>NC_142072.1:14967222-15271944 GCF_059756535.1 Pantherophis guttatus | reverse complement strand
GTTTATTGTCAACTTACGTCTGGATAACTTTCATTCACTGTCTTGGGTAGGAAAGATTGGAATTATCATACTAATTTCATACAATTCCCCTGATGTAACTTTGTCCTGGAGTTTGTGGGAAAATGGCCTCAAGCTGCCTAGGGCTAATTGCAATCCTGCCATTACTACTAAAAGCATTTTAAAAAGGAGTTTTTGAGACAGCTGTGTGTTTGATAGCCTGGGCTTATACACTACTAAAGCCAGGGGCCTCTGGACTTCCATTGGTTTATTCATGCAATTCAGTGGATATGATGCTGTTGCCTGACTTTCCTTATGCGATGCCAAGAATGCCCTTTTGCAAAAACGCTGTAGCCCTTTTATCCTTGTGTCAGTGGTATGCAAATTATAAAGTAGAATTTGCAGTTGCATAATTAAAACCGAGCTGTCATCAAGTTTTCAAGAGAGGAGGCAAGGGAGGACGGTCAAACACTGGAAGTTAGCTATGAAAGAAATCTTAACATCTTGACTGATTTGCCAATGTTGGTAAAAAAAACAAAAAACCCTCATGCACAGAGACAGACTGTCACCTGAGATCCAAGTGGCACTGTAGTGCATTTCATAAATAAAATATAGAATAGGGAATTAGTGCAGACTAGTTGACAAATCAAATTACGAAGCTTTATGCCAATAAATTGTGCTACTGCCTGGTCTGGTTGCCGATTTGTTTGCCTTGCTTGACTGTGCTGGGCATGGTACCCTACCAAGTAGCCAGTAGTTTGAGGGCAAGAAATATTGTAATAAGTCATGGAAAGAATTCAGTGAATCAGCCATCCCTGCTCCTATCCAAACATGGACTCTCTTCACAACACCTTTAGCTAAAACTGTAGTCCAGTCAAGACTCTTTTGGCTGAAGCCCAACTCCTGATGACTTCATGGGCGTGTCCACTTAGTTTTCTTGGCAGTTATACACAAGTAACTTGTTATTCCTTCCTGGTTCTGGGATATTATTTCTGACTTCACAGGGTCACTTATATTCATTGTTAACCTTTACATAAAATCTCCTTTGGATCAAGATTGATGGTTTCATGGACGCTTCCTGTAGTTTCAGTTTATAGAGCAAGACTTGAAAAAGTGGTTTGACATTTTCCCTCTTCAGGTTTTTTTTTTTTTTTTAAACAATCCAATGTATCTTAGATTGTTTGGTAATCTCCCAGCAAATATTAATCAAGCCTAATCCTTCTTAGCTTTTAAGCTCAGATAACTGAACCCATTTTCTGGATTCACATAAAAGATTGAATCATATCCTGGTCAAATGGTGGATCAACACAGAAAAAAATTAAGTACACTTAGCATGTTGTCGAAATGCCAATGTTAACCGAGCAGGTTAAGGATGCTGTAGGAACCCAGCCTAAAGTGATAATGAGAATGTTGAAGATAGAAAAAAGCTGGCCGTTACCTCTTCTCATTCCCCCCCCTCCTCTTTTTGGTTAAGTCTAATTGTGATGCTTGTGTTAATTTGCTGCTGAAATTGGATGTGGCTAGTGCAAAATTGCAAACTTGTAATACCTGTGTTCATTTTCAGCCTTAATTGTAACATGTCTGGAGATCATACAGTTTGAGCCTGGCTGTAGATTGGAGGAGCTTGGGATAAAAGTTAATCAAATGAGCGAAAATTACATTCACAGCCTGAGCGCCATTGTTAGGGAGCCATTCTAGCTATCTATTTGCATTATTATTTCTGGTTGGAAATAATTACAAAGCACTAGCACTAAGGCATATCTTTCATCTCTCTCTTGATGTCTGTGACTAGTGATAACACTGCAGCTTCTTAGAGAAAGGATTCTGGTCAAACCTGAGATTTGTAATTATTTATTTTAATTTTTATTCCACCTTTATTATTTTTATATTAAGGAGGCGATTATACCTCATATTCCCTGCTTCTCCTGTTTTTCTGAAGCGATAACTCTGTGAGTTGGATTGGACTGAGAGAGAGAGATTGGTTCAAAGTTACCCATCCGTCTTTCATGCCTAAGGTGGGATTAGAACTCACAACTCTCTTTTGATGATTGACCTAAAGTCACCTAGCTGGCTTTCATGCCTTAGGTAGGACTAGAACTCACAAACTCTTGATGATTGGCCCCAAATCACCAACTGGTTTTCATGTCTAAAATGGGACTGGGTCTCACAGTCTCCTGGTTTCTAGCCTAATACTGTCACTTTGAGACCAAATTGGCGCTCTGTGTACTCTATTTGCACAACATTTGCGAGGGGCTATGGTCCAGGGGTGGGCTGCTGGGGGTTCGCAGGGGTTCGGGAGAACCTCTAGCTAAGATTCTGTGCAGTTCAGAGAACCCCCAAATCCCACTCCTGGCTGGCCCCGCCCACCCTGCCCCTCCCCTCCCAGGAGTCCCCACACGGCCCGTTTTGTATGCAGGTAAGTGCAGGGTGCGCATGGAAGGTCAGGGAGGGTGAAAAACGGGCCTACCGGAAATTCGGGAAGGCTAGAAATGGGCCTGTTTCTGGCCTCCAGAGGGCCTCTGGAGGCCAGGGAGAGCAAAAAGCTCCCCCTCCCCACTGTGGTGCAGGAGGCCGACTAGGCCACACCCACCATGGCCACGCCCACCCAGCAATTGGGCAGAGAATGTGTTGCTAAAATTTTTGAAGCCCATCCCTGCTGTGGTCCTGTAGTCTGGACAGTGGATTTAACGTGCCAATTAACAGCATGTTTTCAGCAATGTAGGCTTTGGGAAAATGCAAAAACGGGGATGAAGCGAAGAGACAGAAGTGTTTTATTTTTGTAGTAGCTGAAAATCCGCCTGAAATGTTGACATGTGGATGCATGCATGTTTCAAATATGAGTAGTCTATGGAAACTATAAAAAAAATGGCGTTTAAATTAAGCTCCATCCATTCTCTTTTTGTGACTCAAGCGTGGAAAACATTTTGTTTCGCATGCCATAACCAGCTAAATTTGCATAGAAAGTTGAGAAAAAGTTTAAAAAAGCATCCGCTTTCGAAGCACAGGAGTGTCGGCATGTGAGCGACTCTTAACATACCATATCAACTGGCATGAATCAACAAGTTTCACCTACTCGGTCTTGAACTTGGTGCTCATCTTGTTTACTGGCCTTGACTCTAAGGAATAGAAAGTGGCTTTTACACCACAATGGGCAGCCAATATGAGCTATTTTGATATTTATTTTATTTCTCAAATTTATATACTGTATTTTTTGGACTATAAGATACACCGGACTATAAGATGCACCTAAATTTACAGGAGGAAAACAAGTAAAAAAATTAGTTTTTGGCGTCTGCACGTTGCGTTTTTGCCCTCCCAGGCCCCCAGAAGCACTCTGCAGTGCTGCGCATGGCCTGTTTTTGCCAAAAATGCACCCGTTTATGGCCTGCAGAGTGCTTCTAGGGGTAGGGGAGGGCGAAAACTCGACAGGCAGAGGGTTCGAGAGGCCAAAAACGCCCGTATTCAATCTATAAGACGCACCTAAATTTTCACCCACTTTTAGGGGGAAAAAAGGTGCGTCTTATACTCTGAAAAATACGATATGTTCCAAGTTTGAAACAAATGGAGAGCTTGTTTGAAGTCAGGATCCCTAACAGATCACACTTGCATCTCTGAAAAGCCTCATTTAGCAACTTGAATTGCAGATTAAAAAACTGAAAACCTTTGCGCATCTTCCTCTTTTGAAGGATTTGTTCTGTTTTGACAGCGTTAATGGCTGTGAAATAATCATTTTTGAATGTTGGCTTTGTTGCCATTGATAGGCTGCAAAGCAGGGATCAGGTCTCCTCAGCTTTCTGAC
The DNA here is from genome assembly GCF_059756535.1 of Pantherophis guttatus. Taxonomy (NCBI): domain Eukaryota; kingdom Metazoa; phylum Chordata; class Lepidosauria; order Squamata; family Colubridae; genus Pantherophis; species Pantherophis guttatus. The sequence goes on along the minus strand of NC_142072.1, from coordinate 15,268,148 downwards.
TTGGAAGCAGGCCACACGGTGCGTTATTTGTGATGAAGGTAGTTTAAACACTTGAATATAAAATCTGTGTTTGCACAGTGTCCCATGCTAAGCTGAACTGGGGCTGTGCAGTTTGTGACTCATTGTGATGTAGGAACCCAACCTTTGTTAAGTTACAATTGTGCTTTATTTTTTGGAGCATAGCCTATTTTTTTTTTTTGAACCATTACAATTCTGTTTTGCTAATGTGGCTTTAGGATTTAATGTGTTATTAAAAAGTCATTGAAGTGGCTTATCCTAATTGCTCAGATGGACAAGGCTATGGGAAAGCGAACAAATGTTTGTCTTCTTTCTCTCTAGCTTGCGGACATTTTGTTTAATGTACCAAGTCACTCGAACAAATGGCAAAGATACCTTTGGAGAATAGCCCACTAAATATAAGAGCTCTTTGGAAAAAAACAAATTACATTTCTAGTCTTTAAAATGCAGAGAGGGCATTGAAAGTATGAGGGGAACAACATTCGAGGAAGAGAAATTAGGAAGAGAAATAAAAAGGAAAACACAGATTCTCTATTTTAAAGTTTAGCCCATGATGTCAATATGTTCTTTGAAGTAGAGGTTTTAAATACAGAAACTGCCCAATTCCAAGCATCATATTGCCTCCCTAGATGCACTAAATCAGGGGTCTCCAACCTTGGCAACTTTAAGACTTGTGGACTTCAACTCCCAGAGTTCCTCAGCCAGCAAAGCTTTGCTGACTGAGGAACTCTGGGAGTTGAAGTCCACAAGTCTTAAAGTTGCCAAGGTTGGAGACCCCTGCACTAAATCATTGCTGACGGCTTGGAGATAGATAGACAGCATCCTGATGCAATAAGTTGTTTCCATTTGAGGTTCTCCAATCATGAGTTAGATCAGGGGTCAGCAACCTTAAACACCCAAAGAGCCACAAAGGTCCTAACTGGAAGCCCCTGTTCAATTCTGGAGCCGACCGGAAGTCCAGTTCCCACATCATAGTCTCCTCCTAGTACGGTGTTCTTTTTCCTCTGTTGACCAGAAGTCGGTTCCCCCACCATAGAGTTGCCTCCTAGCGCGGCATCCTTTTTCCCCTACCTGTCCTAACCAAAAGCCCTATCAATTGTGGAGCTGACCAGCAACAAGGAGCCGCAGCAGACGGATGAAAGAGTCACATACGGCTCCAGAGCCACAGGTTGCTGACCTCTGAATTAGATAATGACATTGTGCAGCTACCGGTAACACTTGCTGGTTTGTGGCAGATAGAAAATTGCACTTATATGTAAAATGTATTTCTAGTACAGGCAGTTCTCAACTTACGACCACAATTGAGCCCAAAGTTTCTGTTCTTAAGTGAGACGTTTGTTAAGTGAGTTTTGCTCCATTTTACAACCTTTCTTGCCACAATTGCTAAGTGAATCGCAGCAGTTAATAAGCTAGTAACCTGTTAGTTAAGTGAACCTGGCTTCCTCATTGACTTTGCTTGTCAGAAGGTCACAAAACGTGATCTCACATGACCGTGGGACACAGCAGCAGTCATAAATATGAACCAGTTGCCAAGTGTCTGAATTTTGATCACGTGATCATACAGATGCTTCAAAGGTCGTAACTGTGCATAATGATCATTAGTCACTTTTTTCAGTGCTGTTGTAACTTTGAATGGTCACTAAATGAACTGTTGTAAGTCAAGGACTACCTGTAAATTAAGAGAGGCAAACCAGCAAACACATGCAAGCCCAAAATGCATTTCCTGGGAGGAATTATGATCATCATCAGCTCTGAAAATCTGATGCATTTTTCGTTCTGAGCTATTTAGAACTACTGTACAGTGACATCAAAATGAAGGCTGATACAATCAATATTTTATCTTGAATTAAGAGACCTCTGCTCTGTCCGCCTCATGATTAAATGGGCTCTCATGCTATTATTAAATTTGTAATCTGCAACAGTGGTTCTCAGCCTGTGTTCCATAGCACGATGTCATCACAGAGAGTCCATGAAGGCTTGAAGAAATGTTATGATTTAAATGTTGAATTAAGTCTTGGGGGGGTGTCCATGGCCACAAAAGGCATTTAAAGGGGGTCCATGGTGAAGAAAAGATTGAAAATCATTGATGGTGGACAGGAGCACATGGCTTGAGGTCCTGGGCAAAAAAGGGAAGAGATGCTGAGACTGCCCCGGTTTTATTCCCCCACTAGGCTTTTGAATTTGAGCTTGTATTCTGATTGGTTGTCAGACTCCCATGGGGCTATGCAGGGGCAACTCTGTAGGCTGTCCTGAGTCCCAAGCTTGGTTGACTCTTGCTGGGTGATGATGTAATCAAAGGGCTTCGCGATTCCTATTAGGGCTCTGCCTGAAGGAGGTAGTTCTTTGTTATGTAGAGTAGACTGGCCCAGGCCTTAATGGCCCATTGACAAAGGTGTGTGTGTGTGTGTGGGGGGGGGCTGAGTTTCTGCCTCCCTTTTGAGGGAAATATTCTGCCCTTTTAATATTTCCTAAAATATCTCATTTTCCTCGCAGAGGTGCTAGCATCCTAGACTACAATTCAGCATTTTCCTTTCCTCTGAAAAGAACCAACATTTGACATCTCACCGCTCTTACTGCTGCATTTCAATGCTGTAATAAAAACACCCCCCCCACAAAGCAAAACAAAGCCCAGTATTGTCGAAGATTGCAATTTCTTTATTCATTTGTTTATTTTTATCCTACCTTTATTGCTCCTATGAATAACTTAAGGCTGCAAACAAACCTAATACTCCTTCCTTTTTCTATTTATTTATTTTTTATTATTTTATATTTTTATTTGTTCAACTTGTATGCCGCCTTTCTCTGTAAGGCGGCTTACAGTGCATTTAAAAACCATATATAAAAACATTAAACATTAAAACATTAAAAACAATTAAAACCCATTCACACCATTCATGGCCGGATCTCGCCAGATCGCAACAGCGAGATTAACGGCCCCAGGCCTGCCGGAAAAGCCAGGTCTTCACCGCTTTTTGAAAGGCCAATAGGGTGGGGATGGTCCGGATCTCAGGAGGTAACTAGTTCCAGAGAGCTGGGGCAGCCACAGAGAAGGCCCTCCCCCGTGGACCCGCCAGCCGGCATTGTTTAGCTGATGGGACCCGGAGGAGACCAACTCTATGGGATCTTACCGGTCGTTGGGAGCTATGCGGTAGAAGGCGGTCTCGAAGATAACCTGGCCCTGAGCCATGTAGGGCTTTAAAGGTAATAACCTTGAATTTTTCCCCTCAACACCATTTCTGTGAAGTGGATTGAGCTGAGAGAGAGAGGGACTGGCCCAAAGTCACCCAGCCAGCCACTAATGTGGTGAAAACACACACGCACAATAAAACCTTCACCCTCGTTCCACGAAGGCAGTGTCTCCCCTTCACCATTACAGCTGACATTCGGTGGTGTTGTATGCTTGAGCTCCCATGAATTGCATTGTTCAGTAAGGCACAGCATTGATACTCATTTGAGAGAGAGCGGCTGGCTATTGAGAAAACACTGTAACTTTCAGTTGCAGCTGCTGAATCATACATAGAATATCATAAACTGATTGCAAAAACTTTACTAAGAGGGTGGGGTTCATAGTTCACTGAAACATGGTTTGAAACCTGTGTTTTATATCTAATTCTGATAAGGACTTTTAAGTAGGCAAGCTGGAGCAGATCTGATCTAAATGGTTTTCCTCTGAAAGTGTTGCTACACACACACAAAATTTATATTTTGTTGAATTTAGTATAAAATGGTTTGCCGTGAATGCGACTGCTTGAGGGCTCCTGGATTGGAGCTGAAAAGCGAAAGGGATGCAGTACGCTCCGTCCCACATGCTGGGGTAGACCAGGTGCCTCAATAAAAAAACACTTTATATATATATCCCGCGTCAGAAAACAAACAAATGTGTGTGTGTGTGTGTGTGTGTGTGTGTGTGTGTGTGTGTAGGTCTTTGGTTATTCGGGTTTTCTCCCGCGTAAAAGTGGAAGTGTCTTGGCGACGTTTCGATGAAGTCTCATTCATCATCTTCAGGCTGGTGTTTTCGGCTTCGTGCTTCTAGGAGCAATGTTGATTGCAGCTGTTTCTTCCTTTTAACTGCCAGTGGGGGTGTGAACTGATTGGGTGGGAGCTTGGCTGTGTTCTGATTGGCTGGGGGTGTGTTCTGTTTGGGTGGGAGAAATATATGTATTTCTCTTTAGCCAGGTTCTTCCTACGTAAACCAAGATGTTTATGCAGCCCTAGTTCAGTGAAATCACAATCCACTGGTTTCTAGGCTTTTTTTCTGGCAGCCAGCAAACACTCTGCTGCCCATTGGGAGACTAAGGAGACTAAGACAGATCTATTTCGGACTTATAAGTCCTCATCAGTTAGCCACACCCTCATCCCATGTATCCTCCCTGTAAAGATACAGTATTTGTTTTCTTTCCTTTTTGTAGGCTTTATGTGTATTTCTCTTTAGCCAGGTTCTTCCTATGTAAACTAAGATTTTTATGCAGCCCTAGTTCAGTGAAATCACAATCCACTAGTTTCTAGGCTTTTTTTTTCTGGCAGCCATACTATACCTTTACAGGGAGGATACATGGGATGAGGGTTTAAAAATCAGGACTGTCATTTTGAATTGGGCCAAGAAATGATGTGTATGGATTGGTGTTTGTGTGTGTCACATACAGATAGTCCTTGACTTATGACTGCAATTGAGTCCAGAATCCCTCTTCTCTTCTCTTCTCTTCTCTTCTCTTCTCTTCTCTTCTCTTCTCTTCTCTTCTCTTCTCTTCTCTTCTCTTCTCTTCTCTTCTCTTCTCTTCTCTTCTCTTCTCTTCTCTTCCCTTCCCTTCCCTTCCCTTCCCTTCCCTTCCCTTCCCTTCCCTTCCCTTCCCTTCCCTTCCCAATCCCCCCCTTCCTTTCCTTTCACATATTCCAATAATCAAGGATATTTTTCCATTTTAATTCAAGTCAGGAATCCATGGGTAACAATTTCAGGGTTTAAATCCAGTGTTATAGCTACAATTGTTCAAAAGCCAGAAACTATTCTCAAGTTTTGAATGAATTGGGAAACTCAAGTAACTGAAGCCTTGGCTTGTCTCCCAGCACACACAAGGGCAGAAACAGCGTGCTCTTAGTCTACCGAGAACACATGTTTTCAGCTTTAATAAGCTAAGTTATGATTGTCCAAGTGCCCATTTCCCTGCTTCCTCCCCTCCTCCCCTCCCCAATGCTTTTGGAAGAACGAATGTTGGAAAGCACAGTATGCATTTTTTAAAAAAATTAAGCATTTTATTCCCTGGAATTTGAATAAAACTTCAGATTGTTGGAGTGCAGAATCTGGTTTTGACTGGCAGGTTGACATTTTTTAAAATCACACAACAGATTCACAAATCAGTCCACTTTTGCCAGGAGAATAGGTTGTAGTTTGCTGTGGGCACAGCCAGCTGCAATTGTTTTGCCATATGTTCAACTGGGGGAATTAACTCTCCTTCGTACACCCTAATCATTTTAAGCATACACAAGCGGTACCTGGCAAGATTTTTGTGCCAGATACTGTGAATAAACACAAGCTCTGTGGAATGGCATCAAGGGCATATTTGGCGGCGGAGTTTTGAATAGTAGCAGTGTCTAGAATTTTTAAACACTTCCTTTGTGCAATGGCTATTTGTGTGTCAAAGGCGTCACACTAACATTTATACAATTCTGACACGCTGTTCCAAAACTGGGTCTTTTTTTAGCCATCTCATTTCTGTGCGTGACTTCGTTAGCAGTAGGCCAGTATAATTTTCATGTGAAAAGTTTAGAGCGCCTTTGTTTAAATATCTCCATTGCGAAAGACTTGAGTAAATATTGTAAACCATTTGAAAATTTAAAAGTAAAGAGGCCCCATTCTTCCCAAATAACTGAAGACAGTTGCACAAATTAAAAGACATTTCCGTAAAAGAGAAGGGAGAACAAATCCCATCAGGTATCAAATGTCCCAGATATCAATAGCAGGGTGGATTTGATTTAAATCGAGTTGATTTAAATCACAATTTAAATCATGATTTAAACCACTAGTAAAAAGGCTTGATTTAAATCAACTCGATTTAAATCATAATTTTTAAAGAGCAACTGTCATCTCTGCTACTCCTTTGACCCGCTTGTTGACTCACCGACAGTCCCAGTGTTGCAGAATATACAGCCTCATGCTACATAACTAAGCTCCATTTCATGCTGAATAAACTAAATTATTTATGTATCTTAAATAGAAAACTATCATATGATAGATTTTTACCCCAAAAGTTTTTTATTAAAATAAATTCGATAAAAATCAAAAAAATCCAATTTAAATAAAAAAAAATTCGATTTAAATAAAAAAAATCTGATTTTTTTGATTTTTTTAAAAAAATCATTGATTTTTATCCACCCTGATCAATAGTAATTGATATATAACAGTGATGGTTAACCTTTTTGGTGCCGAGTGCCCAAGTGTGTGCGGGAATGCACGTGCACATGCCAGAACCCCAGAATGCAATGCGAGCTCCCCCTGCACATGCGCCCCACCCCATGTATGTGTGCATGCCCCAGCACATGTGCCCTGCCCCCCCCCGTGCCCTGTTTTGGCTTCCAGGTTGATGCAGGAAGCTTTCCAGCCCCAAAAAGGGGCACGGGGAGCATCACGCAGCCCCTCACTCCCCATTTTGGCTTCCAGGTTGGTGCAGGAGGCTTTCCAGGCCCAAAATGGGGCACTGGGGGGTGGGGCGTGCAAGGCATCCCCCGCATGCGCTCCCCCGCTCCCCGCGCATGTGCATCAGAGACCTAAAGACAAGCTGGACTGCAGGAGGCGCTGTGGAGCTGGGCTGGGGCAACAGCTAATGTTTTAAATGGTCTTTTAGAGATTTCTGGATAACACAACTGCTGCTTAAAACAGTGGATATGGTAACTTTCCATTGCCCCAGAAAGGAATACCCATTAAGTATGCATTAGAATATCAAAACTTTTGTCTTGAATATGGCAGAAGATTTTATTTATATGCGCGAAATTATTACGCCTACTTCTCTGAACTTCCTTATTAGTAGCATCTGAAACATTTCCTATTTTCTGCATTTTAAGGCCAGCTCCCTGGTGGAAAACTGTTCTGTTTTCTTGCTCCTATTGCTGTTCTTCCTTTAGGCAATTGTGCGTAACGAGCAAAGCACCAATTTTGCGGTTATGTAGGAAAATTGGTAATTGGCCTTTCTGCAAGTATGTCAAACTTTCTGGCGGAGACTATGATGCAGGAAGCTAAAATTCAACATAACATCCAAATCAGTTCTGTCAGCTTTCTGAAGTGTAAGCTGAAAAGAATGTGGCCGATTCAGGACACATTAGTTCTGAACAAGTGGTAACTTGCAGTGGTTGTTTGGCATGGCTTTACTGTAGACCAGTGTTTTCCAACTCGTAGCCATTTTAAGATGTCTGGACTTCAGCTCCCAGAATTCCCTATAGCTATTGCTAATAAGCTAGATTTGGAGGTTCATGTAGCACATTTGCTGCGGTCATAGGATCCAGTTAAATGCCATGAAAAAAAAAAGACAAAACAATAACTCTTGTCTATCTACACTGAATCTGAAACTGAGAAACTGCATTTCTTAGGTTAGATTCATCCTGGTAACCCAGCCTTAATTTTCCATTCTAACACTGAAACTAGTAACCCTCCTCAACTGAAACCACAAAGAAAAGTCCATGCAAAGCAAAATAATAAGAAGGACTAGGAGTGACATGATAGCAGTGTTCCAATATCCCAGGGGTTGCCACAAAGTAGAGGGAGTCAAGCTATTCTCCAAAGCACCTGAGGGCAGGACAAGAAGCAATGGGTGGAAACTAATCAAGGAGAGAAGCAACCTAGAACTAAGGGGAAATTTCCTGACAGTTAGAACAATTAATCAGTGGAACAACTTGCCTCCAGAAGGCTCCAACACTGGAAATTATTAAGAAGAGATTGGACAACCATTTGTCTGAAATAGTATATAAGGTTTCCTTATATAATATATAATATAATATATATATTATAATATTATATATATATAATATATAATATAATATATTAATATAATTCCTTATATTAACCAGGGGAGTGGTTAATGGGAATTCTGGGCATTGAAGTCCACAGGTGTTAAAAGTTGCCAAGGTTGGACACCTCTGCCTTAAAATTCCATTTTCATTTCATTTGTCCCTAGAACATTAGTCTATTAGGCAGCTGGTTCATCCAGGGTGGCCTTTGGCAAACTTGAGATAGAGAGTACCGGTAATCCTCGATTTACGACCACAATTGAGCCCAAAATTTATGTGGCTAAATGAGACATATGTTAAGGGGGTTTTGCCCCATTTTGCAACTTTCTTGCCGCCGTTGTTAAGTGAATCGCTGCAGCCGTTAAGTCAGTAACCCCAGTTGTTAAGTGAATCTGGTTTCCCCATTTGTCTTTGCTTGTCAGAAAGTTGCAAAAGTTGGTCACATGACTCCGGGACGCCACACCGGTCATAAATACGAGTCAATTACCAAGCATCTCAATTTTGATCATACGACCATGGGGAATGCTGCAACGGCCGTAAGTGTGAAAAACGGTCATACGTTGTAACTTTGAACGGTCACCAAATGAACCGTTGTAAGTCGAGGACTACCTGGGATGTGATTTCTGGAGAGGAATTGATTGCTTCTCGTTAGCCTCTCGCACGCACTTCTTTCTGTCAGCTTTCTTCTCGAAGAGTTCCTGGAGGGATTCATTTTCCAAGTATAGAAAAGCCTCTGGGTATGGTAGAAGCCGAACTGGGTAAACATCCTTTTTTCTTTTTTTTTTTTGAAAAAAGTTTTTTATTTGTATTTTTCATCAACATGTTTAAATGTACAGTCTTTTACCCATCCTTACACATTGTTTGTTCATCTTCTTCTTTAACTTCCATTAGGTAATTAATTAATTATTTGTTTGGGTCTGTTCTTTTACCATTTCCTTCTTTTGTTTTACGACAGCCTTTCCTTTTTCCCTTCCCTTCTTTCTCCTCCTTTCTTTCTTCTTTCCTCATTCTTCCTCTCCTTTCCTTTCCTACTTCCTTTCCTCTTTCCCCTCTCCTCTCTTCTTCCTCCCCTTCTTGCCCTCTCTCGTACTCTTCTTTCCCCTTCCTTCTTCCTCTCCTTTTCCCATTCTTCTTTTCTCTTCTTCTCACCTCCCAACTCCCCTTTGGGTAAACATCCTTAAAAAGGAAGTGAAATTGAACTACTTTGGAAGCATAGAAACAGAATTGGAATGTGGGTCATAATGAAACCACAGCGAGGGTATTTAATGTGCCTTTTATTTTTTCTGGTTCATGGGTTTGTGTTTCTGGTTCGGAGTGTGATCCAGGATATGTCCCTTTCTGACAGTTCATGGGATTGTGGAGTTGGGACTGCAAGAATCATCTAGCCTGGGGTTTCTCAACCTTGGCAACTTGAAGATGAGTGGACTTCAACTCCCAGAATTCCCCAGCCAGCTGGCTGGGGAATTCTGGGAGTTGAAGTCCATTCATCTTGAAGTTGCCGAGGTTGAGAAACACTGGACTACAGGGTTTTTTTTTCCCTCCCTCTTTGCAAAATGTCCAGTTTTGGAAGTTCCCCAAGTTCACATTCAACATACTGTAATTGGACATTTTTTTTTTCCTAATTGCTTTTTTCTTTTGTAGGACTGGCTCAGCTCCTCCACGGAACTCAAGATGTCACAGGAAATGGAAGATACCATTGGTAGGTGCTCTTCGGGGAGTTGAGTTTCATTGTTTCTGATCATTGATTATCTAATGTTTGAATCGGGGGTGGGTGGGTGGGTTTCAGCTCAGCTTTGAGAGTCTTTATTGTGCCGTGCAAATGGCATGGTTATGTTTTGAATAGGCTAGCAGCCCTTATTCAAAATAGGTGTGTTGTTGTTGGCGACTGAAGAATTGGATTGTTGCCCACGTAGCTCTGAAACATTAATTCTTTGCAAGAAAGTTGCTGTCGCCTTAATTTTATTACTCTCTTTACTTTTGCTTTTTATACTTTATAACTGATCCAGAAAAACAAATGTCCAGGGCTTTGTGTCTGTGTACAGACACAAAGGTCTGTGTACAAACCTTAGCTTTTAACATATTGCAATTATAAATTAACCAGGTATTATTACAGAAAAGTCGTTAACTTTTTTCCTAATTGGCAGAAGAATGAAGCTGATCGTTAAATTTATTTGTGCCAAGAAAGCTTAAGTTTTAGATCTATCTGATTATTTGGTAAGTTTGAACAAATGCTATGAATCAAATGCTTGACCCTATACACCCATAATGGCGAACCTATGGCACGCGTGCCACAGGTGGCACACGGAGCCATATCAGTGGGCACGTGAGCTCAGCTCCGGTGTGCATGCACATGCTGGCCAGATGGTTTTCGGGCCTTTTGGGCCCACTGGAAGTCAGGAAAAAGACTGTTTCCGGCCTTCGGAGGGCCTCCAGGGGAGTTGGGAAGGCAATTTTTGCCCTCCCCAGCCTCCTAGAAAGGCTCTGGAGCCTGGGGATAGCGAAAAACGGGCCTACCTTGCCATCGCATGCCAAAAGTGGGGGGAGCGCGGGGGGTCGCAAATGCATGCACAGGGGGTGGGGTGCATAGAATTGTAGGTGTGGGTACACACGTGAGCGACCCCCCGCACTCCCCCCACTTTTGGCATCTGATGGCAAAAAGGTTAGCCATCACTGCTATACACGAATCTATATTAGTAATGGTTGTCCAGAGAAAATTAGATACTATATATTGCTTTAGAGCAGGGGTGTCAAACTCAAGGCCGGATCCAGCACGGGGCCACCCTGGAAACCAAGGACTGACCTGCAGCGTCTCTGCCAGCGAAAAAGGAGCTTGGGAGGGCTGTGTGTGGCCCTTCCAAGCTCCATTTTCGTTGGCAGAGGATTGCAGGAGGCCATCACAGCCAAAACCGGAGCTTGGGAGCCTGTTTTTGCTGGCAGAGCCACTACAGGCACCCCTGACATGACGTTGAGCTGGCCACGCCCCCTGGTCAACCCCCCGTCACTCACCCCACCAAGGTCAAACACAACCCTGATGCAGCCCTCAATGAAATCACATTTGACACCCCTGCTTTAACGCTTTCAGATTTTGACTTTGAAAAGTCTGGAATAACTTTTCTCCTTTGGTTTGAAAAATATGTAACATACAATTTCAAAAACCTGTACAAATCCTAGATACAAGTCCCACTTGTTGATCACATGACCACAGGACACTATGACTATTGTAAGTGCTAGGACTGATCATAGTTAACTCTTTCAGTGCTGTTGTTGTGGCCTGTTGGCTGCCGGCTCCTCCAGCAGCAGAATCAGAGGAGGAGGAGGCGTGGGAGTCAGGGTCAGCAGCAAGGCAACCTGAGAGCTCCGAGAGAGAAGAAGGAATGGAGTTGGGAGAGAGAGAGAGAGAGACAGAGAGACAGAGGCGGAGCCTGGGCCGTCCGTCAGCCCTCAGATGGAGAGTCAATGGCCCACAGGTCTGGAGGTGGCTGATGAGGAAGAGGAGGAACAGCTGAGTCCAGTGCCTGATGCTCAGAAAGCAGAGGAGAGGAGAGGAGAGCAGTGGAAATCCATGGGCTGATCCTTGGGAAGGAAGAGCCACCCTAGCTCTGGGGATAAAAGGCAGGGGATGGAAATGAATAGATGTGGCAGACAACTATTCATCTTTTGGGCAGATGGACTTGTTAGCCTGCAGTGAGAGAGAAACTTTTTGCCAGGGCTGCCAGTGCTCCTAATAAAGGAATTTTTGAGTTAACTTCAGAGGGTTTGTCGTGTTTGGGGAGCTGGGTCAGAACAGCTGTCATAACTTAGAACATTCACTAAACAGAGTGATTGCTAAGCAAGGTTGTGATTTGCCTGGTTAGCTAGACGTTGCACAAATTCACAGTGTGGGTGTTTTGCTGTCCCCACTGAGGCTGCCATCTAGGGGGTTGGGAATCAGGAGGCGCTGCTCTGTGGGGCATCATCCCAAATCATCATAATGGCAGGGGGTGTTTTGAAAAAAAGGCCACCTTGGGACACCACAGCAGTTGGCCTCCAAAGCTCTAATGAACTGGTTGACGCCTCCTGTGGCTTCTTGCCTATTTTGGAGTCCGTAGACTGAAGTGTCTTCAGTTGATACAACAGAGCTGCTATTATGTGCTGCGATTGTTCTTTTAATTGAATGTTCTGGTGGTTGATAATGTCCTCTTTCCTCTGGAGGTTTTCGGCAAGCCCTTCTGTGGCCGTGAGCTCTGTACGCGCTAAGCAACAGTGGCAGTTAGAACTGTCATCACTGGTTATGTTTAAAATCTTCTCTAGAGTGCGGCAATGAAATAGCACAAAATTTTATCCTTTCTTGAGGATTTACAATCAATGCTCAAATCTCCGCAGCTTTGGAATTGGACGTTTTGAAAAGGGCCGCTCAAGTAGTCCAACATGAGAGAGGTGGTAGCTCACTTTCAAGATTTGGTGATGTTTGCAAGTTTTTTTTTTGTTTTTTTTTTTGCAAAAAAAGGTGTTTTCTTTTAAATTTAATTTGAAGGCCTGCAGATGGCATCAGTTTGGTATTGTGCTGATGGGTAGCTGCTGTCTCCTGAGATATAGATAGATAGATAGATAGATAGATAGATAGATAGATAGATAGATAGATAGATAGATAGATAGATAGATAGAAAAGAAGAAACAACCATGATCACACATTGCTCCTAGAAGCACAAGGCCGAAGACACCAGCCTGAAGATGACGAATGAGATTTCGTCGAAACGTCGCCAAGATACTTCCAATTTTACGCGGGAGAAAACCCAAATAACCAAAGACCTACATAGATAGATAGATAGATAGATAGATAGATAGATAGATAGATAGATAGATAGAACAAAAGAAAGAAAGAAAGAGAAGAAAGAAGAAAGAAAGAAAAAAAGAATGAATTCTTTATTGGCCAAGTGTGATTGGACAATTAAGATTAAGTTTAAGATATGCCGTCAACTGCTACATTTCATACTAAATAATTTCATGTGCTTGCCAGTTTGACAAGCCACAAGTTGGCTTTTCATATCAGTGTTTCAAGTTTGTCCTGTTAAGGCATGGCTGGTTTATCTGGTGTTATTCTGCTATTGCATTATGTTATTGTGCTGTTATGTACTCAAGGCACTAGAGGGCATACGTGACTTAATATTTTGTCCCAAAGGTGCTTTTCCAAATCTCCACTTTCTCGTTTTTTTCCTTGAAAATGTTTGGCTTCTCCTCCAAAGAGTTCTGACTGAATGGACTGGTTGCAAGTAAATTTATTGGTGAGGACGTGGTGGCTCAGTGGCTAAGACGCTGAGCTTGTCGATCGAAAGGTCGGCAGTTCAGTGGTTCAAATCCCTAGCGCCGCGTAACGGAGTGAGCTCCCGTTACTTGTCCCAGCTTCTGCCAACCTAGCAATTCGAAAGCACGTAAAAAATGCAAGTAGAAAAATAGGGACCACCTTTGGTGGGAAGGTAACAGTGTTCCGTGCGCCTTTGGCGTTTAGTCATGCCGGCCACATGACCATGGAGACGTCTTTGGACAGAGCTGGCTCTTCGGCTTTGAAATGGAGATTTAATTAATTAAATTAAATTAAATTAATTACATTTATATGCTGCCCCTCTCCGAAGACTCATGAGCACCGCCCCCTAGAGTCAGGAACGACTAGGACATATGTGCGAAGGGAACCTTTACCTTTACCTTAATGTATTAGTACTAAAAACATTAGTAAATTTGAATGACAATTTTTCTAGGCAATCTTGCTTCCTTGGTCATTTTAACCAATTGTAAAGGGGCTTGGGTGATAAATCATTCTTTTGAAAGGCTGAGTATCTTAAGGCAGGATAAGTATCAAATAAATAAATAATGGCTCATTGCTCTTTAGCTTCCTCTAGGACAGGGGTCTCCAATCTTCGCTACTTTAATACTTGTGGACTTCAACTCCCAGAGTTCCTCAGCTAGCAAAGATTTGCTGACTGAGGAACTCTGGGAGTTGAAGTCCACAAGTATTAAAGTGACCAAGGTTAGAGACCTCTCCTCCAGGAGTCATACCAATCAGTGCAAAATAAGAATTAAATTCCTTGTGTGTCCAATCACACTTGGCCAATAAAAATATTCTACTCTACTCTACTCTACTCTACTCTACTCTACTCTACTCTACTCTACTCTACTCTACTCTACTCTACTCTACTCTACTCTTCACTATACTACACTACACTACACTACACTACACTCTACCCTACCCTACCCTACCCTACCCTACCCTACCCTACCCTACCCTACCCTACCCTACTCTACTCTACTCTACTCTACTCTACTCTACTCTACTCTACTCTACTCTACTCTATTCTATTCTATTCTATTCTATTCTCAGTGTGCTGCTTTCCATTACCAAAATGGAATGGGGATTTTAAAAGGTGCAAGTAGTGGTACATCCAGAGACATGAATAAATCTTCTGTATAAAGTCTCCATGTTCCTCTTGGAAAGTCTTGCTGAACAAGCATTTAGAAACTGCCAGAACTGGAGGGTTGTCATATACACATGCTAACCTTTTCCCTAATTAAATAATCAGGAACAGCCTCCTGGTATGCAAAGAATGAGCACTTGGAAATATGATTGCTGAGTCACTATTCCAATTAAGTTACCCAAGTTAGACTTTGCAGAAGACTGGTGAGAAAATGCTCCAGAAGAGACATCAAGTCGGTCATTAAGTATAGGGAAATTCCATCCGTTGTCTACAAAAGATCCGGTGGAGGAATGTACACAGCACAAGATGTATACCTCATACGATATAGCTAACACTATGGTTACTTTACCAATGTTAGCACAATGAGCCTGGATAGCTCAAAAGACAGAGCTCTGTAATTTAACACCAGCTGTCTGCAATTAAAGTAAGATCGAATCTCGCCAGGCTCAAGGTTGACTCAGCCTTCCATCCTTTCTAAGGTAGGTAAATTGAGGACCCAGTTTGTGGGGGCAATAAGCTGACTTTGTATAAATATACAAAAGAATGAAGGCTATTGCTTAACGCATTGTAAGCCGCCCTGAGTCTCCGGAGAAGGGCGGCATATAAATAAAAAAAAAAGGCAACATATTAAATCAGCAAATTAAACCATATTGTGTATTTTATTGCCTTCTTACTTGGCCATTGAAGATAATGGCATAATCCAAAACATAGAGTGGCCTTTTGGATGCATTCACACCCCATTAACCTTCCTTCTTTCTTCCTCCTTCAATTCTGATGCAATAGAGTACTACAGCAGAATTCTTTGTATCTCATTTTAGAGATTGCTCATTCTAAAACTTTTAGCTGAGAAGTTTCAAAGGAAAGCACGTGGCTGAGTATTCCTTAGGAGCAGGGGTGAAATCCAGCAGGTTCTGACAGGTTCTGGAGAACTGGTAGCGGAAATTTTGAGTAGTTCGGAGAACCGGCAAATGCCACCTCTGGCTGGCCCCAGAGTGGGGGGGGGGGATGGAGATTTTGCAGTATCCTTCCCCCAGGAGTGGGGAGGGAATGGGGATTTTGCAGTATCCTTCGCCTGGAGTGGGGAGGGAATGGAGATTTTGCAGTATCCTTCCCCCAGGAGTGAGGAGAGAATGGGGATTTTGTAGTATCCTTCCCCTGGAGTGGGGAGGGAATGGAGATTTTGCAGTATCCTTCCCCCAGGAGTGAGGAGGGAATGGAGATTTTGCAGTATCCTTCCCCTGCCATGCACACCAAGCCACGCCCACCAAGCCACGCCCACATAACCGGTAGTAAAAAAAAATGGATTTCACCACTGCTTAGGAGTCATGACTTGAGAAATATGATAAGAAACCCAGCTAAGAAGGGAAATTCAGAGCAAAGTTGTAGAGCCAGCATTATTCACAGCTACTGTGTAATGCCAGAGGTATATTTCTCCTATCATAAAATCATAGAAGAGACTTCAGAGGTCTTGTCGTCCAACCCCTGCCCAGGGCAGGAATCCTTATTCTATGGAAGACAAATGGTTGAACACCTCTAATGATGGCAGAGTCTCTATGTCTTATGTGAAAACCAACCATTTGGGGTTAGATTGTCACACCAGGAAGACTTTTCACCTGGGTTCCTTCTTCTGGGACCTGTAAAACTGATGAAATTATTGCTATCTGCCATGAAAAATGTCAGGGTTAGGAATCAGAATGGATGTCTCTACCTCGAATGTAACACTGTGATAGTGTTTAGCGCTCCAGAGAGCCTAAAGCTTTTCACATTTATTATCCAACTGTAGTAGAAACAGTGATTAAAAACAGTCACTAGATTCAGCCACCGGCATCTTCTGTGATAAGGTGGTAGGCGTGGGAAAAATAATTGGCCCGAGGATTTGGAGCGCAGTCAACGTAGACAATATGGACAACTGCCTAAAATGGTATGGCAACACCTGGTGTTCTTGTCTCTATATGGGGAGGGAAATTGTTAAGCAAGAGGGTGGCTGATCCTTAATAAGCTAATGAGATCATAACGGAGGTGAAATCCGATTGTTCACGTTCATTTCTTAATTCAGCTCTGTTCCACATGGATCCTTTTGCAACGGATGAGCCTTTGTAGGTTTCATAAGGGTTGGAGATGTCACCTCTGTGGCTTTTCACGCTTTTCTTCTGTTTGTCTATCTCTCAAGCATAATAGATGGCGAGAGAATTTGTGGACATGGCATTACAATGAAAAACAGTCTCTGACTCTTAATTCAACTCCCTTGCATTCAGCTTGTGTTTTAATTAAAAAAAAATAAGACCTGCCTTAAGTGCTCTGGCATTAATTGCTACTCTACTTCGGTCACAAGTTGATTGCTTAAAGCAAAATCTAAACAGCCAGAAAGGAGACTCCTCCAAACTTTGAAACCCAGGCGTGTGAATGCCGCTCTTAAAAATCAAAACGGAAGGTATGGTATTTAAAGGAAAAACAAAGAAGTCAGGAAGGATGGAAACTTGCATCTGGTGGAGGATAACCTCTTAAGCAGCCGCTGTTCCTTTCACAAGAAGGCAAATCCAGCAGTGCCCTGTTTACCTGTTTCAGTCACTGTTATCATTCGGGGCCAGTTTTCCTTTTGTTCTGCGAAATGCTCTTGACATTGGGAGCAGCTGTTATTTTATTGTCAGAAGGGCTGGATCCTCGGGGTGTAGGGCTCCCTCCTCCTCAACGTTTCCATCATGTTTGAGAGATGCAGATCCTCATTCATTTGAATGACGTGTCAGATTTCTTTAGGTGGTTCCAGCCTTTGCTCTCATTTTATAGGGATGGCTTATTAAGCTGCTTTGCTTCTCGCGCCTACAATTTGTGGGTGCTCCAACACCGGAGGCTTTTAAGAAGAGACTGAAATGTTGTAGGGTCTCCTGCTTCAGCAGGGGGTTGGACTAGAAGACCTCCAAGGTCTCTTCCATCCTGTTCCGTTCCACTCCACCCCACCCCACCTCACCCCATCCCATCCCATCCCATCCCGAGGTGGTATTCAGCCGGTTCATACCGATTCAGGTGAATCGGTAGCGGTGACTGCGGGCCGCCTGCCCCGGCGTAATACCATCCTAATTAGCCATGTTTTCGAGGCCAGGCGCATGCACAGAAGGTGCTCGTGCGAAGCACATGCACGGAAGTCTTTTATTGAATAGCCCGAAGGCCTTTTCAAAAAAAAAAGAAAAGAAAAAGAAAAAGATAAAACAGTTACAGAAATAATAGTCTAAAAATATGATATATGACATTAAAATTTAACAATATCAAAGTTCAATAACTAAATTTCCAAAACTAGATAACCCAAATAAGATAGCTCCTCTCTAACTCAGCTCATCTTTCTTACAATCAATGAAATTCTTTTCAATATAACTGGCTTGTATTGCTGTCATCCTTTTAAGATAGCGAGTGATAGCCCTTACCAGGGGAGGAGAGTCTGCCTTCAATAGAAATGATAATTTATGCCTTATATTCCAGTGGGGAAATTTATTTATAATTGGGGACAGATATTTCTTTCTTACATGCACGGAAGGTGCATGTGGGCGGAAGGTGCACGTGGCGAACGGGTGGTAAGAATATGTGAAACCCACTACTGATTCCATCCCATTCCTATCCCAATCCCCACCCCATCCCCATCCCCTTCTATATTCTATTCTGAAGAGTACTGTTGTTCTGTTCTGTTTTTTCTGAACTGAGAGTAGTGCTTTCAGAAATCTGGAGGAAAATTTTCCACAAGTTCCACTTGCAAAATTCCCTATACTCCAGAAGAGTTTTTAGAGCATGTCAATTATGTTATAGCCACGTTTGATCACAATGGGAAGAATGGAGGAACATTTGGGAGGATGCTGGGTGAGAAGAGCCACTATAGCTCTCAAGATCTTACCTGCTCAGAAAATATTGGCTGCCTTCTTTGTTCTGTAAAGCATAGCAACTGGGTAATATCAGCATTTTTCTGAAATATAAAGGAGCACTAAAGATGTCTGGAAGAGATGTGATGGCTCAATGGCTAAGACGCTGAGCTTGTCAATCAGAAAGGGTGAGCTCCTGTTACTTGTCCCAGCTTCTGCCAACCTAGCAGTTTGAAAGCACGTAAAGAATGCAAGTAGAAAAATAGGGACCACCTTTGGTGGGAAGGGAACAGCATTCTGTGCGCCTTTGGCGTCTAGTCATGCCGGCCACCTGACCACGGAGACGTCTTCGGACAGCACCAGCTCTTCGGCTTTGAAACAGAGATGAGTACCGCCTCCTAGAGTCGGGAACGACTAGCACAAATATGCGAGGGGAACCTTTACCTTTTAAAAGATGTCTGCACAGGTAAAAAAAAACATCTGCAAGGAAACAGCCAAGCTCAAAGAGCATCAAGGATTCCATAATCCAGGGGAAATTTTGATCAAGGAGCTTCTATAACTCAGTACTCTGCTTTTTTTTTTCTTCTATGCCCAATTGGGTGGTTTTTCCCACAGTGGTTACTTCCATGCTATTTAACTGCTTTATAATAGTCTTTTCTTCTTTTTTTCATGTGACCCGCTTGAAGGCTGCTGGGTGGAAAACAAAAACAAATGATTTGCTAGGAATGTGTTAACTGGTGAAATTCAAAGATTCTTTTTCAAAACTCTCTGTGGGGTGGGGTGGGGTGGGGTGGGGGGATTATTTTAAACCTGTTTAATTTTCTAAGATTTTGTATTCTAAACACACTGTCACCGTTCTGTGTTGCCATTCAGACGTTACAGTTAATCGCAATCATAATTGAGCCTGGAATTAACAGTCGTAAGTCATTGCAGTCATTAAGTGGGTGCCTACATAACCACAACTAATTGAAAGGCCTTTTTTGCAGTGGTCGTTAAGCAAACGTGCCGGTCTTTAAGCAAATCCATTTTTAATTGGAAACTGGAAGTAAACTCCAGAACCTGGCAAAAAAAACCCATTGAAAATCACAATCATTTGACCAAAATGACTCTAAAAGTGAGCTAATTGCAAAATGCCCCAAATATGGTCACATTAATGTCAAGGGCGTTGTATGTAGCTGTCAGAACTTCAAAATCGTGCCTAAGTACTTTTTGAAAGGTCCATCAGAACTTAGAGCAGTTGCTAAGCGACACAGTCGTTAAGTGAGGACTACCACGTTTCCCCAAAAATAAGACCCTGTCTTACATTTTTTTGAACCCTGAAATAAGCATTTGGCCTTATTGCCATGTGCTCAAAAGTCTGATTGGCTTTATTATTAGGGGATGTCTTATTTTGAGGGAAAACAGGGTACCTGTACTGAGTCACAACTCCAGCATTGCTCCTACTGGCTAAAGTTTTGGAAGATGTATGCAGTTCAACATCTTCCAAGGCAACTGGTCCTTCAAGTAATGTTTTCCATTACTAATAAGTAAACTTACCGGTCCCTGTCTGCTTTTCTCAGAGTGGCTTCCTCATCACTTGCCATCTGATTCTTCAATTGGAAAAGGGAAGGTTTGAACACAGTACCTTCCATGGACAACGGATGTGCTCTATCTCGGGATTGTGCCCCTCCCATGTGAACACAAAATATGCCCCAGAATGTCTGTCTATTTTCATCAATACCTGAATTGAGGAGGGAAATCTATAGGTGCCACCGCTACTCCTAGTTTTAATCAAATTATACTGTAGGAAGAAATATCCTTCTGGGTTCAGCTCCAAGTGGGGAAAAAGACACTGGAAACATGGAGACTGCTTCAAAAGATGGTTTAATGGTGAACAGGATCACATGGTTTGAGTTCCTGAACAGAAAAGGGACGAGATGCAGTGAGTCCCCGGGTTTTATGCCCTCTCTGGCTTTGAACTTCCTGAGGCCCAGAAAGAGTATCCTGATTGGTTGTCAGACTCCCAGGGGGTGGGGGTCTTAGCTAGCCTTGCTGGCTGATGTAATCTTCCCAGGTGCCATGTGGTGAGTTTCTGTTGCTAGATGGGTCCCATTGTGTTGCAGATGATGGTCCTTTGACAAAGATTGAGTTTCTGCCTCTGGCCCATTGACAAAGGATGGGGGCAGGAAGATGGGAGCTGCTTCGTCTTTAAAACATGCTTCTCCATTTCTCATCCAGGGAAACATAATATTCTGCCTTTTTAATATTTCCTAAAATATTTCATTGTTCTAGGAAAGGGGTGGTGGGTGCTAACTTCCTACAATACACTTCTCTGTAGTTATCCGAAGGGCTTTATAAGCAGAAAGGTAAGAATACCTGTGTACATCTCAAACACTAAGGAAAGCACCTTTGGAAATTCTATCACTGCGTAGGAAGTACAATAGCATAGTATATTAGTGCCCGTGAGTGTGGGCAGATTACTGGATCTCAATAATTATTTTGGCAGGCATTCCATAATCATCTTTTGCAATTATTTTGTCTGGATCAGTTAGCAGCAGTAGGCATCGATAGACAGGAAGGGAACAGCTCCATGTTTTACCTGCAGCTTACAACATTTTTTTGTTCACAGACATAATGGGGGAAGCCTTTGGGGGGGGGTTGCTGTTTATGTTAGGATCTTGCAGCCCTGCTGGTTTTCAATCTAAAAGATGGATTGAAGCCCATCTTGTCACAGGTGTGACAAGGGCATATCATTAAAGAGAAAGCTGTGATGGGATCAGCCTATACAGCACTAGGTTTGTAAGGAGTGGAAGTTGGAGAATTGGGAGGAGTGGAGGGGGGTGGGATGATTCACAACATAAATAAGATTACAAGATCAGGCTTGAGATGGCAAAATCTAATAACCTTCATCATTTTTTTTGGCAGATATACTGGGGACTTGTAGTAACCTGAATGGAGAGGTTGTTAAACTGGAAGGATTTCTTCTGAACACTCCTGTCTTTGGGCAAATATTTATTCATAAATTGTTTCAGAAGGTATATTGATGCAATACACAATGAGGACAACCCTGTAATTATGTTTAGATTCATGTTAGGTGGGAACCCTTGGAAAAACATCTAAGTGAACTAGTGTGAAGTATATACTGTACCTTTAAAATCCATAATGAAATCTAAAAAGCCTTTTAATCCCTTCATTTTCCTCTTCCGTGTGAAAAAATTGTAGTCAGTTGTTCTTTGAAAAATGCTTTGTAATTTTTTCTTTTATGTACACTGAGAGCATATGCACCAAGACAAATTCCTTGTGTGTCCAATTACACTTTGCCAATAAAAAATTCTATTCTATTCTATTCCAAATTAGTGACTGGTGGTGGCCAAAATCTTCTCAAGAAATCAGCTATTGACCTTATAACTTTGCAGTTGAACAAGTAATTTCTCGCCCAATTCCAAACTAAAATTAGACCCAATTCATTTCAATATGAAAAAAGACTTAAAAGATTTACATTTAAAACAGAGTAAAAGAGCAAACCTACCTTGCAGGATTCTCAAGATGTGAATCTGGATACGATATGAGAGAACTAATGAATTAAATTGGAATAGGGCTGCCATATTTGGAGTATCTGAAGCAATCGGTACCTAGTACAGATGCATTGATAGATTACAGTGAACAATACTTTAAAAAAAACATGACTTTGTAATCTTTCTCTTTTTCTCTTCCTTACAGAAATGCTTCCTTTTTCCATCTAATAACCCTTATTTCATATTAACCATGGTGTCACATATTAATTCAGTGCACAATGATACTGGTCCTTTCTTCCTATCTATTTAGAAACTATTGAAGTTCTAACTTCAATATTAGATGATTAAAAATGGGACACCTATAAAAACCAGTTCTCTAGACACCTTTCCTATGTTCAACCTAACATGGGTACAATCATTTTTTTGCTTTATTTGGTAACTGACACTTAACTGATTTTAAAGAATTTGAGGTCTAGATGCCTTGCCGAAAGCCATTTCAAAAACGCCAGTTCTGGTTTTAACTCGCCTTGCAAAATAATATGAATATGAATATGAATATATGAATATGAATGCCTTTTATTAATTGCATCTCCATGACGGACTTATGTCTTTTAAAACTGGTCTTAAGAGGACAGCTCAACTTTTCCTAGGGACTGCATTCTAGTGTCCAAATTACATTTTCTGTGTTTTGATCTTTTGTTATTTCAAAACCCTTCTAGGATTTGGGCTTTTCTCAAAGTTGGATTTGCTTGCATTTTCTGCCATGTAGGTAATTCAGTCTGCTTGGCAACCAGCGACAGGGTTATTATGCTTGAAGTATTTCATATTGGCCTTCTTGACATTTTGAGGCTCACAAGTGCAATCAAAGTATTTATTTACAATTTGCTTGCAATGAATTAAAGAAACTGGATATAAGACAGTATGCAGACTGGCCCTCCTTTGTCTCCAAAGTATAAATATTTATCTTTTATCAGGTTGAGAAGTATTCCTTTGTGTTGACTGGTGAAGTAAGTTGGGATTTGAAGAGGAAAAAAAAGGTGTTTGAGTGAACTGGAAATGAATCCGGTTCACCTCAATGCGGAATGGATTTTAAAATGTATTTATTGGGCTAAGGAAGCTGAATGTTAACACATTTGAATATTTGCATTTAAATTCATTGGCTTGGTATGAATGGTTTTAAGCAAGGCTTGTGCTGCTATTGAAACCAGATTTCTGGACCTGGAATTTACAGGGGGCTGATGGATCTTGATCTTGTTAGGGTTTTTTTGATGCCATTTTCAATTTATTGACAAATGTACCTTATGTCAAATTTAATGGGAAAATAGTTTTCTAAATCTCTAAATTCAACATTTTGGTGCTGCTCCTTGTTTCAGACTCCAGGGGGGGTGCTCTTTTGAGTTTTTTGCAACATGAAAGTTTCTAAATGCAGTTAGTTGTTTAGAAAATGCAAGTTTGGTAAGAAATTTTTAATAGAGGATTTTTTTCCCTACCAAAGGGAGAGGGAAAGCAAGTAGCTAAATCAGACTCTAAAATGCCACCAGTGGTGGTCATGATTGGAAGACATGGTTTGCAGGCAGAAAACCCAAAATTCAATTTTCAAAACATTTAAATAGGACTGGCAATGCCTCTGCCGCCCATCAATGTTAACTATCTGACTGATGGACTGACTTTGTATAAAGCATTTCCTTAAATTCCTGTGACACGTTCATGGACAGCTTATATGGAATTCAGTAACAACATTTTCACTTTTTAGCTCCATTATGCCTAAAGGAAGTTTCACTTATAGGGAATTGATTTTTTTAAGGTGCCACTCAACCTTTCCCCAGGGGCAAGTAACAACGTTTTTTTGATCTCATTTGTCATTTTAAGGAAACCATTGTTGCTTCTTCACATATTAGAATGGAATGCAGAAAATCACAATGCCACTCTAGAAATCTCTATGTCTTAGTGTGGAATCCAGGTCTTCCAGATCAGAGTCCAATGAACTCTGTGTGACACAACTAGTTGGACTAAAGTTGGCAGGTTGCTGCTCCTACTGATATTCTCTCTCTCTCCCCCCCTCTCTCTCCCTCCCTCTCTCTCTCTCTCTCTCTCTCTCTCTCAGAGGGAGGGGGAGAGAGAGAAATAAGGAAATAGCCATTTTTTTCCTTGGTGGGTGTTTGTTTACATTGGGTTTGCATACTTCCTTTTCCAATCACTTTTGCAAATTGCTTCTTAACTGCATTTCAGTTATTAGCTTCAATATGTTTTACAGCACCAGATGAGTTTCCTTCAATTCTTAGAGAAAGCAACTTTAAAGAAGTTTTAAATACAAGTTTAAGGACTTAAAAACATAATTTTTTTGGAATAAACAACAAAAGAGTGATTTTGGAAAGTTACAATTGGGCTAATGGCCTAGATGAATTGGAAATAAAATGAAGAAACTCTTTAAATTCTTAAAAAAGTAGGAAATGCTATTCTTTTGAATTTAAACAAGAATGATAGGATGGGAATTTGAAGGTTGGACACTAGAAGGAACTAAATATTACAATTAAAGGAGAAGAACACTTAAATTTGACTTACAAATACAGAATGGAGCAAAATACTTCATTATTGTATTAAATAATATTTGTGAACAAAGGACCCAGAAGTTAATTTTAAGAGTGTCTGCCATTCTAGATAAAGTGTTTAAAAGATGTTATGGAAGTAGAACAAGTTTTACCACATAAAAGTGAGGCTGATTTCAAAGTGGATTTAAAAATGACAAGCTACAAGGATGATATGGAAAGAGATGCTACACTGGATATACAAACAAAACCAGCTGATGACTTAATAAGTAAATGAAATATACAAATAACAAAGCAAAAAAAAAAAAAAAAGCAACCTGGATAACTTTCCTGTGTTGGATTTATAAAAGAGACCTGTTAAAGCTCTGGAGAATTTTGAGAGCAGAATTTTGTGCGAAGAGCCAAAGGAAAAAAAATGAAAAGAAACCAAAGTCCTAAGACATTATTTGAAGGGATTAAAGACCAAGATTATTCAAACTACAAGGAAGGAATATAAAGTTGGCTTATTTGATCAAAGTTAAAATAGATAAATTGTTATCTCTGGTAACCTTTAATGGACTTTTGCTGACCAGGTGTGAACAACAAGGCTTTAAGAATTTTGTAGATAACGTGCACATAAATAATAATCAGAGTCCTCCCCCACTTCCATTAGGGAATATCCAGAAAAGTCAGATGTGTGGTTTTTGGGGTATACTGCATTTGTTGCATTCAGGGGAGATGCCCCTGCCTTATCTGGAGAAGGTAGATAGCCTTAGTGACCCACAACTTTGTTATGCGCAGCCTTTGGATTCCAGTAATGTTTTCTACTTAAAAGTGTCTTTTATTAGGAAACAGAATGTGGTATAAAGCCTGCACTAAGGAATCAAGTAGAGTGCATTATATAGCATTGGTATTTTTGATCTTGGTGCCATCAGAGTTTGTTGAAAGTCAGCTCTCAAAATTGCATAGGTAGCTAGATCACGCTGACTGGAATTTCTCTTGTTGAATCCAGAGGCCATCACTGGATAGAATTTCTTTGGAAAAGGCTACACCAGACACACCTACTTGCTAATCTCTCTCATCCGTCTTGGGTTTGGCTGAGAAGATGTCTCCCCCCCCCCCCCGACACTTCCTCAAGCCAGGGAATTCTCTTATCTTTCTACTGAGATCCTGCAGTTTTGCCAGTCCTGGACTTTGTGTCCTTTTGAATGATTGTGTATTTAAAGGCTTTATCTGTGGGTCAGAAAAAAAAACAACTTGGGTTTTAAGGGGAACTTTGTGAACTAAATGAGCAAGTCCCGTGTGTGGGGTCGTTGGTGCTCTCTGAGCTTGGTGGTTTTATTTATTTATTTATTTATTTATTTTATTCACATTTATATGCCGCCCCTCTCCCGAAGGACTCGGGGCGGCTCACAACAATAAAACAATAAATCTGTTTCCCTGCAGATGTTTCATTACAAAACTAGGTTACGTTATCAGTGGAAGAAGGGAGTGGTGCTTGGGAGGAGGAGGAAGAGGAGAGGGAGGAGCAGCGGTGAAATCCGAATTTTTTTACTACCGGTTCTGTGGGCGTGGCTTGGTGGGTGTGGTGTGGCATGGTGGGCATGGCAGGGGAAGGATACTGCAAAATCTCCATTCCCTCCCCACTCCTGGGGGAAGGATATTGCAAAATCCCCATTCCCACTGGGGCCAGCCAGAGGTGGTATTTGCCGGTTCTCCAAACTACTCAAAATTTCCGCTACCAGTTCTCCAGAATCTGTCAGAATCTGCTGGATTTCATCCCTGGGGAGGAGGTAGTGTGGGGTCTTTGGTGGCCTCTGAGCCCGGCTGTTTTCCTGCAGATGATTCATTACGAAACTAGGTTACATCGGTGCTTGCATGTCACATGTCTGTCGCACATTTACAAGTTTTGTGGAAGTGTAATCTAACTGAACATATGTAGGAGGAGTGGCAGAACATAGGGTAGAGTGAAAAGAGGGATCAGCCTAGAATCCCTACATAGCCATAAGTGAACTAAGTTCCCCGCCCCCCCTTGAATTCCGTTGACCCATATCTAACTCAAAATGAAAAAGGTCTTCTGCAGTCATGACATAAGCCTAAGACTGAAAATCAGGCTTGTCAGATGTTACATCTTTTCTATCCTGCTCTACGGAATAGAGAGTTGGTCTCTGACAGAAAACCACTTGAAGAGACTAGAAGCATTTGAAATGTGGATTTACAGGCGGCTGTTAGGTATAACCTGGGTTAACAAAATCAGAAATGAGGAGGCGATAAGCCGCCTGGGAAAGCCAAGGGAAATCATAAAAACCATTAAAAAGCAAAAGTTAGCATATTTTGGACATGTGATGCAACGCCCGGAAAAATACAGCATCCTTCACTTAATCCTCCAGGGAAAGATTGAAGGCAAATGAGGCCCAGATAGAAGAAGAACATCATGGCTTCAAAACCTAAGGGACTGGTTTGGACAAAACTCAACAGCACTTTTTCATGCGGCTGTTGACAAAAGTAGGATTGCCAACATGATCGCCAACGTCCGATGACGGATATGGCACAAGAAGAAGAAGAAGAAGATATCTAACTCCAAGCAGGTGTGCATTAGTTGAGAATATTCCTGGGCATGGGTATGTGTACCTGTAAATCAGTTTAATTGGACCTTCACGTGTGGACCTAATCTTTTGGGTCTGACAATGTATGACTTTGCATTTCTTCTTAGATGAGATTTGAAAACTTGCCATTTAGACTTGAGTTTTGAAGTTCATGAATTTCTTCCTTTGTTCAAGGGCGTCTGGGTAGATCATAAAGATCACTTTAATAAAAAATATCTGCGGTGACATCTCATGGTTTCTAACAGTGCTTCAAAATAGCAGGAAAGAAATTATTGGTCCAGCTCATGGACAAAATAACAGGTCTAGAAATGCGTTAAGCGTAACATCTCTTCTTAACTTGCACAGTTTTATTGATATGCTATTTTGAGGTAATCTAACAAAAGGGGAATTAAAAAGCAAATTACAAATTTGATGACACTGGTTGATTGCAGAAGTAATCCAAAAAATAGTGCAGTTCTTCCTAATAGCCAAATACTTAACATTTACCCAAATTTAGTTTTCCTTTTCTGCAGAGTATTTTTCTATTTCTGTTAATATAGAAGTTGTAATCTTTTTCAAAAATTAAACTCTATATAAAGCCATAATGTATATTTATGGGGCTCTAAAACTTTATGGAAAAAGAAACTATTAATGCTTTGTTCTGGAACAGGATTGTTTCACAATTGCATGCATTATAAATGAGAAATTTTAATTTGGTGATAATTGGAGAGTTCTGAAGATACAGATAGGTTTAGTTTGAATCTCTTCCCTACTTGTGTTTATAAGATTAGTAAATTTAGCTTTTTCCTATGTGCAGCAATACAAATAAGGAAAAATAGGGATAATTCAATACATAGTTTACAAAAAAGATAGAATTTCAAGTTCTGACTCTAATTCTTAGCATGATCGTGTTATCTGGCAACGATGGGAATAAGCTAACAATAGGAAAGTTGATTTAGAAATAGAAGATAAAGAAATCCCATAGGTTTCTTGGACTTCGTTTTTCCTGGAAGACATTTAGCTTCTCATCCCCAAGAAGCATCATCAGTTTTCAGAAAAAGCACCTTTGGGACAACCATGACATGGATGACTGAGAATCTCCATGGACAGAAGATAAAAAAAATAAATCCCAATGAATGCTGCTTAAATACGTAGAATACATAACCTCTTAGATTCCCCTTTCTGGACTGAAAAAAATAATAATAATGATGTGAAGAACTGCATCTCTGCATCTACCAATATCCCCTCTGTGTTGACCGATCCAAAGAGCCACCTAATTCTCAATTCTGTCCTTCCAATTGGTACCAGAGGATGAGAATCTTTCTCTGTGCCCCCAGCCCCGGCACAGATCCTTTTTAATCACTCCTTTTCCTTTCGTGATATGGAAGAAGTTGGAATCTCAGGGGTAGCTAATCCATTTCAGATGGTCTCCGTCTCTCTCCCCCCCCCCTTTAAGAAAACCAGGGTGCTCAGATTTCTCCCTTCAAAGCAGAAGAATGACAATTAGTAGTGGCTTGTTTATAATCTGTTCGCCCGGCTGTTTGAAGTCTTCCAAACCCGTCTGCTTGTTCGTCCTCCTTCCAGCCTTTTAACTCCTGCCTTTAAAGAGCCCAGGGGATGTTGATTATTTGGCTTCTGTAGCTCTGACGTCTCCTCCTCCTCCTCCTCCTCCTCCTCCTTCATGAGATCCACCCCTAAGCAGAATACGCACTGTGGAATGACAGGCATTCCGTTCCTCTTTGGAGGGAGCTGGCATGGGAGCGTATTTATGAGAATTACACCGTGCCCTGAACCAGGGATACAGGACATACCGTGGCAAGAGCTTGGACCCACAATCCTGGACTTTTTTCTGACTTGGGGGGTCATTCGACTTTTGGGGGGGGGAATCTCGGAGTGAGTGGAGGGAAGCGGTGAAGTTTCTCCAACCCTGCGGAGTCTTGTCAACTTTCAGAGGCTGATGCCTGCTTCTCGAATCGGTTCGCCTTGTTCCTTCTCTCTGAGTCTAACTTGAAGAATAGAAGAATGGGACAGACGCGCTACTCAAGACCGGTATATCCAGCTCCCTTGGGTGAGTAATGGAGGGTCTCGTTGCAGCTGAAAGTGCAGCCAAGAATCAAATCAGGCCAAGTCAAAGCACATTTAAAAAGAGATGGCTAGGGTTGTGTAAGTCGGAAGGGCTTTGGGATTCTCAGAAGTGCTAAGGAGAGATTGTTTTCGTAATCCTTGCTTTAAAAACAAAGAGAGAGAGAGAGAGAGAGAGAGAGAGAGAGAGAATTCCTCCTTTGGAACACCTATTGCTCTGTAACTTGTACCTGGTATACTTTAAAAATCAGGGTTTTTGATCTTTCGCTTGTTGTTGCCAGAGTGGTAAATTTTTTTTTTTAAAAAAGAGTAAAACTTGGTCATCAGAAAATACCTATCATGGATTTTGCTTGGAGTGAAATGCTTCAGACAGGGAGGATGTGCTGATCTGCTATTTCTCCTCTGTATGAATGATACTTCATTATTAAAAGATTCATTATTCTAATCACCTACCATCCTGAAGCCATTTACTCAGTCATCCTTTACAAGGAGATTTAAAAAAAAAGAAAAAACACTGATTCATATTTGCTTCCATTTTCAATTTTAAAAAAAGCCATTCCCTCCACGATCTTACACTTTAGAATGAAAATTGACTTATTATCGAAGAAGGAAGGAAGGAAGGAAGAGAAGTTTCAGGTTGAAGATTGCAGACATTATCCTTCCAGTCCCGTCCCAGGGGTTTTAGGTACTATTAATGCCACATTAGAGTCGCTGCTGCTGTCTCTACAAAATCCCATAACTGTACATCTCTCGGGTTCTGATGAATTTTTTTGGCCAAGCAGAGAGTCAAAGAATTGGGGCAGATGCAGGGGAGACGTCTTGTGGTGCCTCAATTGAGGGCAGCTTTGGTGACTGTGGAGGCAATGTTCAGGACTGGGTAGGTTTTGCATTTTAAAGAGTTAACATCAGAATCGTACAAAGAATTATTTTTTTTCCTTCTTCCTCTCCTATTTAACTGTGGACCCAATTAAATCGACTAGGAAGCCATCCAGAACCAGGAGCTGACTAAAGATGCTGACAGTTGAGGTTTTTAATGTACCTGCCATTAATACATTTTTTTCACAGTACTCCAAACTCGAGTTAAGAAACATTTCTTAGCCTGACTCTGTGCAGGGTATATATATTGCACAAATTGGGTGTGACTTCAGTAGAGACAGTCTTTGATTTGGGAAATGAGCTTCAAGAGTTAAATATATTGGCAGCTTGTCTTGTGGCCTCTATTATAAGTCGCATTTTAAATCTCCACCTTCCCATTTTTAAGAGGCGATTTCTAATTTTGTGTGTCTGTGCACTCCCTGCTAATTTAAATTGCTAAATGTGTTTAGCAATTCCCTTATTTGCAAAAGAGCAGATTAGATAATAGCAGACAAATCCTTATGTTCTATTATCTTGTGTTCCCAGTGTTTAGAAGACTTAAACCAAAGCACTGATAGTTGAAATTAAAACAAAACAATTCTTAATAGCAGTTGATAAACCTTCAGTGTACTGTAGGGACCCAAAAAAGCCCGGTGAGATGGTTAGTACAGTATTTAGGGTGCAACATAACTTGTACGTATGTATTGCCTGTTCCATCCACTGTGCTTACCCGGTGTTACTGAATGAAATCAACACACCTGTTTTTCACCTTAGTTTCTTATAGATCATATTCATTCAGCAGAGACAGAATGTATATTTGCCCTTATTGCACATAGAGGTATATGTGGCATTTGTTGATGTGGCCGACACAGGTTACAATATTGGAAATAGCCCTTATTTTTCTGTAGCAGGTTGTTTTTCTTTTCAGGAAGATAGGTGGGGTGACCTTCCCCATACTTAAGCCCTGAGTGCACATAGTTTTGACTTCAGCAAACATATTGCAAGACAGTCTGGTGCTCTTGGGAAAGTGTGGGGAAACGTGGAATTCGGTTCAAACTTTAAAAAAAAAATAAATCTTTTCCAGCCAAGGGCTTTATCCAGCATTCTCTTGACTCATCCCGTGTGTGGGTTCCCGGTGACAGTATGTCCCATGCAAAGGATTATATCAAATGTGGATTTCACTATGCATATAATACATCATACAGTGTAAGAGACAGCTGTGGGTGTACAACCTGTGGGTCCCTGGTTGTGTGGATGGGGAATCTCTAGAGATTCTCAGTCATCCAGGTCATGGTTGTCCCAAAGGTGCTTTTTTTCAGGAGGCAACTGGACTTTCTTGTTTTTCTTTTTTGAAGACGTTTCGCTTCTCATCCAAGAAGCTTCTTCAGCTCTGGCTGGATTGTGAGGAATGGAAGGATTTATATTCCTTGCAGACAGCTGGTCATTTGCATCCTTTTAGAGCAGTGTTTCTCAACCTTGGAAGCTTGAAGATGGGTGGACTTCAACTCCCAGAATCCCCCAGCCAGCAGTGCTGGCTGGGCGATTCTGGGAGTTGAAGTCCACCCATCTTCAAGCTACCAAGGTTGAGAAACACTGTTTTAGATGGTCTTTGAAGCACTTGGAGGTTTATCTGTGTCCTCAGGGTCACCTGAGTGGTGCTCCTGATTCCTGTAGTCTGCAATTTTTTTCCTCTGGAAATCCATTCCTTATTCCCACACCATTCAAAGGTTGTTACAGGGAGGTTCAGTTTATTTTATTTCCTCCAAGTATTTGCTGCCACCACCAATATACTCTTGTTCCTGCTGAAGTAGAGCAGAGCTTGGGTTTTTTTTAAAACAACAACAACAACAGCAACAACAGGATCTGCAGCATTAGAGTCTTTAAGCTTATCAGCTGTAACTCTGGCTCTTTTTCACTCCTCAGTATCTAACTCTGGTTATGACGAGAAAAAAAAAAATGACAAAATATACTGTGTGACTTGCGTGATGCAAACCTCACTATTTTGAACTTGATACCGGATGCGAGTACACAAGTCACAGGGTTTTCCACAGTGATGCTATGATGTGTGTTTTGACACTCCTTCCATCCCCTGTTCACTTGACATTCATCTCAGGCAACTTACCCAAGCCGTTGGTTGAAAGGGAGAGTTAGCCAACCCCAATTACAACTTCTGCCAGGTTTCCACTCCTTTTTCCTCAATATGCAAATGTGCCGTGTATCTTCTCCATCATGGTTCCTGGACAGTGAAAGTGTTTGCGTGGCGGATGCGTTATGTCCAAAAATACGGTTTGTGCCCAAATTAAGCAGATGTTTTGTGATACAGCATTGAAATTTACGAAAGAGGAATAACCCGTTGTTTTTAATCAGAAAATATGCCAGCTTGAGAGCAAGAGATAACGCCTGTGCAGACTTCCTTAATGAAAAAGCAAAAATAGACATTTGGTCTACTTTTCGCTGGGTTGCTGCTACAATAGCGTGAAAAGCCTGCAGCCTGGGATTTTCTATCATAGCTGGGACTAGCTAGCTTTTATTCTTTTATCTATCTATCTATCTATCTATCTATCTATCTATCTATCTATCTATCTATCTATCCCTCCCTCCCTCCCTCCCTCCCTCCCTCTTTATCTATCTGTCTGAAGAAACACATGAGCTCCAATATTTGTACCAATCTATATAAATCTGTTAGGAAAGATGTACAAAGATAGCATTTCATGGCCTTGTGATTTTCAGTTGTTTTGTTGAATAATTTCAATGGTGACATTGTCTACCTCCAGAGAGTTTGCTCCTAGCCTTGGGTGATTACTATTGTATTAATGTGATGGTTGAAATACCAGGAAGAAGCCCCTTTGTACTGTTCAAGGGTCTATTGGATCACATCAGAGCCATCATGGCTTGTTCTTGGCATCGTGACATCAACCACCTTCCTGTTCTGCTTATCACGTGGTGCTTGGTGCAATGCAGGATACGCTAATACAATGCCATCAAATTTATTGAGTTATTATTGAGCAGCCTGGTGGTTGCAAGACGTTGGCATAGGAATATATGCATTTCTGCTAGCAAAGGGGGATTTTTTTTTTTTTTTTTAAAAAGCTTTAATTTGGTGGTATTTATGGCACTCCTTGACTGCTTTCTGGCTTTGTTGTTAGGGGAAAAAGCTACCCTTTGGGAATATATAACTCAAATGAAGATGATAGTTAGCAATGGAAGAAATAGACAGGACAACTGTTGCATTAACCCAGAATTTTAAATATGTGTAAAGAACGATGGGACGTACTGTCTGTGTTAAAGCCAGAGGTTTTCTTTTTAAGACTGATGGGTGAACAGTTTGGAAGATTATTTCAATCTATGATTACTGCGGTGAGATTACTGTATGCTCAATGAGGTAAAGATTGGGCATTACCCAATGGAGGAATGGTTAGTGGAATTGACAGAAGTTGCTGAGATGGGAAAATTGACCTATTTCAGTGTTTCTCAGGCATGGGAACTTTAAGAGGGGTGGACTTCAATTCTCAGGAAACTTGGAAGTTCCCAAGGTTGAGAAACAGTAGACTTATTTGATTAGACAGAAGTCATTATTGACATTCATCAATGACTTCAAAACACCTTGCAGATTTTTGCACAAGAAAGAAATGTTTTTGACGTAGGCTTTTGATGATTAGAAAATGTAAATTATAAACCCACATTACCTGTTGATCCATCCATGGTTTTCACAATACAATCTTAGAATATTTATGAAGAAGAAAGTGAATATATTTTATTTGACTAAGATTAGCATACTTAACTTCATTGGGTTTTTGCATTTAACAGTTATTACTGTAGAATATTTGATCTGATTACAGATGGTTGCGCTACAACACCCATTGATTCAGAGTGATTATATCCCAGTATATCACTGAATTACTCCTTTACAACCAATAATCAGTAGGATGAATTCTAGAACGTTATTGTTTTTTCCATGGCATTGGGAAGAATGGTCAATATTATAATTTGGGGATGCAAAAAAATGTCATTAAAATAATGTTCCTACTGTGAACTTGGAGATGATCATTTCACCAAGTGAATGAATAAAATTAGACCTCTTATTAAAATACAACACATGAGTTAAGAGCTGCCCTTGGCATTTTCCTAAAGAGGAAGCAAATCTGCAAACACTTGGAATATTTAGCAATGTTGCTTTTGATGTCCAGAACTACGTTTGCAAAAATATCCTGAAATATTGGCTTTTGTGTTCTGCAAAATATGAAGAATGATTTTTCAGAGTTACTCACCAAACATGGGGCCTCTTTTGGTCTATTTCAGAACCTTTAGATCTTACTCTTCTAGGTGAGCAGGTCATGGAGATCAAAATACATAATGTTCCCAACGATTTTCCTCTGGTTGCTGATCAATCTCAGATTTGCTTAGTTTTCAGAAACTATAATCTATACATTGTTCCTTTTATGGCAGTGATGGTTATACAGTAATGTTGATTAGGAAATAAATCCTGATTTAAAGTGAGTTTCCTTGAGTGGTGTTTTAAATCAGTTTAATGTCACAGTGAACCTAAGTG
Source organism: Pantherophis guttatus (assembly GCF_059756535.1). NCBI lineage: Eukaryota > Metazoa > Chordata > Lepidosauria > Squamata > Colubridae > Pantherophis > Pantherophis guttatus. The sequence continues at coordinate 15,233,760 of NC_142072.1, read as the reverse complement.
GATGAACTTGGGCATAATATACGAAATCTAAGGAATGACGTCTTGGTCATTCTTGAACTCCAAATTGATTGTGCCATTTTGGAAGTGAGTTCTGAGGCAATGAATCAGATGTGATTCATCTTTTCCCTAAATTATTATTTTTTTGGAAATTTTTTTTGGCTTTGTTTGCAGTTTGTTCCTAAGGAGAACTGTTTACTGCATTGTCATATTTGTAGAAAGGGAAAGCTGCTGATCAGCATTCTTCATTGTGATACCCTGTTAGATGTTAGAAATGGCAACTTCCATATTTCCACATAGAATACGTAACATAATTCTAAGAATTATACATTCTGGGGCATATGAAGCTTTTTTGTTGTTGTCAGTTGCGAAGTCGTGTCCCCATGGACAACGTTCCTTCAGGCCTTCCTGTCCTCTACCATCCTCTGGAGTCCATTTAAGCTCACGCCGACTGCTTCAGTGACTCCATCCAGCTACCTCGTTCTCTGCCGTCCCCTTCTTCTTTTGCCCTCAATTGTTCCCAGCATTAGGCTCTTCTCCAGTGAGTCCTTCCTTCTCATTAGGTGGCCAAAGAATTTGAGTTTCATCTTCAGGATCTGGCCTTCTAAAGAGCAGTCAGGGTTGATCTCCTCTAGGACTGACTGATTTGATCGCCTTGCAGTTCAAGGGACTCGCAGGAGTCTTCTCCAGCACCATAGTTCAAAGGCCTCCATTCTTTGGCAATCAGCCTTCCTTATAGGTCCAACTTTCACAGCCATCCATTGCAACTGGGAAAACCGTAGCCTTGACTATACGCACTTTTGTTGGCAGGGTGACGTCTCTGCTTTTTAGCATGCTGTCTAGGTTAGTAAACTCATTTACAAAATGCTATAGGTTAACTCTGAGCAGAGATTGGGTACATGTGGCCATATGACCAAGTAGCTAAAAAGTTGGAAAGTTGCAATAGTCAAACTTTAGCAGTATTATTTTGGCAGATTGGACAGGCAATAACCATGGTGGGAAGCTGTGAGATGCATAGAGCATTTTGATGATTTTTAAAATAAAATATTCCTGCTGACGTTCCCCCACCCCAAATAAAATGTAAGTTTATGGAAATGACAAACTAAAGAAAAGAAGAAGTAGTAGTATGAATTAAAAGTGACCCAGAGGTCACTATCATATTCATTATCAATGAATATGAAAAGGCTTTCTTTTGGCTAATGGAGCTTCTTGTAAATCATGCCAGTTGACTAATATTTTACAAGGAAAACTCCAAGTGCCATAAAATGTCTCGAAATGGTAAAGACTAAATGGATTTTCCATATCTGACATCTGTTTGCTTCATAGAACAGCGTTGTACTTAGGCTGCAGGGATATTTTCCCACAGGCCCTTTCTCTTCCCCCTGCACACTCTTTGTTTTTAAAAATGTTTGGGGAATGCCAGAACAGTAGGTGGAGTGGGAGGCTGTTATTGTGTTGATTTCCTGAGATTGTTAATTTTGGCGTGGGATGCTTTTTCTCCCCCCCCCCCCATCTTTTAAAACAGGAAGTAAATCAAAGCCACCCAACCTCTCATAATTCTAGCTTGTTTTCTGTCTACCCATTTTATAGCAAATCTACACAACAGTGTGATGTACAGTATTTGTGTTATGGTGATACCGGTAAAGGATTACTGAACCCTACCAAACGTTGCGTACAAGAACTACCGTACTTTTCGGAGTATATGATGCACTTTTTTTCCCCCTAAAAGAGGGTGGAAATGTTGGTGCGTCTTATACAGCCATTTTTGGCCTCCCGAAGCCTCGCAAAAACAGGGCGCGCAGAGGCTGTGGGAGGCCTGCAGAGTGTTGCTGTGGGCTGGGGAGAGCAAAAATGTCCCCATTTTTGCAAAAAATGGGCCCATTTTCGCCAAAAACAGGGCCTGCAGAGGGTTTGGGAGGCCTGCAGAGTGCTCCTGGGGCCCGGGGAGGGCAAAAACTTTTTTCTTTCTTGCTTACCTCTTCGAAATTTTGATGTGTCTTATAGTCTGAAAAATACGGTATTTTCCCATATTTTTTTTCTGTGTATTTTCCTGCTGCGTAAGGTTTTTTTTAAAAAAACAAAACAAAAAAAACCTAAAAAAGTTATATTCCAGCTACAGGTAGTCTACTACGTATGACCACAACTGTGTCCAAAATTTATGTTGTTAGGCGAGACAGTTGTTAAGTGAGTTTTGCTCCGTTTTATGACCTTTCTTGCCACAGTTGTTAAGTGAGTCACACAGTTGTTAAATGAATCTGGCTTGCCCATTGACTTTGCTTGCCAGAAGGTCGCAAAAGCTGATCACACGACCCCGGGACGCTGCAACCGTCATAAATATGAGTCCGTTGCCAAGCGTCTGAATTTTGATGACGTGACCATGGAGATGCTGCAACGGTTGTAGGTATGAAAATTGGTCGCAAGTCGCTTTGTTGTCACTTCAAACGGTCACTAAATGAACCGTTGTAAGTCCAGGTCTACTGTAGTCCCCTTCATCTGGAACGTGGTATCCTTGTGCCGATGTCTTCTTACAATGAATGTTCCTCTTTTTTCTTTCGTGTGCAGCTGAGGAGAGGGAGCAGCCGACACAGGATGCTGGGATGGTGGCTGAAGTTCTGGAATCTGGCGACACGACCCCCCCTTCCAAGAGAAAGAGCAAATTTGCTGGGTTTGGCAAGATCTTTAAGCCTTGGAAGTGGCGGAAAAAGAAAACCAGTGGAAAATTTAAGGAGACCTCAGAAGGTAACCACCTATACTCCAGTTCTGCTCCTTTCCCCTTAAACCCTTGTGCATTCTTAGCCTGAGTTTGCTTGCTGCATTAAGTGGTAAAGTGGCTTGATTTTTTTTTTTTTGGAGGCTTTGAGTGGTAATGAGAGACCCTAGCCACCGTACTTCGAAAATCATGTTTTGTGGCTTAATTCAAAGGAAGGTTTAATTGACAAACTACCAGTAATAATCAGTGACTTCCGGAGACCCCGGTCCTTGTTTTGGAAATGGTATTTATTCTTATGCCATTTTACCTCTCCTGACTACTTTTGGCCACAGTTCACAGCATCATCAGGCCTTCCAGATCAGAAATGATCTTGCCTAGATAGCGCTTTGCATTCTTAACCTGAAAATAGCAGATTCCAGACCTGCCTCCGTAGAGATGTTTTCAAATGTTTTTATTGCCTAATAATAATGATAGCCAACTGCAGCTATTTGCTGAAGTGGCCTGCAGTAGAATGCCAAATAGAATTTCAGACAAGGAGGTGGATAGTTAAAGTTCCATTGACTGTTTTCCAGTTGTAAAATACCGTATGCAATTTAGCTACCTCTTGCAACATGGATCGAGGGAAAAGAAATATTTACAAAAAGAATGTGTATGTAACCCTCGTCCTTAAAGCTATCCCAGTGAGCCACTTAACCATATCTTAAAAGTCTTTGCCCTTTATTCTGAGTGCTGGTTTTTTCTTTCCAATTTAATGTCAGTTTTAGAACGAAAGATTTCAATGCGAAAGCCAAGAGAGGAGCTCATTAAAAGAGGGGTTCTGTTGGAAGATGTTGAACAGGGTGAGTTTACCCATTGTCTTCCTCTGTGTATTGTATACATTTACAGTTCCAGCTCTGATAAGCCTCATCTTTGGCATTTCATGCCTGGGTGCCCCCTCGTTTCCTCCCATCCCTTCCCCACTTCTGCTAAATGTAACTCTCTTGTCCTTGTCTGCCCTTTGAACATTTTTGATATTATATGTTCCGGGGAGAGGAGGCGAAAGAACGGGTTTCATTTATTTCCTTTCTTTTCTCCAAGGAGACATTTTAGGTTGATAGATTACGAGTTTCTGAAGGTCAACTAGTGAGTAACTGAAAAGCTGACTTGGATTCCAAGGTAGCAATGAAAAGGAAGAGCAATAGCAACAGACTTATATACCCCTCCATACTGCTTTAGAGAACTCTTTGAACATTTTGCAAATGTCATTATTGCCCCCCCCCCCCCCCCCAAAAAAAAAAAAAAAACAATCTGGGTCCTCATTTTACTGACCTTGGAAGGATGGAAGGCTGAGTCAACTTGAGCCGGTCAGGATCGAACTCCAGATTGTGGGCAGAGTTAATCTGCAGAACTGCATTCTAACCACTGTGCCATCATGGCTCATAATAGTGCAAGGATTAGAACAGAATAGAATAACAGAGTTGGAAGGGACCTTGGAGGTCTTCTAATCCAACCCCCTGCCCAGGCAGGAAACCCTACACCACTTCAGACAAATGGTTATCCAACATCTTCTTAAAAACTTCCAGTGTTGGAGCATTCACAACTTCTGCAGGCAAGTTGTTCTACTGTTTAATTGTTCTAACTGTCAGGAAATTTCTCCTTAGTTCTAAGTTGCTTCTCTCCTTGATTAGTTTCCATCCATTGCTTCTTGTTCTACCCTCAGGTGCTTTGGAGAGTATCTTGACTCCCTCTTCTTTGTGGCAGCCCCTGAGATATTGGAAAACTATCCAATTAAAGCGCAGCCTTCATATTTATAAATGACTTTGGTTCAATTCTTGATAATTGATGATGGGACTGGACAAGGCTTCATCTAAAATTGTGGGTGACTGGATGATTGACAGCCAAACTAGCAAAATTCTTAGCAGATGTGAGCTCATATCTGGATAATTCAAGACTGGAAAACTCAGTGATTTGGGACCATAATTTAGATTTGGGGGACCATAAATGTAGACTTTTGAAGCATAGACTGCTGTGGCATTGCCAGTCACAAACCCCTCATTTTCTGGAAAGTAACACATGAGGATCCTCACTTCCAACACTTTAGATTTCCAGGGTGTCCTTCTTCCCCACCCCCCAGGTGGGCACACTTTCTTAAAAGAATGCCTTAATACAGGAACCATTTCTGTTGCTAAAGAAAATATTAAAGACGGTCTCCTTTGCGGCAATCAGCTACTTCTTTCAAGTGTGAAGAGCATGAAAGGAAGTTTTAAAAGTCAGGGGTTGCAGTGGGTTTGGTGGGATTCAAGGAACCTATCAGTAGGTCTGTTGGTGCTTCACAGGGAAGACATTGGGGGATGCAGGCATGGAAAATTGTGAGTAAAACGGGCTGCAAATCTTGTCCCAAAGGTTGCTTTTCCAAAAGGCAACTGGACTTTGTTTCTCCTTGAAGTCTTTTTGCTTCTCATTCAAGAAGCGTCTTTAGTTGTGAGAACTAATGATGCTTCTTGGATGCGAAGCGAAATGTCTTCAAGGAAAAACAAAAGTCCAATTGTCTTTTGGAGAAGCACCTTTGGGACAACCATGACCTGGATGACTGAGAATCTCCATAGATGACTGCAAATCAGGCTTATTATAAGACAATTGCTTAGCTTCTAGCTAGCCCTACTTCACAAGGTATCTTTACTTGAGTTGGAATGTTCTAAAGGCAGAAAAAGATAGACTTGACCTATAGCATCTTCACCAGAAAAAGACTTTACTGTTCCCCAACTGGATGAGGAACTAAATTCCTGAGCGAAAGTTGTCCTTTTTCGAACTTAGGAATGTTGCAAAGAGCAAAGTTGGTCATTCTCCCTTCCCCATTCAGTCAGATACTAAATGGAAACCGTAGATCTGGTGGCGGCGGGGACTATTTTACAGAATGTTCCGTGAAATTGCTGATCCAGCCCTGCCTACAGGAAAAGGCAGAGGAGGAAATACCCTTCCCTTCTCAGTAGGACAAGAAATCCATGCCTCTCCCTTCCTATTCCTTACTTACTGTGAGTTAAAAATATTTGTGTTCCATTTTATAGCAGGAGTGGAGGCTCACTGTAAATGAACACAAGATAGGAGAAATCAGGAGAGGTAGTGATAGAAACGTAACTCCCCAAGTTTCTTCCTTTCTTCAATGTGATACGTTGGAAAAGAAGAATCGTTCCGCTTCTGTTAGCTTGCTCACAGCGCTGTCTATATATCTGGAATGTGGCACGCATCTGTGGCATGCACATAACCTTTAGCTAGCCCTGGATTTTTCCAGTTGCACCACTGTACATCCTAAGAAGGAAGAACAGCAGCCCTCAAATGCCATGTCACACTTTTAACACCAGGCTGAGCAGACTCGGTGGCTATTTGTCGACTTTTCCTCACACAGAGAATGAGGTGCATTATATTTATAACTAGCTGATAACTCGGCGTTGCCCAGGTATTTATTTATCCAAATCCCTAGAGGGAGCCCCCTTGTGGAGTACTATGAAGCCGTTACCATGGCAACTTCACTGTGCTGTACAGTAGAAGCCATTTTAAGGCACAACAGGCTGTATCTTAACAGAACTTGAATCTAAAATGCACACTGTCACTGTCAGAAGCACTGTGATTTGACATTATAGATATAATTTATTCCTTTTCATTTCAACAGCCTAGGTGTTCCAGAGTTATGCGCGCACACACACACACTGAGGGGTGTCAGGGGTGTCTTACCCCCACAGTATTTTTTTTTCCAGAGAATAAGTCATCTGTGTACCAAGTTTGGTTGAAATTGCTCGAGGCGTTCCAGAGTTATGCTGGAACGTACACACACACACACTCATTTATATATATATAGATTACATTGGAGCAATTTCTAAACATACACCTATAAATCAGCGTTTATAAGCTCATGCAGATTCTACGCAGCCTGCATGTGAGGTGATGTATCAGTCACCATCCGAGGAAAAGGGTGCGCACCTTGTGCTGAGTGGATCGAAAGCATTTGTTCTTCTCTCCTTAATTGCATCTCTCTCTTTTTGGGAGAGCGTAGGGTAGCTCCCAATTGGACATGAGTAAGCAGTTTGGATTGGTTTCTTATTTTGAGTTTATTTTCTAAACTGCCTTCCTGGCCACCATCACCTCTCTCTGTTCTCTTCCCTTTGGCCTGCAAAGAACACACAAACAATTCATTTCTCTCATCAGTTTTAGAAGTTCACAGAGATCAGAGATGTTTTTGCTCTTGAATCATATAGACCACGTGAGAAGTGGTTGCCTGTATATGAGCCAAGATAATTTACTCAGCCGCTGCCTTCATTTCCTCCTTAAACAGAAGCTGGAAATTCAGAAACACAGAACAATGTGCATATTTTGTTGGGGCTGGTGAAAATGATACAGACATGTGATATATACAGCATTGAAGAATAAATAGTGTGTAACGTCACGCTATAGTTACACTGTTAGAGAAAAATGAACAAGTACAAATAGAGGACTGCTTGGAGTTATAATGACTGAAGTGGCATATAAACATTTGGAAGAAAAGGAAGGGACAAATGAATAGATGTGTAAGTATTAAAAACATAAAAGCATAAACTTGCAGGTACAAGTTACAGCATGAAAGTGAACGTTGCTATGATAGGAGTTTCTTATTGATAACATGAACCTAAAAGAGGGCCTATTTATTTACAGTCTGAGACCAAGTTACAGAATTTAAAAATACAGCACACCGTTAATACATGCATGTGCGCATAAGTAACAGTACATCTATGTGCTGCTAAAACTCTTATCTGTAAACTTCAGTTGCGCAAATGGGAATATTGTAGGGCAACAGTTTTTGAATCAACATACCTGAAGTGAGTTAACTCAAATAATGCATCCTAATCTGGGGTCCCATGGCTTCTGTGGACTTGAAATTTGGCAAAATGGTGGCTGTTTCAGCATAGCTGCGCTGCCACACCATTGCCCTGCTGTGGTCAGTTGTGGTCTTGTGATCTTCATTTCCCCTGTCAACGTCCACAATGAAAGTCACCGGGGAAGCCAGCAGGAAGTCGGAGGTTGTTCCTCCTGCTTTTTACCTGCCCAGTTTCTCTGTTTAGGTAAGAAATAACTTTGAAACGATGACCTGACAGATTATGGATTGTCCAGTACATTTATTTAAAAAAAAAAAAAAAAAAGAAGCCGTCTAAAATTAACAATTCATTGAAGGCACTAACTGGTTTCTATAAGCAAAGGCTATAAATAAAAATGTTGCTCCTGCCTTCAAAACTCCTGGGTATGGATCATCCAGACCAGTGATGGCTAACCTTTTTGCCATCTTGTGCCAAAAGCGGGGAGAGCGCGGGTGGGTCGCGTGTGCGCACCCCCATAATTCAATGTGGGTCATGCACAAATAAAAGGAAGTACCCAGATATCTAACAGGTAGCTGACATGTATATACATGACTTCCTAACAATGTTTCCAGAGCTGTTTTGTTCTGATTGATGCATTGAAAAGATATTTCATGGAGGCTGTTCCACATATGTGTGCACAGGAGCTAGGTTTCCTGAGTCATTAAAACACACGAGTAGTCCCAAAAACCTCTTTTATTGCAACAGTTGTGAATTCTGTTCATTCCCAGATGAGTCCCAATTAGTTATAAAGAGTCCTTCAGGAGAAGTCCTTCGGGATAATCACCCACCTTTATCTCCCTTGACACATTGCCAAAGGCCTAACTGGCAAAGCCACACAGAGAATCAAACAGAGCTTCAGGCTTTAAGCTGAACCGAATGAACAAACGTTGCTTCCTGCAAAGGCCCATGTGCCTTTGCTACTCTTTTAAGTCTTATGGGAGGGGCCAATCATCTCCCAGCCCTACTCCTCGAGTCGTCCCTTTTGTTTTAGATGTTCTTGCCTTCTGGCAGCTCTGCGCATGCGCGCACTGGGAACAGGTTCCTCTTCCTCACTGAGGTCTGACTCTGGAGGCTCCGGAGGCAGCACATACCTCCCAGATGGCCCTTTTTCTGCCTCTGACGCAGAGTCCTTGTCCAAGTTTCCCCCAGACTCCAGGACTGGCCCATAGTCCTCCTCAGCCTCCTCACTGTCCGACTTTCCTGCCAGCTCCACAGGCTGCTGGCGGACCCCAACACAAGGGGAAGGTTGTTCTCTGGACAATCTTGTGTTGATGCAGTGTGTTTGCAAATAATAAGTTCTGATGTGCAGGTAACAGTTAAGAAAGTTTGTTTTTTCAAACCCAGAAGGGAATTTTCTGGTGCTTTTTTTCCATAAAGAGACATAGTGTCCAATCTGTTTTGACATCTTGATTTACTTGCGCGTTGTGTTATGGACACACTTGGATGTTTCAAATCAAGATCATGCCTTCTGCTAGGTTTGTCTTTTAATTCTCACTGGACTGAAAGTTTCTGTAGCTGTCCAAGTACAGCTGATTCTTCCCTTTTGTCTTTTCAGATGAAGTTTTGATTAAGGTTGCTAACAGACCTGTATCCTTGTTTTTATAGATTACGTCATTGTAGTTGGGATTTTAATCTTTGTGTATTGCTCAGAGCCACAATGGGCAACTGTATAAATTGTCTAAACAAACAATCAAACCAAGAAATGAATCCAGATCATGAATAAGAACCAATTGCTCTTGGAGTAGTGTTGAGCTTCAGGGTTTAGTGGCCATGGTCTAAACCAGACTTGGACATTTTATAGAATTCAGAATAGAAAATAGAATAGAATAGAATAGAATAGAATAGAATAGAATAGAATAGAATAGAATAGAATAGAATAGAATAGAATAGAACTCAACTCTTTATTGGCCAAGTGTGATTGGACACACAAGGAATTTGTCTTGGTGCATACGCTCTCCGTGTACTTAAAAGAAATGTTCGTCAAGAATCATAAGGTACAACACTTAATGATAGTCATAGGGAAACAGTCAATATAAATCTTAAGGATACCAGCAACAAGGTTACAGTCATACAGTCATAAGTGGGAGGAGATGGGTGGTGGGAACAATGAGAAGATTAATAGTAATGCAGACTTAGTAACTAGTTTGACAGTGTTGAGGGAATTATTTGTTTAGCAGAGTGATGGCGTTCGGGATATGCTCCCTAGGACAACCTTTGGCTGTCCCTGTCCGGCCCATGTGAGGTCAGTCAGAAATTAGAAATCAAATGTAAATAAGACATAACATGTATTCTTATCAGTAGCAGCTAATCTAAATCATGTACTGTATTGCTTTTTATAAAGCAATAAAATAATATTGAGCAGAATTAAGCTCAGCCTATTGGTTCGACCCTCCACAACAGTCCCAGTTTCTCATGTGGCTGCTTGGGAAAATTAATTGCCCTCCCCTAGGCTAGACAGGGATGCGTTGGCTCAGTGGCTAAGACGCTGAGCTTGTCGATCGAAAGGTCGGCAGTTCAGTGGTCCGAATCCCTAGGGCCCTGTAACAGGGTGAGCTCCCGTTACTTGCCCCAGCTTCTGCCAATCTAGCAGTTTGAAAGCACATAAAAAAATGCAAGTAGAAAAATAGGGACCACCTTAGTTGGGAAGGTAACAGTGTTCCATGCGCCTTTGGCATTTAGGCATGCTGGCCACATGACCATGGAGACGTCTTCAGACAGCGCTGGCTCTTCGGCTTTGAAACGGAGATGAGCACCGCCCCCTAGAGTCGGGAACGACTAGCACATATGTGCGAGGGGAACCTTTACCTTTACCTTTAGGCTAGACAGTTGATTTCCTGACGTTTCACCAGTAACTGCGGTTGACATCTTCAGATGCAAGGTAGCCTGTGGACCACAGTCAGTCTTGTAGCTCAGCACTCACACCTAACAATTTACTGGCTGTGAAAGACCACATTAGGATGCTGTTGATTTTTTGAATGCCACACATGACAAATTACATGGCAAGAGCCTGTAGTACAGTGGACTAAAGCACTGTTATTAACATCTGCTGCTTGCAATTACTGCAAGTTCAAATCTCACCAGGCACAAGGTTGACTCAGCCTTCCATCCTTTCAAAGGTAGGTAAAATGAGGACCCAGATTGTGAGGGCAATAAGCTGACTTTGTATAAATATACAAAAGTATGAAGGCAATTGCTTAATGCATTGTAAGCTGCCCTGAGTCTCTGGAGAAGGGCGGCATATAAATTAAAGCAAAAAAAAAAAAAAAAAGTCATTAAAGAAAGAATTTGAAAAGCTACTTCTGTGTTCACTGAACTGTCTGACACTGGGTTTTATGGCTCAAAGAACCCAATGGGGGAAACTTGATTTTCTGCAGTAATCCTTTTTATAAAAACTCATAATCCTCCCCCTCTCCCCCCCCCCATCCCCATGTACTGAAATCAAGGTGCCTCTTTTATCACAAATCCCCCATGGGGTATTAAGAAGGCAAAGACATATATTTCACAAAAATATGGATATTTCTCTTTCTGGCTTTATTGAATCCCCTGACTCCTGCAGAATATTTCATGCTAAATTTCCATTTTTGGCATAAGACAACAATAAGATTATAGAAATAGATATTTCTTAAATTGGAATAATCAGCAATATTACACAGCAAAATCTCCTTTGTTCCAGTTCCAACTCCCCCACCCCCACCCCCTGAATTTGAATGATAACCAATATTTCACAATAAGGGCATAATTCCATTAAATTCCACTGTTAGAAAGCTGGATAGGCTTTGCTCTAATCTAGGCCAAACACAATGCAAGTTTAATCAAGCTCCGTAGCTCTCCATATCCCATATTTCTCGTTTTGAGCTATTCTAGCTATTTTTAACTGAAGCTTATGTTGCATGGGTCCATCCCCCCCCCCCCCCCCCGTCTACTGTATTCCTGATTTTTTAACAACAAGCAGAAGTTAAACAGAGGGCAAAAGGCTACTTCAAACATTAAACACTTCAGTATAAATAATTTATTAACAATGATAAGACCTTCACAAGTTATGCATGTCATCCAAGTATGTGAACTTGCTTAGCTAAACAAAGCAAGTATTTTAAGACATTTAATCCCTGCTATATGGTCTTTCTTTCTTCCTTCCTTCCTTCCTTCCTTCCTTCCTTCCTTCCTTCCTTCCTTCCTTCCTTCCTTCCTTCCTTCCTTCCTTCCTTCCTTCTTCCTTCTGTCTCCTTCCTTCTTTCTTCTCTCCTTTCTTCTCTCTCTCTTTCTTTCTTTCTTTCTTTCCTATCCTCCCTCCCTCCTTCCCTCTCTTTCTTTCTTTCTTTCTTTCTTTCTTTCTTTCTTTCTTTCTTTCTTTCTTTCTTTCTTTCTTTCTTTCCTCTCCTTCCTTCCTTCCTTCCTTCCTTCCTTCCTTCCTGACTTCTTTCTTTCTTTCTTTCTTTCTTTCTTTCTTTCTTTCTTTCTTTCTTTCTTTCTTTCTTTCTTTCTTCTCCTCCTCCCTCCCTCCCTCCCTCCCTCCCTCCCTTTTTCCATGAAATCCAGAATCACCTTCTAAATAGAATGTATCCCTTATTTTTGTTCTTTCTTCTCTCTCAGCAGCTTGGAAGAGATGTATAGAAACATTCACATCTCAGAGCATGCTCCCAAACACACACCTACACAGACACACATCGGAGGCATGAAAAGTGGAGGATGACTTCATCTTTGGCCCCTGGGCTTAGTCAGGGAAGAGGGAGCCCCCTTGCTTTCTCTCCCTTTTGTCAACCAGAAGTATCTTATTTTCTCGTCTGGGTTTTTTTTCTTTTTGGCAGATGTCCCAACTGTACTCATCTTTCTTTTAAAAACATTGAAATTTCACACTTGAGTGATCGCCCAGATCTTGGTATAACCTCGCTAGCTCTTCGTAAGTAAGGGTCTGCCACCATTTCTTGAAAAACAAGAAGGACTGGATTGCCCATCCCATATGCAGGGCATGCTGGATCATGTTGAGTTTGATAGTGAATATTCCTCGCTGTTAATCTTCCTCTGGATTTATCTCATAAATTATGTGCCCCGAGCACATTGGGGAGATCCTGTGCTTTGCATGACAAGCGATTGCTTAATTCTCCTACCCCTCCTACCCCCCCCTTTCCAGATGGAGAAGAGCCAGAGAAGCTAATTCATGCTACTTTGAAAAATGGACACACCATTCCCGTTGACTATTCTGGAATCGTCAATCTTACACACTTGGAGGAAGAAACCGGAAAAAGATTGAGCCTTAAGAAATCCAGTCCCCCTGAAGAGCCAAAGAAATATCAGGGTGAGAAATTAAGAAGTCGTATGTGTGTATGTGTGTGTGGGAGGGGGGGGAGAGAGAGAGTGTGTGAGTGAGTGAGTGTGAGTAGAGGAAGTTGTCTCAGACATAAATGTTGTTATCTATCACTTCTTAATTGTGAATATAACCAGTTTTGGGTCTCGTCTCTGAGTCACTCCCACCCACAAGCTGTTATCATAGCAAGGCCTGGCCCTACCCAGTTTATCTCTTTCCATCTCTCCATTCACCAACCTTGATGCCTCTTGCCACCCACGCTTTGCAAGGGAATGTCAGCCTTGGAATTTGGGAAATGGCACAGGCCTTCATACTTTCTTTTAGACTGTGGAAATAAATTTAATTCCCGCGGCTCTCCAGACGTACTCCCCTCCCCTCCTCTCTCTCTTTCAGCGCAGGGTCATAGTTTAATGTAGCCATTCTCTTTTCTCGTGCACTAGTAGAAGTTGTCAATTCCCAGCTAGCTAGCATACTGTGGAAGCAGTCTAGATAAGCACAAATCAGGTATATTGTAAGGTTTCTGTAACAGAATCTTGCAAGTCTGAAATCATTTCTTCCTTCCTTTACTTTTATGTCCTAAAACAGATCCTTTCTGAGATAGCAATAGCAATAGCATTTAGACTTACATACCGCTCCACAGTGTTTTACAGCCCTCTCTAAGCGGTTTACAGAATCGGCATATTGCCTCCAACAATCTAGGTCCTTTTTTTACCGGCTTCGGAAGGATGGAAGGCTGAGTCAACCTTGAACTGATCAGGATCGAACTGTTGGCAGTTGGCAGAATTAGCCTGCAGTACTGCATTCTAACCACTGAGCCACCACTGCTCTGTTCTTCCTACACCCCTTTTCGTATGATGGCTGTCTTGGCTGTGGCTCTTCCTTCTGTCTGTTAAGCTTATTCCCATATACTTGTCAGACACAAGAAACCAGGACAGAGGCCAAAAGTACTACAAGTTATTACATGCTACTTATACACAAGAATCTGATCTACTAACAACCAAAGCAAATTGGCCCTAGATAAGAGTCAACAAATTCACGGGGGACTGGACTTAGTTTCCTTGTTGGGAGTGTTGTGACTCCAAACTTATGATGCATTTGACCCCGCCCTCCAGCTTTTCCTGGTCATCTCGAATAATACTATTACGCATATCCCTGGCCTGCTCTCAAGTTGCCACAGTGGATGTATATTGACTTGGGATGAGGCATGCTGTAATGTGGAAGAGAAGGTTGGCTTGGTCCATATCTGGAATATTTGGAATGGCTCACGTAGAACCAGATTTTGGGCTAAATTAGAGAATTTGGTTTCTTATTGGCGTCTGGTATATTTAATACAGGCATCATATCAAGATAGTATGGATGCAGCGGAAAAAGTTTACTTACAGACAATATTAACAGTGAATTAAGGGACGATTCTTTCCAGCTCAGGGGGTTAATCTTATTTTGAATGTTTCTTTACAGGACATTACAGCAATCACCCCAATTCAGAAACAGAGCCCCATCCTGTGCCCCCTGGTCCCAAGCAGCCATTGCTTCCTCCGAAGCGACCGTTGTCCTCTTCTTCGCAGGAGACGAGTGATCTGCAAACAAGGGAATTTGGCCTTGGCAACAGCAGCGCAAGGACAGTGTCTTACTCCACAGCTGCAGCTGCCACCAGCACAACAAAAGGGGGCACTGCTCCTACCCCTGCACCCCGGACTCTGCTCCCTGCTCCTACAAGTGGCCACGCTTCGGCCACCAATACTAGCAATGCCACCCCGACCAAGCAGCCCCCTGTGCCACCACCCAAGCCTATTAATAGGAATAGCAACCCCTTAATAGGTAAGTGGTCATTCTTTTCTCCCTAACCTTTTTTCTCCCCCTTCTGTTCAATTGTGTCCGATTCTCCTTGGCAAATCCTGGTAGTTTTCTTGGCAAGTTTTTTTTTCAAAGCGGTTTGCCATTGCTTCCTTCCTAGGGCTGAAAAAAAGGGACTGGCCTGGTTTCTAACTTGGTGTCTTAACTGCTACATCAAACTGGCTTTCGTACCCTGAGTAAGATCTTGATTTGTTGACATTTGATTTTGCTTATCACTCTTTTTCCCCCAGTGATGCTGTTTTGAACTTCTGTGTCAGGGCTGTTGGTGCATAAGGTTGTCCCTTCTCTTCCAGTTCAGTGAGAAAGCTACCCCATGTTTGAATACAAATATCAATCCACTTTCCATTCGTGATGTTTATATCAGTTTAAAACCTTAGTATCATACAATAGATTGCATTCCAGATGGACCTAGAGAAATGGAAAGATATCCTTTTTTTTAATAATTTTTTTTTTAGTTTATAAACAAACAAACATACAATACATAATCATTCAGTATATCATCTAGATGTTTCTATTGTGTCTTCATTCTTTTCTTCTTACTACTCTGATCTTCATCATTTCTTTATTTTTCCCATTTCTTTATTATAACATTCTCCCCATACTTCATTTATTATAACATTTTCTTGTTTACTATTAATACATTTATCTATATCTCTTCTCTAACCAATTGTAAAATTGTCTCCATACCTTGCAATATTCCGAATCCTCTCTTTCTTTAATTATCAAAGTCAAGTCTGTTCATTTCTGCACAATCTAATATTTTCTTAATTACTTCGCCTTCTGAAGGGATTTTTTCTACTTTCCATCTTTGCGCAAATATGATCCTCGCTGCAGTTATTACATGTATAATCAAATATACCTTTTCTTTGCTAATTTTCTCTGGAAGGATACCCAGTAGGAACAGCTCAGGTTTTAAATCAATATGTTGGAAAGATATCCTTGATGTTCCTTGTAGAAAAAAAAAAAAAATGGCCACGCCCACCCAGTCACATTACACCTCCCCCACACACCCACAGAACCGGTAGTAACAAATTTTAGATTTCACCACTGGTTTGACTCCCCTGGTCTAGCGCACTGATCAAAATGTGATCCGAGCAGAAATATCTCTCGCATCCGAGTACAGATTTGTTCAGTTCCAATCTGTTTATTTTCTTCTGCTAATTTTCAGTATATATAAAGCCAGACCATCAGGTTGCTGGTAAATTTCATTGCATTGACGTCATGCCCAGAAATCAGCCTGGAGAACAGGAAGTCCAATTCAAGAAAGCATTGGTTACTCAGACGGTCTCTGTTTCGTTCCTGTTGCTTGCCATGTAAAAAGAGTTGTTAGAGCCACCAAGCAGAGTGGCTTTCGTAGGCTAGCTGTTCACCTGGGCTGGTTGGAAACAGGACCCCAATGGGGAGGGGGACGAGAGTGAAACAAGCAGGTAGCTAATGTAGCTTAGGGAAGGGCCTTGCAATACCTGTGGTTTGAGGGTGTGGAGAGAAAGAAGAGTGACATGTAAGACGATCTTGCAAATCTACACCTGTTCCTACTCACCTGCTAAGAATTCATTGTGGAAGTTGGGGGTGGAGGCTGATGGTGCAATTCAGCTCCGGATGCACACGGGGCTTTCGTTTCTTGACACACAAGGCAGGACAGCAAAAACTTGTCCAGTTGTGTAACTTGCAGAGTTTTACTACCTTGGATCTCTTATGGGATGGAACAACACAAATACGGAACAAGAAAAAGCTCATTGAGAAAAAAGCAGCTGAGATTATATATAGGGAAGTCTTTTAGGTGAAATCCCTTCCGTGTTCAGTCTTAAGATTGCGATTCTTAAACCATAAAAGAGCTTGCTTGTCCTTGGCTTAGCACAAGGTGCAAACCAAGTGATTGTGGGTTGTAAACCAGGCTTATTGTTCAACACAGTATGGATTATTTAACAAATCAGAGTCACCGTGTGAGTTGGGCAGCTGTATAAATTTGTTTAATAGATCATAGTTAAAACAAACCATGGTTTAATATGAGTGGAACAGTTTGCCACTGAATGCAAAGCTCGTAGCATCAACATAAATTTTTCTTCATCCTGGCCCCACAACTCATGAGTAAACTTGGGGAGGACGCTAAAATTTGAGGCTACAGGCAGATAGTCCTTGACTTACAAACATTCATTTAGTGACAGAAGTTACAATGGCACTAAAAAAGGGGGACCTATGGGCATTTTTTGCACTTACGACCACTGCAGCATCCCCATGGTCACATGATCAAAATTTATACTCTTGACAACTGTCTTATACTTACGACGGGTGCAGAGTCCCAGGGTCATGGGATCCCCCTTTGCAACCTTCTGACAAGCAAAATCGGTGGGGAAGCCAGATTCACTTAACAACTGTATTCCTAACTTAGCAACTGCAGTGATTCACTTAACAACTGTAGCAAGAAAGGTCATAAAATGGGGCAAACCTTACTTTACAACTTACTTTCTTCTTCTTGTGCCATATCTGTCATCGGACATTGACGACCATGTTGGCAATCCTATTTTTATCAACAGCTGCACGAAAAAGTGCTGTTGAGTTTTGTCCAAACCAGTCCCTTAGATTTTGAAGCCATGATCTTCTTCTGACTGGACCTCGTTTGCCTTCAATCTTTCCCTGGAGGATTAAGTGAAGGATTTTTCCGGGTGTCGCATCACGTCCAAAATATTCTAACTTTCTCTTTTTTATGGTTTTGATGATGTTCCTTGGCTTTCCCAGGTGACTTATCACCTCCTCATTTGTGATTTTGTTAAACCATTTTATACATAACAGCCGCTTGTAAATCCATATTTCAAATGCTTCTAGTCTCTTCAAGTGGCTTTCTGTCAGAGACCAGCAACATTTCTTATTAACAGAAATTTTGGGCTCAATTGTGGTCGCGCATAACCGTATTTCCCTGAAAATAAGACCGGGTCTTATTTTCTTTGGACCCCCGAAAAGACGGCTATGGCTTCTTTTCGGGGTGGTCTTTTTTTTTTTTTTTTGAGGTGCAGGAGGCTGCAAGAAGCCATGAGGTGATCGGGGAAGGGAAGGGAAGCCTCCTGTGCTGGCCATGTCCACCCCCTTCACTGGGTCTTATTTTTGGCATAGGGGGTATATTAGTCCCCTCAAAAATTGGGCTAGGCCTTACTTTTTGAATAGGTTGTATTTTCGGGGAAACATAGTACTACCGGTATGTATGTCTGATCAGACATCATTTCAGAAAATTTCCCAGACTTCACTGAGGTACATGAATGTACGAATGCATTTAAAGGTGCTTAGGACTGGCTGACTAAGTTCAGAATGAACAGCATCTGCCTAAATACCGTGTTTCCCTGAAAATAAGCCCTCCCTGAAAATATTTAAACGTATGCGCAGCTGGTCCCCGCCATTTCCTCTGGTTAGGGTTAGGGAGACAGAGCTGGAAATCAGGTAAGATGGCAAGAAGAGCCCCATCTTGCTCCACGCACCTCAAAATAATAAGACCTCAACGAAAATAAGGCCAAGTGCTTATTTTGGGGGTTCAAAAAATATAAGACAGGGACTTATTTTTGGGGAAAATAAAGGACTTGTATATGACAAGTCCTTTTTTGTTTTGGCGTTCTTTTATATGGAAGGGTAAAAATAGAAGCTTTGCTTTTATCTTCAGAAAGCACCCTCTGCCCAAACTGGCATCTCTAACATCTCTGGACAACTTGTCCTGTCTAGCAAAACTGCTTCCTGTTATATTCAGGATTGATTTGCAAGGCAGGTAAAGAGACAATTTCCAAAGTGAATTTTCCTTTCTCAGGCAAGTCTGACGAGGTTTACATTTATAAGAATTGCTTTCTTGTCTGATAACTTGCAAGACTACCAAAGAGTTGGTAACCATTTGTACAAAGGCAACAAAGTGAAGGAAGAAAGAAGCTGGTTCATTGCATAAACATGCTTGGGCAGGTTGTTGTTGATGATTATTGTGTGAAGTCAGAAACCTAGCCTGTAAAATCTTGGGCAGAAATCCAGTATGTAGGTGTAAGAACAACACCTAAAATTGTTCTTCTCTTTTCAAACCTGGTTCAATTTTTCTTCAAATGTATTGTTGGGGGTACTGGACCCAAAAAAGAACAATATCACAAATCTGTTCCACAGCATTTGTGGCTTGTGCCAGCTCCACATTTAATACCTTTCTTGATATATTTCAAGTATTTGTATCTTGTCTTGGGTGTGGTGGGGGGAATAAAAGCCTCACGAGATGATTCAGTGTTGTTAATAAAACAGACTAAACTGGAAATCTTCGTTTAGGGCAAAATAATGAAACATTACATCCAGTAAAAGTGACGCGGCTCTAGTGAAATCAGGAGCGTCCAATCTTGCAACTACAAGGCTTGTGGACTTCAACTCCCAGAATTCCCCAGCCAGCTATACTATGCTAGCTTGGGGAATTCTGGGAGTTGAAGTCCACAGGTCTTAAAGCTGCCAAGGTTGGATACTCCTGAATTAAATGATGAAGGTATGCAAAGCAATTAGTTAGCAGCTGAGCTGTTAGGAGGGATTTTTTTTAAAAAACGATCTTTGTGACTTAACAACTTAACAACAACTTTATTTTATTTTTTTATTTTATTTTATTTTATTTCTATACCGCCCTTCTCCTGCGGGACTCAGGGCGGTGTACAGCCAGGATAAAACATAGCATATAAAATTTAAAAACATTTTAAAAAACAATTAAATAATTTTGGCCCGAATTTAAAACAACCCAATTAAAACCGAATCTCAATTAAAAAACTGAGAGGATGGGATCAAGCCAGCCCAGCTAGATGGAACAAGTGTGTCTTCAGGGCCCGACAAAAAGTCCGGAGGTCTGATATCGTGCGTATCTCAGGGGGCAGGTCATTCCAGAGGGCAGGTGCTGCCACAGAGAAGGCTCTCCCTGATACTTACCCCATCTCTGTGAATGGTGTATACGTGCTTAACATATTAGCTTCTCATGCGTGTTCAAGATTTACAAAGGTGTTCTGTGTTTGCAGAGCTGATCCGTCCTGTGATAAAGACTTTCATTGTCACCCGATGTAATGACTTTCTCTTTCTTTCCAGCTGAATTATCTCAGGTGATTAACAGTGGCGGCCCATTGCTGAAGCCTTCACCGCCTCTGCCTCCCAAGAGGGGCCTTCCGCTGAATGTACCGTCCTTGCTAGAATCGGCCGTTGCTCCCAAATCCCCAACCGAGAGGGTCATGTCCTCATCCTATGCTTCCTCGCTACCTCCGCACATGATCTCGACTCTCCCGCCCGCTGTTCCTTCACCTGCCCTGCCTTCTCACATTCCGTCGGAACCCCCCAGCGCTCCGTTGCCCGTCTCCCTCTACGGAGCGGAGGCTCCCTTTTCTACAGAACCACGGATGAACGGTCAACAAGAAGGTCCCTGCATGATGGATCCAACCAAGAGAGTGGCGGAGCTGGGATATGGAGAACCTCAAGGGCTTCCTCGGTTGTCCCAGGTCCCGCTGCACATCCGCATCCAGCAGGCGTTGAGTAGCCCTTTGCCAGCAACCCCGCCGGCCGAAGGCTCCCACAGGGCTCACTCGTTGCTCTTTGAGAACGACGGCACCGGCGAGGACAATGGAACAGTAGGCAGGGCCAGGTCTCTACCTGTGACTATCGAGCTGCTGAAAGTGTGAGTCACGCTTTGGTTCGCTAGTCAGAAGCCGGGTGTGGTCAGGTTGCTCCCCCCCCCTTTTTTTTGTATTTGTGGTACGGTATTTTTCCGTGTATAAGACACCGCCATGTTTCATGTGGTTTCTTGTAGTAAGCACACTACAAGCCATCGCTTTGCAGAAGCCATTTTGTAGGAGTGAGTAATACAACAAGAACAGGAAATGCATCACAGGAACAATAGAGATGAAACCTAAGAGTGGTGATGTGACACAGGAAACAACTACAATAGAGAGGAATGATAGAGCTGCATATAAGATAGAGCAGGGGTCTCCAACCTTGGCAACTTTAAGCCTGGCGGACTTCAATTCCCAGAATTCCCCAGCCCGCTTTGCGGGCTGGGGAATTCTGGGAGTTGAAGTCCTCCAAGCTTAAAGTTGCCAAGGTTGGAGACCCCTACGATAGAGGCTCATCTGGCATGCGTGGACTTCTCAGCCTCCTGTGTATTAAGACGCACCTCAATTTTTAAGTAAATATTTTAAAGAAAAAGTAGCGTGTTATACACAGGAAAATATGGTATTTCCTTTTCTTTTTTGTTAAAATTAGCGATAGGTGCAGATTTAAACCACATACAGGCAGTCAGTCCTCAACTTACAACCACAACTGAGCCCGACATTTATGTTGCTAAGTGAGAAATTTCCTAACACGAGTTTTGCCCCATTTTACGCCCCGTTTGTCAAGATGAATCACTGCAGTTCTTCATTTGTTAAGTGAACCGGAGTCATCCCCCATTGATTTTGCTC
Organism: Pantherophis guttatus; assembly: GCF_059756535.1. Lineage (NCBI taxonomy): Eukaryota > Metazoa > Chordata > Lepidosauria > Squamata > Colubridae > Pantherophis > Pantherophis guttatus. The sequence continues at coordinate 15,212,607 of NC_142072.1, read as the reverse complement.
GTCAGAAGGGGACCGTGTGACTCCTGGATGCTGTGGCCACCATAAATGTGACTCTCTTGTCAAGCATCCGAAGGTAAATCAGGTGATCATGGGGATGTTGCAAAACAGTCATAAGTGTGTGTGTGGGGGGGAAATGGTCATAAGTCACTTTTTTCAGTGCCGTTGTAACTTTGAATGGTCACTAAATGAACTGTTGTAAATTGAGGACTATTTGTATAGGAGCGTTCTCAGTTGAGATCGATTCCTTTTGCTTCTTCTCTTTCACACCTCCTGAGTACACTTTGTGGAGATACTGTGTATGCTTTGTGAAAAGCCGGCATTAAGGTAATCTCCCTGAGATCAATTATACTGTCTGGAAATTATTAATGGTGTAATCCAGGGCACTAGGCCGGGGAAGGATACCTAAAAGTATTTCCAAGTGATTGATTTGTTGGCTGGGGTCATGCAATATACCCAATCCTAAACTTGGGTCAATAAAAAAAAAATTGCTATCTTCACATAATAAATATGCTGTAGCTAAACAAAGAAGGAGAGGTGTGCAACTTGCTCTCCGCCCCGAGACACTGGCCCGGCCTCGCTGCGGCCAACACCGCTGCTGTTGCCATCTCCATAGCCTGCCCGCTGCTCTCACAGCACCTTGCGCAGCACAGTTAAATTTAGCATGTTTCACAATGGGGACGATGGCGTCCCTTCCTCCTCCTGGACCCCATTACAATGTGGAGCATCGGCTGCAGCCGGGCTGGGCCAGTGTCTCGGGGCGGAGAGCAAGTTGCGCATCTCCCCGAGTGAAATGCGTCCCGAAGTGCGCACAGCACCAACAAGGGCCGGAAGAAGCACTTGTGAGATATGGCAAGTACAGGGACGAGTCTGCATCCCCCGCTGTCGCCTTTACCTTCTCAGGCCAGGCGAGGACTGACTGGGAGGGGAGGGGCCAGCCAGTGGTGGATTCAGCTGACAGGGAGCCACAGCAGGAGGACGAAAGAGGCACATGCGGCTCCAGAGCCGCAGGTTGCAGACACCCGGATTAGGTAGATAAATAGATAGATTAGATGGATAGACAGACAGACATGATAAGTGAGAAGATAGATTAGATGCTAGATAAAGAAGAGAGAAAAGAAAGGAAAAAAAAGGAAGGAAGGAAAGAAGGAAGGAAGGAAGGAAAGAAAAAGAAAGAAAGGAAGGGAGGGAGGGAGGGAGGAAAGGGAAGAAAGAAAGAGAAAGAGAGAGAAAGAAAGAAAGAAAAAGAAAGAAAAGAAAGAAAGAAAGAAAGAAAGAAAGAAAGAAAGAGAAAGAAAGAAAATCTCATTATCTTAAGTGAGAGACTTTTTCCAGGTCAGAGAGTAGACAATGGGGAGTTATCCTGATTGGGTCCTTAGCATGGGGAAGTTTTTTTTCCGGGGGTTCCCAGCACGTACATTGCTCCTGAGCCTCCAGTATTAACAGTAATGTATTTTTACTGTTTGGCTGTTCACCGCCCTGAGTCCTTTGGGAGTAGGGCGGTATATAAATTAAATTAATTAATATAATAATAATGATAATAATGATAATAATGATAATAATGATAATAATAATAATAATAATAATAATAATAATAATAATAATAATAATAATAATAATAGCTGGGAAAGGATCCTTTTCTTTCAGGAGAGAATTTAAAACAAGTAAATCTTTGGATTCTCCCGGCCAAACATTTTCCAATCTATTGCACTTCCTTATTGTTGGGATGATCGCTCCTAGAATTCAAGTCATGAATGGCTTGCTAAACAAATTCTCAAATTTATAATCCCAGATTATCTTCCTTGTGGAGGGAACTCTCCTTATCACCTTTTAATATTACACAACTGTTCATGCTTCGTGATACATTATGCTACCGTGCAGGCCACTCACTGCTCCTTTGGCTTTGCTAGGGTAGCTCTATTTGATTTCATTCATGGTCCTTCACTATTTCCAGATTGGCCCCTTGGGGGCCAGATCTGGCCCACGGGCCTTGAGTTTGACACCCCTGTTCTAGAGTTATTAATTAACATGTACACTCCTCACGATAGTAGTTGTTATTATATCATGGGAATAACTGTGTGCCTTTTATTTGTTAGTCCAGACGATGATGAAGAAGAAGAAGAAGAGGAGGAGGAAGATGGCTCAGGAGATGCCTGTCCTTCCAATCACCATGTGTACATTGGAGAGGCCCCAATGGTTGCAGTTATTCCCAGGCTGATCCTGCAAACAGTGCAGGATGAAGACGAGGGACCGAGTGATTCGGATTCCGAGGGACCCATTTTGTACAGGGAGGAAGAGGAGGAGGAGGAAGATGAAGACGAAAGCCACAACAGTAAGAGTCTCTCTCTTTCTCTCTCTCTTCCCTGCCTTTAGGATCACATTTGCTCTACTAATGTCAGAATCGCGGACTGGCTGAGAACAACAACAAAAAGTGTGATTGTAGTTGAACGTTTTTTGCCCCAAGTAATGCAACCATCAGCCTTAATTTCCTACCGCATGTCATGAATGCAGAACTGGAACAGACACTTAGTGATTTAGGCATGGTTGGATGTGGAGGTAGTCCTCGATTTACGATCATCATTGAGTCCAAAATTTCTGTCGCTAAGTGAGACTTTTGTTAAGTGAGTTTTGCCCGTTTTACAACCTTTCTTGCCACAGTTGTTAAGTGAATAGCTGCAGTTATTAACTTAATAGCATGGTTGTTAAGTGAATCTGACTTCCCCGTTACCTTTGCTTGTCAGAAGGTCCGCAAAAGGGGATCATATGACCCCGGGACACTGCAGCCGTCATAAATGTGAGTCAGTTGCCAGCCATCCGACTTTTGATCACGTGACCCTGGGGGCAATGATTGTGTGAAAAAACACAATTTTTTCAGTGCCCTTGTCACTTCAAACGGTCGCTAAATGAACTGTTGTACGTCAAGGGCTTCCTGTATAGGAGTTTCCTTTTTTTTCTACATGGTTTTCTTCTAGATCAGGGTTCAGCAACCTGTGGCTCTGGAGCCGCATGTGGCTCTTTCATCCCTCTGCTACAGCTCCCTGTCGTTGGTCGGCTCCATAATTGATAGGGCTTTCATTTAGGATAGGTAGAGGAAAAAGGATGCCGTGCTAGGAGGAGACTCTATGATGGGGGAACCGGACTTCCGGTTGGCTCCAGAATTGAAACGGGGGGCTTCCAGTTAGGGCCTTTGTGGCTCTTTGAGTGCTTAAGGTTGCCAACCCCTGTTCTAGATGTACATCATTCTTTTTTTTTTTTTTTAATCTTTTTGAAGGTTGCACATACCCAAGACTTTATGGCATTGGTCAGTTCTCTGAATTTGATCAAGGAATACATCAATCGCTTTTTATTGTCTTGTGACCATTTGTTGTCTTGTTCTCCCTAGCGGCCCTGGCCAATAAAGTCAAGAGGAAAGACACCTTGGCTATGAAATTGGGAAACATGGCTCCCCGGCAGGAATTGCCAAGAGAGAGCACCTTTCCTCGGAAGAGCAAGGAAGAGTGGAATGAAATCCGACAGCAGATTGGGACGACGCTAATCAGGTAGGATGGATTAAAGTCAGGTTAAAGCTGTTCTGACCTAGGCTTCCCCAGCAGCACGAAGCCGAGCCCTCATCCCGATAAGCCCCTTTTATTTAATTTACAGTGAATTCCTCTCCAACAAACTCTTTCCTCTCTCACAGCCTTTCAAGATAGTTCACAATTACCGACCTTTATCAGGTTTGGAGAGTGGCCAGGCCAATATCTTGCAGACGCCGCAATATGCTCCTCTTTTATTCCCCTGGGAGGGGCCCATCATCGTCCCCCTGTGGCCTTACTGCCAAGTCGACCCTTGTTCTTTAGCTGTTCCCTTTGTCTGGCAACTCTGCGCATGCGCACACTGGGAAGAGGCTCCAGCTGTTCGTCTGCCTCACTGATGTCTGACTCTGAAGGCAGCTGATAACTGGCATGCGGTCCTGGCCCCCTCTCTGCCTCTGACGCAAAGCCCTCATCAGAGCCTTCCCCAGACTCCAGGACTGGCCCATGTTCCTCCCCAACCTCCTCACTGTCCGGATCAGCTGCCAGATCCGATGGCCGCTGGCAGGCCAAAACAAAAGCAAGCATTTGGATTACTTGTAACATGTCGATAAGAGTTTGGGCATTATCCTCAAGGAGCATGGAGGGTGCCAATAGAAGAGAATATTCGTAGCTCAGGGTTGAACCGTGGGGTCCTTGATACTCTCTGAACATGGTGATTTGCTTGCAAATGTTTCATTACCCAAGTACCGATGATGATGTTACCTAGTATGGTAATGAAACGCTTGCAAGAAAACCACCGATCTCAGAGAACACCAAAGACACCACGATCATGGGTATGTTGCCATCCAGACCATATTCCCCAGTTTTAAAGGTACGCAGTCCATCTACCTGTTTAGGTCCTGGCAGTCTTATGGACAGGGTTTTCTGTTCATACGGCTGTTTTTGTTTGAGTCATGGTGGCGCAGTGGTTAGAATATACAGTATTTGCCGACTGCCAGCAGCTCAGCGGCAGTTCAATTCTCACTGGCTCAAGGTTGACTCAGCCTTCCATCCTTCTGAAGTGGGTAAAATGAGGACCCAGATTGTTGGGGACAAGATGCTGACTCTGTGAACTGCTTAGAGAAGGCTGTAAAGCACTGTGAAGCAATATATAAGTCTTAAGTGCTACTGCTGTTGCTCTGGTCTACCCGGGTAACTAAGGACATTTATCTTTAAAAAGTATTATTCATAGGCATCACAATTTCTGCAGAGCCATAAAATGTCTTTAGGGTTAGGGTAGTTCTTTTTTTTAAAATAAGGTGCATGTGCAATCAGAAGTGGAAAATGGTGTCTTAAAGATCCATCTCATCCTGGGCACCCTTTTTTTGAACTATTACCCTCTGGCAGACGGTACAGGATAATAAAGACAAGGACAAATAGGCTGAAAAACAGTTTCTATCCCAGGGCAATAACCATATTGAATTCTACGGTATAGTACAGTATTGGGTTTTCAATTTCAATTATATAGAATGTAAAGGATGTATGTTTGTGTTTTATTTTTATAGTTATAATGTACACTGAAGACGGCATTTAATTTCGTTGTACCATGTGTAAACTAAACTAAACTAAACTAATCTGGACTATGGATTGCAATGAAGAGATTTAGGGAAATTCTAAAGTTGATATTCTGTTTAATGTTGTAATCTATCTATCCATCCATCCATCCATCCATCTATTTATCTATCTATCTATCCATCTATCTATCTATCTATCTATCTATCTATCTATCTATCTATCTATCTATCTATCTATCTATCTATCTATCTATCTATCTATCTATCTATCTATTCACACACACACACAGAGAGAGAGAGAGAGAGAGAGAGAGAGAGAGAGAGAGAGAGAGAGAGAGAGAGAGAGAGAGAGAGAGAGTAGACTGGGACCAGTTGATGAATTTCCATAAGCCGGCAAGTGTTTCTTTGCCCTCCAGTTGCTCAACCATAGCAACCAGAATAAAGTACTTTCTGTTTGCTTTTCTTTCTAAATTAGGCTGTTCAATGTTTGTATGAAAGGACCATAAATTCATTTCTGCTGATGTAAGCAGATCAGACTCTTAATTTCTTAACTTGAAGGGTTCGTCCTTCGCCAGCTGTGCCTGGTAGACCACGAGGCTCCAGGGTTTTGGCTCCAACAGCTCTTGGCACAACTGGAGCCTTTCCAGCCTTTCCTTTTACAGTGTTTTGTATCTATCACAGGGGAAAAGTTTCCTTCAGGAAAATAGGATTGTGCAGCATTTTGGCTTCCAGAGCAAAAAAAACAGTTTTGGAACAGGAGGTGGGCCCATGTAGCATCTGTCCGGCAGCTCTTACGGCAACCACGCCTTTCCCAGTTATTCTGCAGCTGGGCCCTACAACCCCCATATAATCCTAGAGAAGGCTTCCCCCACATTGACTTTTCTTGTTGGAAGCCAGCTGAACTGGAAGAATAGCAAACCAGTGCTGGGTTCATGACCCTACACTTTCCAGAGCATCATTTTTTTTGCCTTCAAAGCCAAAATACTTCTTTTAAGAAGATGACGTTTCTATTATGACTGCTACTATTACGAGAGCTTGCTTTTGTGTACTTGCCTTTGCCTAAAACAATGTTTTTCTTTTAAAAAAAACACCAAAAAGGCGATTAAGCCAGAGACCAACAGCAGAAGAACTGGAGCAAAGGAACATACTCCAGCGTAAGTAACGGCAACTCAAGACTTCCTTTATACTTGTCTACCAGATAGTTGATATTCCTGTTGTACAGATACTCCTCAATTTACGACCGCATTGGAGATGGGAATTTCCATTGCTTAGCAAAGCGGTTGTTCGTTGAGCCATGCCTGATTCTTTGTGGCAGCCCCTGAGATATTGGAAGACTGCTATCATTGTCTCCCCTAGTCCTTCTTTTCATTAAACTAGGCATACCCAGTTCCTGCAACCGTTCTTTATATGTTTTAGCCTATGTATTATGAGGCCTTCTGTGTTATATCTCCTCGACACAATTTCAAATATCTCCTGTGCACAAGACTAATGGAAACCATTTGCTCAACATGTGCAAACATACAGGGTTAATAATTCTGAGGCCTTATCTAATCATAGTTCGCATGAAACTAACCTGGAAAGAGATTTCAACATCTTTTTCTTTTTCTTCTCATTTGGCAGAAAAAAATGAGGCTGACCGGCAGGCTGAGAAGAGGGAAATAAAAAGGAGGCTCACTCGGAAGGTATGAGATACTTCAGGTGTTTTTCCCATTTGCACAGCAATCTGTAGGCAGTGACCCTACAGAGAAGTTCACCACCTGCAGGATTTATTCAGTATTGATCCTGAGGTGGTCATTCAGAGATTCTGTCCAGAACAGGGGTCACCAACCTTTCGGACCTCAGGGACCACTAAATTCATAATTTTAAATCCCGCGGACCACTAATATGATCTGCCTAATGACCGGCTGGGTGGGCGTGGCTAGGTGGTCATGTAATTGGGTGGGTGTGGCCAACTCAATGTCACTCACATCACGGCCTCTACTCGCCCCTCCCCTCCCAACCACTCCTTGTCTGCCCACCTGGGCTCCTTAGGGCCCCAACAGGAAGCAGCTGTTGGAGCTAAGCAGCCACCATGAGAAAGAGTTGGCAAAACAACTGGCTCAGTTCAAATTGGATCTGACTGAGAAGGAGGCTCAGCAGAAGCACCTCACTGAGGACTACGAGCATAGGCTTTCCAAGCAGAGGGAAGACCTGCGGGAGTTCAAGGCTAGGTACTGGCACCTGGAGGCTCAGCGGGCTGAGATGGTCAGCCAGTTCCAGGCCATGACGCAGTCCCATTGGAACAAGGCCCTCCGGCTCTTCGCCACCAGCAGTGCTTCCCTCCAGCCTTCGGCCAAAGCCCCGCACCAGGAGGCTGAAGCAGACCCCAAGTTGGAATTTCTGTCCCCCTCTGCCCCGCACAAAAAGACCCCGAAGGGGGAGATTTTCTGCAGCAACACAAATGTTCATTGCACGTATCTGTCCCAGGGGCCGTAGTTTGAGGACCTCTGATTTAATGCAATATAAAAAATGCAAATAATTTTTCTGCGGACCACCAAAATTTTCTCACGGACCACCAGTGGTCCATGGACCATCAGTTGTTGACCCTTGGTCCAGAATACAGTGGTAAGAGCTTTAGACTCTGGGGGTTCAGCAGGTTATTGCCAAGTCTGCTCTAGATAAAAAGGATAGGGAAAAAAATCACACGATAAATGGTTTGACTTCATTCTGATATGCCTTATATACATGGCTGGCTGGGGAATTCTGGGAATTGAAGTACATCTTCAAGTTGCCAAGACAGAGAAGCAGTGCTTTAACCCAATGCCTGCTTTGAATTTTTTTTTGCAAAGATGGGCATGCAATTAAGTGTGAGCCCCAAATGGGTATATAAAGTACATCCCCCAAAGTCTCTCTATGTCTTTCCCTTTCTGGCTTTCACCACCTCACGTATTAGACTTTCAAAACCCTGAAATGAGGTTTTGCTCAATATATCTCCGCTTTCCTCAAACTGGTGCTCTCCAGAAGCATTCTGGAGTTTTCAAAAATCCCAACCAGTTGGTAATCCCAATATGTCTGAAGGCTGCTGGTTTGAGGAAATGAGACATGCAGAGACTTATTTTGAAAATTTAACCCTGAAGATTAAAGGAAATGGAAGTTAAGTGACACTCTTGCCTTATTATTGTAACACTGCTATTTGTACTAGTGTTAGCTAGTCACTACCATGTGAGAATGATGGGCTTGGCATACTCATGGCTTTCAAAGTCTTTGCAACTTAGTCTACCTTCCTGTGTTGCTGCTCCCCCCCCACCTCGGTGCACTGCCCAGGAAGTGTGACATTGCACAGATATCAGGGCATTGTTGCAACTCTTCTACTTGTATAGCAGAGCATTGCGTGATGACTTTAGTATATCGATTTCTCTCTCTCTGCCTTTTAGCTTAGCCAAAGGCCTACAGTGGCTGAACTGCAGGCCAGAAAGATCCTGAGGTTTCATGAATATGTGGAGGTAACCGATGCCCATGACTATGACAGGAGAGCAGACAAGCCGTGGACAAAACTCACTCCTGCTGACAAGGTAAAAAAAAGGCAAAGTTACAGTTAAAATTACAAAGTTAAAAACTCTCTGCTCAGCTTCCCTCTAGTCCTGCTTTTGCTCTGTTCACATAATTAACCCTCCAATCTGGCCAACTTGGTTATTGAATCATTAATTGTTAAAACCTAGAGGCTGCCCAACTCCAAACAACACAGGGAAGTTTAAAGTTAAAAAATAAGAAGCACACACATCACCACATGACTGTAATAACAAACCTCCAGATATAGAGGCTCAGTGCCCACACTACTCCCAGGCCTGGGAGAAGACCCCAGTCTTCAAAGATGTTTGGCATGTCATCATGGGGAGCCATATAGATTTTGGGGAGGATGGTGTTCCAGACGGCAAGTGCTAAAATAAGGAAGGGGTGCTCCCTGGGTCCTGCTAGGTGGCATGGCTTACTCGAAGGAACCCAGAGCACATCTGCTCTACCTGATATCACTGCGGCGCCAAAACTATCAGAGATAGGTGGTCCATTAAATCGCCAGGCCTTTATAGGAGATAGGCAGCACCTTGAATGCAGAAGCAATTTTAATTAATAGCAATAGCACTTAGACTTATATACCGCTTTCCAGTGCTTTCCAGCCCTCTCTAAGCCGTTTAGAGAGTCAGCCTATTGTCCCCAACAATCTGGGTCCTCATTTTACCCACCTTGGAAGGATGGAAGGCTGAGTCAACCTCAAGCCAGTCAAGATTGAACTCCTGGCAATGGGCAGAGTTAGCCTGCAATGCTGCATTCTAACCACTGTGCCACCATAGCTCTTTATATCGTTATAGCAATAGCAATAAGACTTATATACCCCTTCACAGTGCTGTGCAGCCCCCTGTAAGCAGTTTAAAGAGTCAGCGTATTGCCCCCAACAATCTGGGTCCTCATTTTACCCACCTCGGAAGGATGGAAGGCTGAGTCAACCTTGAATCAACCTTAATACATGTTCTAGGTTTATACAACTTATTGACCCTTTCCCTTCTTCTTATCCTTATCCTTATCGTCATCCTTATCCCCCACCCTCATTCCCCACCCCATTATCCTGTCCTGTCCTTTTTCCTTTCTCTTCCCTATTTGCTTCTTTATACTCCCCCCACCCATTAATTTACTTCCCTTACTTTTCCCTTTCAAAATCCGTATTGTTTTTATTCTTTTAAAAAAATGTCTTTAATAAAAATTAAATGTCCCCTTCCAAATTCCCTGATTTTTCCAAAACAAGCTGGGCCTAATTAACACTCAGACCCAACCCCAAAACATGTTGGATTTTCATTTAACCTAGCTTGCTGTATATTAACAGCTATTAGGTGTGTAAGTGAATTAGTTATACTTCTTTTGTGAACACCTGGCTGAGCCTTGCTCCACTACCACTTTTCTTCTCAGCTGTATTTTTTTTTTTTAAATTCCCAGGACGGTTTTCAAGACTGGACCTATTTTTAACAGCCTTTGATGCAATCCTGTAATCCTTTGCTCTAATGAAGCCAAGGGATGCATCAGAGAAAAAAGTCGTAACTTTTCTATCACTGGGGTGCACTGAGGGAGCTCAACCAATCTCATTGTACATATGTTATGCACTGACAATAAAGATTTGAATTGAAGCATTTATACTGGGATGGAAAATCTGAGTCTTCCCAAACATTTATAAATGTATAACTAGCCACAACACCGGTGAGTGTAGCCAAGTGACAAAGGTTTGGAACTTAGTGTTCAGGCAGCAATATTTGGAGGACCCAAACTTGTTTATTGTTAATGTACATCTGTGTTGCTACGTTAATATTAATAGCTGGGCTAAATAAAGATATTTATCCATTTGCTCATCTCGGCTGAGTATCAAGATCCCTTCTCCCCACCCGTTTCCTTTCTTGCCGCATCTCATGACCTTCCCAACCAGATAACCTCCCACTCCTGCAGACTGATACTTCCTGAGCTAGACCCAAAATGGGGAACTGCCTGCTATCCTGACCATAAAAAACTGTCTGTATGTACAGTATGCAGGGGAGGGTGTCTGTGGTGTGTACACATAGATACATTCATGTACGGGTAGTTCAGAGGTGGGTTTCAGCAGGTTCTGACCAGTTCTGGAGAACCGGTAGCAGAAATTTTGAGTAGTTCGGAGAACCTGTAGTAAAAATTCTGACTGGCCCCGACCCCATCTATTCTCTGCCTCCCAAGTCCCAGCTGATCAGGAGGAAATGGGGATTTTGCAGTAACCTTCCCCTGGATTGGGGAGGGAATGGAGATTTTACAGTATCCTTCCCCTGGAGTGGGGTGGGAATGGAGATTTTACAGTATCCTTCCCCTGCCACGTCCACCAAGCCACGCCCACAGAACCGGTAGTAAAAAAATTTGAAACCCACCACTGGGGTAGTCCTCGATGTACGTCCACAATTGAGCCCAAAATTTCTCTTGCTTAAGCGAGACAGTTGTTGAGTTTTGCCCCATTGTACTTACTCATTTCTTGCCATAGTTGTTAAGTGAATCACTGCAGTTGGGCCGTGGTGGCGCAGTGGTTAGAAAGCAGTACTTGCAGTCTATTTCTGCTGACTGCCGGCTGCCTGCAAATTTGGCAGTTCAAATCTCACCAGGCTCAAGGTTGACTCAGCCTTTCCATCCTTCCGAGGTGGGTAAAATGAGGACCCAGATTGTTGGGGGCAAGAGGCTGACTCCGTAAACCGCGTAGAGAGGGCTGTGAAGCAGTATGTAAGTCTACATGCTATTGCTATTGTTAAGTTGGTCACAAGGATGTTAAGTGAATCTGGTTTCCCCATTGATTTTGCTGGTTGTGACGGTGGACTGTTTTGAGAGTGTCCAACGGCCATTGAACCCCAGGAACTGATGGGATTTCTCTGCCCTTTTATATAGGCTGCCATTCGGAAGGAGCTGAACGAATTCAAGAGCTCGGAGATGGAAGTGCACGAAGAGAGCAAGCAGTTCACTCGGTAGGTTAAAAGGCGGTTGCTCAGGTGGACTCTCTGACCATTGCAGGAGGGTCAGGTTCACGGCACACCATGTGCAGAATTTAGCTTCTGACCTGCTGTAGCTCCTTTATATTTGGAATAAGTTGTACTGCAAGCTGAACTATGGTCATGCCAGAGAGGGTAGCTGTAATCAGCACAACCTAGTTTTTGCAGATTTACTTGGAAGCAAGCCTGGAAGAGTCTTTTAAACTTCAGTTTTTTGACATGGGCATTTTGTGGAGAGCCAGCGCCACCTAGCATTGAGAACATCTCCTCTTATGGGACGCATAAACCATGTAGAAGTTGATCTGAACGTTCCCACTTCCAAATCTGGACTGACGTGTCTCAATTTCATTGACCGCCACATCAGGGTTGTGTTTGACTTTGGGGGGGCCAAGGTGGGTGTGGCCAGCGACATCACTTGTGTTGGGGGCGGCTGTGGGGGCCTGAGTGCTCTGCCAGTGAAAACAGGCTCCCGAGCTCTGTTTCCGGCTACGACAGCCTCCTGTATTTATTTATTTATTTATATATTTATTTATTAGTCGCATTTTTATGCTGCCCAACTCCCGAGGGACTCTGGGCGGCTAACAACAAAGAATAAAACAATGCGAACAATATCCCATACAAAAGTTTAAAAAGAAAACATTAAAAGCCATACACTCCAATTCGTGGCCGGGTCTTGCAAGATCACCGTAGCGAGATCAACGGCCCCAGGCCTGCCGGAAGAGCCAGGTCTTCACCGTTTTCTGGAAGGCCAGTAGGGTGGGGGCAGTCCGGACCTCAGGGGGTAATTGGTTCCAGAGAGCCGGGGCAGCCACAGAGAAGGCCCTCCCCTGTGGGCCCGCCAGCCGACATTGTTTAGCTGACGGGACCCGGAGGAGACCGACTCTGTGGGATCTTACCGGTCGTTGGGAGCTATGCAGTAGAAGGCACTGTACACTTTGGGTCATTTATAAAAACAATAAAGTCGGGTTAAAAACAGCTAAAGAAAACCCCTCTAGAAATTTTGTAATCACACCTGGGATTGGCAAAGAAGCAAATATACAATAGTGGCCAAAATTGTGGAAGCCTTTTGGGAAAAGTGTATTTTCTAAAACTAGCTAATAACACCACTTTTTTTTTTTTGGAGTAGCTGTAGTACCATAAAATTATATATCAATGGGAAGATTATTTAATCAAGAATGTAATACAGTAACTTTTATGAAGGATTTGCTATTGCTGTAGAATAGCAGTTATAAAGAAGAAAAGTAGAAAAAATGAGATATACAAAAATTATCACCATAGAAAAAATGAGATATACAAAAATTATCACCATGTCAGTTAATACTTAGTTGGGTAACCTTTAGCATGAATTACAACCTTACAACATCTTCCCATGGAGTTAACCAAGCCTTTTAGTTCTGCAACTGTTATCATGTGAAACCAAGATTGAATGATGGCTTCTATTAACTGGGTTTTATTGCTGGGTCGCTTCTGACTAACAAGTTTCTTTAGTCGGCTCTATAGATTTTCAATTGGGTTAAGGTCTGGGCTATTCCCAGGCCATTCCAGCAGTGGAATAGGATTATCTTGAAAGTCCAAAAAAACAAGTGGTGCTTTTAACCATCAAACTTCAAAAATACACTTTTCCCAAAAGGTTTTGGCCACTACTGTATGCTCAGATGGCTCCATTGCTAGGTGCTCATTCTTATCCACCTTTTGCCTAGAGTGGATACATTTGTTTTTAAGATTTTTATTTTAATCTGGATTTTATCTTTTTATATTGCCTGTTTTTCTATGTGTTGTTAAGTGATTGTTGTAGCAGGGTCACTTTTTGTAAGATGTATGGCTATATAAATTAGGTAGGTAGGTAGGTAGGTAGGTAAGTAGATAGGTAGGTAGGTAGGTAAGTAAGTAGATAGATAGATAGATAGATAGATAGATAGATAGATAGATAGATAGATAGATAGATAGATAGATAGATAGAGATGGGTGGGTGGGGGATGGATGGATGGATGGATGGACGGATAAATGTTATATGATTTTTTAATACTTGTCTTGCAGATATCATCGGCCTTGAGGTGTTTTTTTTTTTAAAAAAAGAAAAACAGCAAGAAGCATGATCAGTCACTGGAAGAGAAGCGAACTTGCTGTGTTTGTCATTTCCTGTCTCACAAATTGAAGAGGAATCTTGAGGCTTGTTTGAGATTAGCCTTCATTCACATATCCAGAGGAAAAGTTTCTCTTCGCCAGGAAATGGGCCAGGGACGGGAACGCCCTTGTCCCAAAGTTAGCATTTCATTGAAAGGAAATTTGTCACAAGTGCCACGAGATCACACGGCGGGGCACGTCACGATCGAAAGCATTATACCTCAGATATACGGCAATACAAACGGATGATGCCCCTTTGGCTCCTTATCTTCTGCCTGATTCTGAACCGTTTCATGTTCCGGTTTCAACGAAAAGCGAGACTATCAGAGCAGACTTTGGAGCTGTGGAATGAGAAGTGTGCACGTACCTATATTATGCTGTACCCAGAAGAAACTTTAACTGACACATTACTGGAGATTTGGGAAAGGTGCTTATGGGCTTCTTCTTCTTCTTCTTCTTTTTTTTTTTGGGAGTTATTAATTTGCAGAATCACTACTGACCAATCATATGTTGTCTAGCGGAAGAATTTTTGAGCTCTAACATGGCACATGCTGCATTTTGGGGGGGGGGAAGGGGGGAAAACGTAACATAAAAACAAAACAAAACAACGGACAGCAAGAAGTTCCCTTCGACAGACAAATTTGCTATAAAGCTAAGAGACCGAATTTTCTGTGGGGAGGGGGATGCACCTTTAGGCCTGTTTAACAGGACACTGCAAAGCCTGAAATGAGTTGCCTTGAAGAAGCAGATGACGTGGAATATACTGTATTTTTTAACAAATTGTGACTTTTTTTTTTTTTTAAAAAAAGCAACTTCCTGAAATTAATGTGGAGCTTGCCTTTTTCTTAGATTTGTAGCAAAAACGTACTGAAATGTAAATGATTCGCAAAGGGCTTAAACCCAACTTTTAAGGAAAGGAAAGGAAAGATGGCATGGCATTAAGTAGATTTTGATGGAATGGTTCTGAACGTTGTATCACTGGCCACATCCGGGATGCGTGTCCTATGACGTTGGAGTGAAGAGTTGGGGGGGGGGGGAAATGCAAAAACAGGAATTTGGACATGTATTAGATGTTGGTTCTGTATCTGAGCATCGGTTTGGTGGCACATCTCTTCACACATCTGTAAAAGGTCACACGTGTAGAAGCTTATAGAGATGCATGTAGACCAGAGGCTGATATTGCTGTGCTTCCTCAAATCCAGAAGAACTCTTTTTTTTTTGCTGCTACTTTTGCAACTACACACCATTTTTTGGAGAAGGATGACCCAGACAAAAGAGGGCAGGATTCAGATATCTTAAAAACATTGCGCAGGAGACGGAATCTGTGCAGTCAATTGGGTCCAATCTTCTTGAATAAACCCCCTTCTGACTGATTTCAGTGGCGATTAAGGGCAGCCCACAGCTTAGGCTGGATCCAGCCTCTTCTTATCTTTTCACAAGGATAAGATAAGCTTATGCATATTGGAGTTCTTTCTCTCCAAGAAATGGTCCTCCTAATGGGTGAGTCTGGGGGGAATGCAAGGCATGGCAAACTTGCCTTCAACGCCCCCTACTTTCATTCCAGCCGATGCCAGTTGCCTTTCTGGTGTTCCTGTGAAGGGAGGGGAATGTGGCCTTGTCTTTATAAGGAGCCATTTTTCTTACAATGCAAGGAGAAAAGCTTTTGGTGTGGATTGTGGGATAAGTGCCAGTGTACTCTTCATCGGAGCAATTTTTTTTCATGATGTATAAAATCTCTATTAAGGAAATCATTGTGTTGTCTTCCTATCAACAAGATTGTATGAAATAAATTTTTTTTAGGAAAAAAACCCTTCTCCTTTTCATTCTGTTTCTTCTTCACCACCATAATGCATATGAATATTTTTTTTAATGAATAACATCAGGGGTGTTTGCAGAGTGAAAGTGATTGAGTATCTGCAGGAAATGGGAATGTGCATATTTTAATAACTTCTATTGACATGCTCGCAATCTCCGTTTCAATATCCAGGGGACTTTTTGTGTTCCCAATAATACCAGTGTACTCTGTTTTTGTGTTCTTCAAAACTTCATCATATTCTTAATGAAGTGCCCAATGATTTATGGTAGATATTAACCAAAAAAATATTTTAATTGGCTTCTGCAGGCAAGGTTCTTGAACTTTTGTCAACATAATTATTTTGCATGAACTTTGTAGTATGTAGCCCTCGTCACTTCCCGTCTGGACTACTGTAATGCTCTCTACATGGGGCTCCCCTTGAAGAGCACCCGGAGGCTCCAACTGGTCCAGAATGCGGCTGCGCAGGTGATTATGGGAGCGACATGGCGCTCCCATGTAACACCTCTCCTGCGTGAGCTGCACTGGCTCCCTGTGGTCTTCAGGGTGCGCTTCAAGGTATTGGTTACCACCTTTAAAGTGCTCCATGGCTTAGGACCTGGGTACTTACGAGATCGCCTTCCGCTACCGATAGCCTCCCACCGGCCAGTGCGCTCCCACAGAGAGGGACTCCTCAGGGTACCGTCGGTCAAACAATGTTGACTGGCGACCCCCAGGGGGAGAGCCTTCTCTGTGGGGGCACCTGCCATTTGGAACGAGCTCCCCCCGGAGATACGGAGGATCCCGGATTTATGCACTTGACATTGTATAGAACCCTAAAACTTTCAGCCACCTCTAGGAAGTATAGTGCAATACAAAGATAGTTTGGGGGAAAGCCTTATTTTTGGGATTTGAAAAACAGTGCTTGCATTCTAAAGTAATTAAAGAAAAATGCATAATGTTCTTCTAGCAATTCGATAGAAGATCTGAGAATATTAATGCAGGAAACTGAAAACTAGAGGGGAAAAAAATCCTTTCTTGTTAAGGGAAGCTGCTAGTCTTTGGTCAATAGGGGGCGTACTTGCAATCGCAGAGTTTCCGCCTTGTTTTCACTTGAAATCTCGTTTCATCTTCGAGATTTTGGGCTCATCCCGTCTGGCTGCACCGAGTCGCCTGCCGCTGATTTGCGCACGCGTACTGTTGCCCAAAGAGATGCCCTTTGTAGAAAACGTGCGGTTTCTAATTGCACCCGGTGGCATTTTCCGTTTGGCAAAGCAATAAAGCAGCGAACCAAGACTGCTTCAAGGAATTAGGATTCAAGGAATTAGGATTCCTTGAAAACCAATGCGGGAGGAGGCAAGCCTCGCCATCTTGGGTGGTTTTGGCTATGATAATATTTTGTCCCGCACCCTGAGCCATCGCATGAGAACCGGAAGCGAAGGTTGCGTGAAACAAATCCAATCGAATCTCATTGGCTTTCGTTTGATCGCCTTCAACAGGATTTCTTCTGCGCATGCGACATTTGCTTTTCCCGGCATCCTCAGCGCACTATAAATACAAGCGTCGGGGCGTTCCGTTCTTTCTTTGGCACGAGGCGACGGGAGGTGAGTACATCTGATGGTAGCTCTCGCTAAATAGGGCGGTGGCGGCAATCCCATAGTTGGCATTTTATTAACCTGAAAGGTTAAGTAGGATTGCAAATCCAAGTTTATTAATGTCTTAATTATTATTAATTTATTATATAAAATTTATTTATTTAATTATTTATTAAATGTATGTCCTTCCCGACCCATAGCGGTTCTGGGCGGCTTTAGATAGTCGTGCAACAATCGCAGTGGCGGTTGGAAATTGCACAAAGGAGGCTCGACCTTATAAGAGGCTTAAAAGGGTGTGAGATTTAAACACCCAAAAAAATTTTATACTCTGATGTACAAACAAAGAGAATTTATTGGAAAGCGTTTGCAAAGGCCTCCCAAGTTGGATTGAGATCGTGGAAGCGCGCTTACAAAGTTTCAAACAATACTTTTAACTTTCCTACCAGTATACATCATACCTCCTTCCCACCCAGATCCTGCCTGTTTACATCCTGCGTACGCGTCCAACATGATTCCTTTTGGTTATGGCTTCTTTTTATTTGCTGCTTTTCCAATTTCCTGTGTTTTGCAGCGATTGCTCTTGCTAATTTACAACAGGATGCAACTTATTTTTCTCACCCATTGTGGGTGAGCTTACTTGAACATTTTGGTCAAGCTGACACAATAATAATTAACCTTTTTCCTGTGGCTTTTCCTTTGTCTTGTTACTGAGGCTTTGCAATAGAGCCTTTATAATTCCTTTTATGCAATTAATACATTCTATAAAAGAGTAACTTTTTTTCTTTTCATACAAGGGGCGGCAGTTAGAAATCCTCTTTATTTTTTGGTAATACTTGTTTTGAACATTTTTCTTCGTTTTGTATCACAATTTCAACTTTGCAACTGGTTATATGGGCAATTTTTTACAATATATATACTACTTTACCTCCTAGTTACGGCCATTTAACTCTTATTTATACAATATCATGTTTTATCTATTGTTTCCATGATTCTAACGTAGATCTCTATATTTATCATTCTATGTATTTTAATTTACACTTTTGTACAGTCTTGCCATAATATTGCTTACAATAAGTATTCTATCTATCATTATACTTGTATTTATTTCTGGTTCATTGATTTTCTAATCTTTGCAACTATTATCTAATCAAATATATCATACATCCCAGATTGAATAATATTCTCCTTTGTCTTTACATTTCCATCATCAACCTGTCCATTTGGGCGCAATCTAATATTTTATTACCATTTCCTTTGTGGGTATGTTTCCCTTTTTCCAATGTTGTATATAAATAATTCTAGCCGCTGTTATTACATGTAGCATTAAGTAGCGAATTTTTAAATTATATTTCCCTGTTAGTATGCCTAATAGAAATAACTCTGGCTTTGAATCTTATTTGTTGTTTTACCATTTCTTCTAGCCATTTTTTTTATCTTTGCCCAGTACTTTTTCGCCCATGGACAGGTCTACCATTTATGGTAGTATGTTCCCTGTGTCTTGTTTGCATTTCTAACATTCTGGGAACATTTTTGCCAATCTTGCTGGCGGTAGATGCCATCAATAGAACATTTTATACAAGTTTTCTCTATGCTGCTGACATCTTTCCCACATTTTTTTCCAATTACCCAGTTCTATAGTGTACCCAAAAAATTTCTGCCCTGTTATCAGTTTCCTTTACTATTTCTTCTTCCATTTAAAAACTCAATAAGTAATTGTAGGATTTTAAATCAATTTTTCATCTGCCCCCTGTAGTATCTTATCGAATTCATGTTTACTATAGAATCTGTATTTTTCTGTGTCTTTATACCTCGCCTGTATTTGCATATAAGGCCACCAGTCCATATCAATTGCCTGATTTTTTAAATTCCTGTTTCATTTTTTAATTCCCTTGTTCATTTAATATATCTTTATGTTAGAATTTTATCTAGATATAACACATTTGGATATATTAGTGCTTTCATTATAGATAGTCAGATTTTGCTATAGTGATTCTGTTTAATTTTTTTTCCATATTAATAACAGAGCATTTGTAACTTGGTGTCTTTGAAAGTAGCTGTGTGTTTTGTTTTTCCCGACCCATATAAATGCATGAAATCCTCTATTTTTAATTAAGGTAACTTAATGGAGTCTTTTGAAATAAAAGGCGAAGTGAATCTTTCAGATAAGGATGAATTGCAGCCTTTGTTCGTGCATCCCCGAATTATTAAAAATATATTCCCCCCCCCCACCTTCCCCCTGCGGAAGTGATGCAGAACAGATGATTAAGTCATTGAATACTTAGTTGAATTAGCACTGCAAGTCTTTTTAAAGGGAATAATAGAAGATTCTGTAAATTATTTGAAACACAGTCGGTTTGGTAATAGGGAAAGGATCCTGTTTATCGAGGCTTCGGTAATCTACCTAATTCATTAACCGTGACATTAAAGCGAGTTGGATTATTTTCTTTTCTCAAACTCTTTTGTGTGCCTCTTTGAATAAAAGAACAGGTCTCCTTATTCCGGAGGTTTGCTTAAAGTTGAGCTTTCATGTGCTCAGAAATTGTGGTAGTGCACAACATTTATGTGCATGGCTGGATCATGCATTATGTTGAGTTAGAATCACTTACAATCGTCTCTAGTTTGCCCATTTTAAGCATAAAAGTATAGCTCCCAAACCAGCATGGCTGTGCATTATGTACATGTATATATTACGACTGAACAAATGGCTTGCCATTGTTTACAGACTCATTTCTAAAGTGCTATATCAATTGCTTAGTGCCAATGTTGGTTGCATTCATTTCTAATGTAAGTTTTATTGCAGGGAAGAACTTTCTTGGTTTTTGTTTGATGCTGCTGAAAATGCCGTTTAAATCAAAGAGTAAGATTCAGAAGCAAAAAGGTATTGATAAATTTTTTCTCTTTATTTTTAAAGTTTTGATGGACAAAACTTTCAAAACTGTTTCCAGTCTCCAACTCTGCTTATTTTAAAAAAAAACCCTACCTGATCAGAATTAACTGCTAAAAAATCCTAACTGCTCCCACTTATGACTGCAACTTTGTTGCTTGTATCCAGGGTGGATTTGATTTAAATCAACTCGATTTAAATCATAATTTTTAAAGAGCAACTGTCATCTCTGCTACTCCTTTGACCACTGTTGACTCACCGATAGTCCCAGTGTTGCAGAATATACAGCCTCGTGTTACATAACTAGGCTCCACTTCATGCTGAATAAACTAAATTATTTATGTATCTTAAATAGAAAACTATCATATGATAGATTTTTACCCCAAAAGTTTTTTATTAAAATAAATTAGATAAAAATCAAAAAAATCCGATTTAAATAAAATCCAATTTTTTTATTTTTTTAAAAAAAATCATTTATCCACCCTGCTTGTATCCTTATGATTTATATTGATATTGATGGTTTCCTAGTATGATTTGATTGCTTATTGCAACCTATGACCATCACTTAATTGTTGTACCTATGTATCATGTCTTTTTATGTACACTGAGAATATATGCACCAAAGACAAATTCCTTGTGTGTCCAATCACACTTGGCCAATAAAGAATTCTATTCTTTTCTATTCTATTATAAACTTGTGCCTAAATAATCTCCAGATTGCAAAATTTAATTAAGGTAAATATATCTTCCTTAGTTTAGGAACAAATGCATTCTTCCCTTGAATAATCACCCATAGTTCTAATTAAATTTATATAAATGGAGGGATGTATTCAACAGGGACACCTGGAGAGTTTGTGCTCTCTCAGCTCTGTCCATGTGGCGTATGGGAGCGTAGGCTTCTGTCCTATGACGTATGGTCCCCTTCCACACTGTTGGAGAGCAAGCTGGACCTCCGTGGTCTGCAGCCTGCATATTCCTACTGCTTCTCTGAGTCTTATGGCTGTGACAGAGGAGATAAACCATGCAGGAGACAATTCTATTTGCATCTTCTCCTGTCCTTATTCAATGCCTGGGATGTCCAGCCTTGGCCATCTTTAAGAATTATGGATTTCTGGCAGTTGGAAGTCCACAAGTCTTAAAATTGTCAAAGTCGAACACTCCTGTTCTATGTTTTGCTTCGTGTTCCATGTTAATCTGTTTTTTTTTTAAATTTTCCCTTGCTTTACCAGCCCAGCAGTTAAGGCGGCCAATCGATGAAGAGGAACAGATTCCACTGGGCTCTCAGGTTGGGTCACCAGATGGCAATGAGGTTTTTGTTGAGCCACCTCCAAAGAGGATGAAAGCTGGACCAGAGGCCACCTTTACACCCACGGTGGCGGGACTTGAGAGTCAAGGGCCTGAAATGGATGACCAGATGAAAAGGATGATTTCAGAGGCCATAGCACAGGGCATCGCTGCAGGCCTACAACAGAAACGTCAGGCTGCTCCTGTGGCACCTGAAACTCCCCTACATCAAGACCAACATATGGCATCCCAGCATCAAAAAGATTTGGCGATGTTCCAAGGGTCCCCCTCAACCCCTTCCTCCATGCAGAGCAAGTTATCGCTCTCAGGAGATGAGGACTATGAGGGGACGGATCAACAGCCCAAGGCCTTCACACGTCTCTTTCGCCCAGCGCTCTTTAAATCTTTATTATTTAAGGCCAAAGCCTCAGCGCAACTGGGAACTGACCCAGCTACAAAGGAGTCGGCATTGGACCCGAGTAAGTTGCTCTTTTCAGAGCTAACCGCAGAGATTGAGGAAATCCCATCACCTAAACTATTTCAGGATGTGGTCCAAAGGCAATGGGTCCAACTAGGGGCATCCCCTTCCCCAAGCTTGGTGGACAAAACATTTTATAATATGGCCCAGGATTTCATGGAAACACTGGACCCACCAACTGTAGATGATCCAGTGTTGGCCTTAACACCCTCCACCCTCCTGTCTAATGATGATGCTCTGAAGCCAGAGGATAAGAGGGGGGAATATGCCCTCCGCAATATGCATCAGGCAGCTGCCTGGGCAATCAAAGCATCTACAGCCGCCTCATTCTTCAACAGGGCCTCATTGCTCTGGCTCCGCCAGATGCAAGCGAGGGTTCCCCCTAGTGACCTCCACTTACACCAGGACATTAACAAACTGATAGCGGCTATGGAATTCTCGGCAGATGCCACCTTGGATACTGCCAAATTTGCTTCTAGGGCCATTTCCTCTTCGGTGGTGGCCCGTCGCCTACTGTGGCTTCACCAATGGCAGGCGGACATGAAGTATAAGTGGAAACTAGCCTCTGCTCCCTTCAAGGGTAGCAAGCTGTTTGGAGAGGCCCTGGAGCCCATTCTAGTGGAGACCAAGGACGGGAAAAAGGTCTTGCCTTCTCTATACAGACGGGATAACAGCCGCGTCTCGCCTTATTTCCATAGGCCTTCCTTTCAGCCCACAGACACGGGGTTTGACGCCCCTCAACCCCAGAGGGCATACGCCCCCAGACAAAACCAACAACCGGACAGATCCGGGTTCAGGAGCAGAAATAGACAACAATTCCAAGGCAAGCAACAATTTCATGGCACAGGCAACCGTCCCTTTTACCACTCCAAGTAATGGCAGATCCCAACCCTCCCATTGGCAGACCCGAGTTTCCTCACCTTCTGTCCTGGTAGCCCTCTCCATAAGAGAGGACCTTTGTATATTTCACCAAAATATGGTGGTCCTATAACTAGACTCTGATAGGGACGCGGTGGCTCATTGGCTAATAATTATTAATACATTAAATTTAATTGGAAGTTGTGTTGTCTTGATCTTTCACGCCTGACAGAAACTAGCCATTAGTGTTTGTCATCTGTGCTTCATAATATAGGTTGGTTTTGTATTGGTTTTTTTTTTTTTGTTTACAAGCATTTTTAATAATTTGTAAGCCACCCAGAGCCCCTGGGAGTTGGGAGGTATAAAAATGATCATAGAAAATAGAATCGTAGTAATAGAAAATCTATGAACTGACAACATTTTTTTGTCATATTACAAAAAAAACCACACTGCTTGGAGGGGACGCGGTGGCTCAGTGGCTAAGACGCTGAGCTTGTCGGCAGTTCAGCGGTTCGAATCCCTAGTGCCGCGTAACGGGGTGAGCTCCCGTTCCTTGTCCCAGCTTCTGCCAACCTAGCAGTTCAAAAGCACATAAAAATGCAAGTAGAAAAATAGGGACCACCTTTGGTGGGAAGGTAACAGTGTTCCGTGCGCCTTTGGTGTTTAGTCATGCCGGCCAAATGACCACGGAGATGTCTTCAGACAGCGCTGGCTCTTCTGGCTTTGAAACGGAGATGAGCCCCGCCCCCTAGAGTCGGGAACAATTAGCACATATGTGCAAGGGGAACCTTTACCTTATGGCTAGAGCCCACCTTTCTTCCCAAAGTGAACTGTTCGTTCCACAGGGCACAGGAAATAGTCTTAACAGATTTCTGCCCAAACCCAAACCACAACCTGGAGAAAAAGTGGCACTTCTTGGACGTTAGGAGGGCTACCCGTATCTATTTAAAGAGAAAGACTGTCAGTCCGACCTAGCACATTGGGCAGCAAGATCACACCATCAACCATAGGCTGGTGGATACGGGTATGCATCGCCAAGGCTTACGAGATCCAGGCGCTCCAGTTTCCCAGGCGAGTGACAGCTCATTCAACTAGAAGCGCAGCCACGAAGGTTGCATGGAATACACAGGCCTCTCTTGACATTTGTAGGGCAGCGATGTGGTCTATGCCCATCCCCGTTCATACGACAGTACAAGTTGGATGTGTTGTAGTCTGCTGGTGGCATGTGGAGCTGGCAGCAGAGTCGGACAGTGAGGAGGCTGGGGAGGAACGGGGGCCAGTCCTGGAGTCGGGAAGGCCCGTACAAGGGCTCTGTTTCGGAGGCAGAGATGGGGCCAGGGCCATCTGGGAGTTATGTGCGGACTAGACATACTCAATTCCTGCAACGTTTTAGCCTCCAGCCCCTAATCATCTTGGTTACTCTTTGCACTCTTTCCAGAGTCTCTTCACATCTCTAGTGGAAATCTCCGAGGTGTCTTTTTCACATGTATAGCTGCCATCCAGCTTTTGCATGTATGTTCCATGATGAACATACATGCAAGAGGAGGTGAGGAACTAGTAAATGAAAATGTTGGGAGGCCAAGGAGAAGTAGTTATTAGTTGCAAAGTCGTGTCTGACCTATTGCGACCCCATAGACAATGTTCCTCCAGGCCTTCCTGTCCTCTACCATCCTCGAGTCCATTTAAGCTCACGCCAACTGCTTCAGTGACTCCATCCAGCCCCCTCATTCTCTGTCGTCCCATTCTTTTGCCCTCAATTGTTCCCGGCATTAGGCTCTTCTCCAGTGAGTCCCATAAGACATAAAGAAGGAGCGAAGGCAGGTGAGCCCTTTGCAGGAAGCAACTTTGTTCGTTCTGGTTGGTTTAAATTTTGAAGCTCTGTTTTGACCCTGTGCTCCGTGTGGCCTTGCAAAGTTAATTGCCAATTAGGTCTTGGCAGTGTGTCAAGGGAGATGCTGGGTGCTTATCACTATTATCACGAAGAACTGTGGCAGATTTCTGTTGGACTCTTTACAATTATTTGGGACTCCTGTGAATGGACAGACTGGGAATGAACAGGCTCTGAATGAGCAGAATTCGCAGCCGTGGAAATAAAAAGAGGTTTTTGGGACTTGTGTGCTTTTATTGTATCAGGAAGACTAGGTCAGAACAGGATGTCTTCGTCTTCTCTGAAGCAGCCTTTGGCAGATGAGTACTTCAAAAAAAAAGTGCATACAGAATTGGGGACTTGGGACCAGACTGCTACCCAACCTTAGGACAGTCGGCTTTGGTATGTCCCTTTCCTTGGATTCTCGACTCTTACCTGACACGCTCCTTTTCGGTGTGCTGAGAGAAAATACCAACACCCCAACTCCAACCCCGCGCCCGGCGACCATCTGGTCTTAAGTCCAGGAGTGTTCAGAATCGGCACCGAGAAAAACTTCCAAGTCAATCGCTACTACGCCTTCGTCAAAACTGGGCATGCTCAGGCAGAGGAGGCGGGACCAAAGGCCTGATTGACTCTTCCTCCAGCACAGGAAGCAGCGTTGAGTTAAGGTGAGGAAGCACCCCTGAGTTTTTCCATACGTTGCCCCATATCAAGAGTTAGGGTTTGGGTTTTTCTATTGAATTGAATTGCTGAGATCTGGAGCTATCAATACTTCCAGATTCTGAAATGGTCATTTTTGTTTGCTCTGAAAGCATCAGCTGTTGTCAGTATTGCTGTGGAGGAGGAATAAAAAAGTTAGACCAAGCAGCATCAGATAGAAGTCTGGCATTAATGGAGCAGCCAGGGCACAGGACAACTCATAACCACAGAAGGTGTTGAGCATCCTGGCCCTTAGAACAGCCAAGAGTTTGACATGATTGACACAAGATTGACTCTTGTGCAATGTAGACTGCAGCAGCAATTACAAACTTTTTGGTTTTTCTTAGTTGGCCCTGAGAACCTGTCTTTATTTTGTAAATGATCATGTATAGTTGAACATCTATGAATTTATTAATTCACATTCATCCCAGCTATACTTTTAACAAACATTGCTTAACCAAATTTTGGGGATTCTGCTTGATGCCACTGCTGTGGCTAGCCGGGCTCATGCTGAACAAAAGGTGTTGAGAAGAACTGTTATCTGAAGAACAGGATGCAAGCTTCATCCTGAATTCCTCTGTCTTTGCCAATCCTATTATACCTTACTGGAACTTGATAATTGAGTATTTTGAGTTTTTCCCTCTTAACATTGGTTTATGGCTTTGCAAACCAATCGACACACATGTAGATTGTGTGTAGATTGATCAATACCGTTTAGGTCCGTGATAATGAACCTATGGCATGCGTGCTACAGGTGGCACACAGCGCCCTCTGGGCAAGCAAGCCGTCATCCCAGTTCAGCTCTGCCGTGCATGCATGTGTGCCTCCTGCCAGCCAGCTGGTTATTAGGTCTGCCGTGCATGCATGAGTGTGTGCGCGCATTGCATTTGGGGGGTTTGGGTGTGCATGCACACTTTGGGCACTCAGTCTGGAAAAGGTTAGCCATCACTGGTTTAGGTAGCTGGTGGGAATGCCCCGATTCAAAGGATGGCGGTATAAAAGAAATTGGGAAAAATTACAGACCTGTTCCAGTGAAGCTTCTTCAGTCATTGTCAAGTAAGTGTCTTAGATTTGAAAAGCTAATGATGACATCCACTCTGGTTTCTTTTCCATGCATAGGCAGCCTTCTGGTTCGGCTGAATTCTGCTGCTGCTGCTGGAACATCCTACGCATCTCCTGACCCTTGAGGACACATTGCTATTCTGACCAGTTTCAGATGATGGCCAGGATTCAATGCTGTGAATCTATAATCTGGTTCAAAAGCAGAAGGTATGGGTTTGCCTTGGGCTCTTTTAGCTGTACACGGGCAGTTTGGCATCCTTTTGAGTTGTATAGGTAACGTGGTCACTGTTAGCTGAACTATCAGCAATAGGACCTTAGCACTATATTGCTTTCCTAGGTGTCATAGGCCTCTAGCTAGACTGCAACAAACACACCTTAATTGTAGCCTGATCATTTATCTGACCTTCGCACTTTCCGCCGCGAACTAAAGACATGGCTGTTTAAATTGCCCAGCCTACACTGATGGGGTTTGATTATTTTAATGAATTTTAACATACGTTTAATTTTTATTTTAATACATTTTTATCTCGTTTTTTTTTTTTAAATTTGATTTATATGCCGCCCTTCTCCAGAGACTCAGGGCGGCTTACAATGTGCTCAGCAATAGCCTTCATCCTTTTGTATATTTATACAAAGTCATCTTATTGCCCCCACAACTGGGTCCTCAATTTACCTACCTTAGAAAGGATGGAAGGCTGAGTCAACCTTGAGCCTGGCGAGATTCGAACCTGCAGTAATTGCAGGCAGCTGATCTTAATAACAGGGTGCTTTAGACCACTGTACTACCAAGGTTTGATTTTAATTGTTGTGAGCCACCCTGAGTCCTATGGAGATAGGGCGGCATACAAATCAAATTAAATAAATAAAAATAAACAAATATCTCAGGTGTGTTGAAAGACCTTGACCAGGAACAAGCCTACAACAGTGGTGTTAAAGGCAAAGGCTTACACACCTTCACGTTGATCCTAGCGCCAATACTTAAAAACCAAAGTCGAACTTGGAAGGATACGGTCTGTGGTGCTTTAGATTGGCCTGACTCATCCCTTGCCTATAGTTGCTGGTGAAAGTGGCTGAGAATTCTGATGTAACCATCTGGATCGGTGCAACGGTTTTTCCTCCCATTAGACAGTCTTGCAAATTCTATAATCGAAGTTACTTTCGTTGGAAATGCCTACCTGAAATAGCACGTGGGGCTTCCCAAAATGCTGATTTCTAGAATGGCTGTAAGAGCTGTGGTGGCGCAGTGGGTTAGAAAGCAGTCAGCAGAAGGCTACTTCTGCTGACTGCCAGCTGCCAACAGTTTGAGTCTCACCAGGCTCAAGGTTGACTCAGCCTCCCATCCTTCCGAGGTGGGTAAAATGAGGACCCAGATTGTTGGGGGCAATAGGCTGACTCTGTAAACCGCTTAGAGAGGGCTGTAAAAGCACTGTGAAGCGGTATGTAAGTGCTGTTGCTAATTGCAATAATATTTAGACTTTTTAGATAACTGGGATGCTTATTTCTTTTTGTTCAGTTTTATCTTGAGCCACAGTTATCTGAAATCATGAAGACTAGGCACACTTCCAGAAAGGCAATGTAACAATCCAGCGGGGACACCTGGAGAGTTTGTGCTCTCTCAGCTCTGTCCGTGTGGCGTATGGGAGCGTAGGCTTCTGTCCTATGACGTATGGTCCCCTTCCACGCTGCTGGAGATCAAGTTGGGCCTCCGTAGTCTGCAGCCTGCATATTCCTACTGCTTCTCTGAGTCTTTGTGGACCGTGACAGAGGAGATAAACCATGCAGGAGACATTTCTGTTTTTGTTTCCTTTGTGCCTGCCATTTCTGTATAATCCAATGGAACCTTCAAAAAATACCACGAAGGAGAGGGAGACACACAAACAACCCAACCAGAAATGTATAGCAAGAGCCACTGATTGAAGATGTTAACTTACTATTTTGTGTTTCTTAATTGTGTATTTCAGCAGGCTTTTGAAAGCCCAACCAGGAAGATGACTGTGGCAGCTCAGTCTTGAAATGGTGGGAGAAATCCCTGTCTGCAAAGCTGGCTGAGGAATTCTGGGAGTTGAGTTCCACAAGTCTTAAAGTTGCCAAGGTTGGAGACCCCTACTCTATATACTATATTTTTTTCTGTGTCTTGCTTACATTGTAATAAGCCTTTGAAGGGAGGTGATTTTTCCAGAATATCTAGTGAACATTTTTTCCTCTGCTGATGATCAGACTACAGGTAGTCTGGTGGTTCTCGATTTATGACACAGGGACCAGAATTTCTCATGGTACGCAAGGTTGAAGAAGTCGGCCTGTTTGTACCATCTTTTTTTTGGCCACATTAATGGAATCACTGGCCGTTAACGAACCCAACTCTTCCCCCCCCCTTCCCCCCATTGACTTGGCTTGGTCTAAAGTCAGCTCAGAAGGCTGCAGCTGGTGATCACTTCACCCTGGGATGCCGCAACTATTAGAAATGCTGGTTGCCAAGCACCCGGAATTTTTCTCTGGGGATGCTGCAACTACCAGGACATTACTCACTTTTTCCTCCAGGGGTGTTGTAACTTTGAACAGTTGTAAATTAAGGACTATCTGTATATTGCTCCAGTGTCTCCCCCCTCCTGGAGAAATGAGGGTTGGTCTCTGATGTGTTTCCCCCAACAGGGACACCTGGAGAGGTTGCCCTCTCTCAGCTCTGTCCATGTGGCGTACGGGAGCGTAGGCTTCTGTCCTATGACGTATGGTCCCCTTCCACGCTGTTGGAGAGGAAGTTGGACCTCCGTGGTCTGCAGCCTGCATATTCCTACTGCTTCTCTGAGTCTTATGGCTGTGACAGAGGAGATAAACCATGCAGGAGACAATTCTATTTGCATCCTCTCTCCTTTCCTCCTTGTTCTATGCCTTGGCCTTGTTTAAGGCATGTGGATTTCTGGGAGTTGGAAGACCACAAGTCCTAAAATTGTCAAGGTCAAACACTCCTGCTTCTATGCTTTGCTTCATGCTCCATGTTAATGTGGGTTTTTTTCCCCTTAGATGTGGGGTTTCAAGATTTTGAACTGGAGAACCTAATTCACAGTTCTTTGTGTGTTTTCATGAATTGAAAACAGATGTAGAGTTTTATTTGTAAGTTGCCTCAAGTTGTCCAACCAGCTCTAGATGAAGTACATTTACTGGAAAAAAAGCAATAAACTGCAAAATTGTATAAATGTATTCGTTAATTGGGATCATATTTTGCATGTTTCTCTGTCATATGTGTCCATCAACGTCCGATGACAGATATAGCACAAGAAGAATGGTTATATATATAATGGTTATCTTTTGAGAGTTGAATGCAATGAAATTTCATTTTAACATATGCTGATTAGTGTACATTTAAAGTGACAAAGATATTCCTATGCTATTCTATTGTTGACTTGTCAACATACTGTACATTTAGTAGCTGGACAAGTTGTGAAGTTGTGAATGCTCCAACACTGGAAGTTTTTAAGAAGATGTTGGATAACCATTTGTCTGAAGTGGTGTAGGGTTTCCTGCCTAAGCAGGGGGTTGGACTAGAAGACCTCCAAGGTCCCTTCCAACTCTGTTATTCTATTCTATTCTATTCTATTCTATTCTATTCTATTCTATTCTATTCCTCAAGGAGATAAAATTCCTGCTTTTAGTTAATGGGTATTTTTCTATTGAAAAATTACAGTAATTCAATTCAAAAATTGAATTGAATTACTGAGATCTGGAGCTATCAAAAATCTACTTCCAGATTCTAAAACGGTCATTTTTGTTTGCTTTTCCTTGTCAGGTTATTTGAAAGGAGGGAAAAACTCGTGAAAGCACCAGCTGTTCTCAGTATTGCTGTGGAAGAGAAACTACTTGGACAGGCTTGGAGGAATGAAAATGTTAGACCAAGCAACATCAGATAGGAAGTCTGGCGTTAAGGAACCAGCCAGAGCACAAGACAACGCAAAGCCACGCAGGTTGGGAAGATGCAGAGAGTCCTGGCCCATAGAATGGCCAAGAGTTTGACATGACTGAATGGATAACATCAACTCTTGTGCAACGTAGACTGCAGCAGCATTTATAATGTTGGTTATAAAACAAAACTGCACCTGCGATTGGTACTTCTATTGGTAACAGTACAAACTTGGGAGTTATTGGGAGATTTTTTGATTTGCCATGAGAACCTGTTCACTTTATTTTGTAAATGAATATCTATTATTGAACATCAGTGAACCTATAAATTTGAATTCAGCTGAGCTACGCTTTACCAAGCCCTGCTTAGCCAAATTTTGGGGATTCTGTTTGAGGCCACTGCTGTGGTTGGGGGCTTAAGGATGTTGAGAGGAGCTGTTAAATGAAGACCAGAGCAATAACCCTATTGAATTCTACGGTATAGTGCAATACCGGGTTTTCAATTTCAATTACATAGAATGTAAAGGATGTAGGTTTGTGTTTTTATTTTTATAGTTCTAATGTACACTGAAGATGGCATTTAATTTCATTGTACCATGTGCAATGATAATAAAGTAAACAACTAAACTTTTAACAGGAGGAACATAATCCTGAATTCTTTTGCTTTTGTCAGTCCTTTTTATACAGTATATTATTGGAACTTGATAATTTGAGTATTTGCGTTTTCCCCTCTTAACATTGGTTTATGGTTTTGCAAATCTTTATGTATTTACACATGTATGTATTAAAGACTAGTACCAATCATTTTATGTGCACGTCTTCATGTAATTGATTAGTTCAACTATAATTGATTTTTAACACCATTATAGAAATAGTTCTCCAATGTTTTCATGATTGCTGATTTTGGCCAAAGTTCAGAATTTCCCAATTTACATGTTACTACATTTCTGTACATTCTGAGCAGCTTTGTAGTATTGGTATCGAGGTTAAAAACAAAAATTAGATAATTTTTTTTCATCCTTTCAATCTGATGTGGCACCATTTGAAATAACATGATGTTACTCTCACATCAGTGTTCCAAGTGTCCTATTTTTATGGTTTGCGAAGTTCACATATTAATGGATACTTCAATTGATGGTTTCCTGGCTTGCCAGTTAGCATTTGAGACTGCCGTGATCCATCTGTTTCAAAAGTGTGCTCTGAAATTTCTTACGCTTCCTCTGTATAAACTTACTGAGCAAAGTGCACAATCTTTTAAGAAAATGAGGAAGTGAATTTTTGGAAGCGATAGGATCCGCTTCCTCCAAGAATTATAAGTCTTGATTTCTAAGCCTTTCTTTTTCTGGTTGTGTAGCAACCCTGTAAAATAAGGTGATAGCACCAGATTGTGAAAGACCGGTTTTACAAAAATTACTCATTGCACCACCCTTTGTATCTATTGAAATACTAATTGGCGATGGATGAGTAAACTGCAGACTTTGGAATGTCGTCTTCCTAGCGCAGAGGTGGGCAAATGTGACCGTTTTTCAACTTGTGGACTTCAGCTCCCAGAATTCCTGAGACAGCTAAACTGGCCCACCCCTGTCCTAGCATATTTCTGCAGGTACAGGATCCACTTTTCAGATCATTGAACACAGCTTACATATCTTTGCTGATGGTGTCTTGCCATTTCTGTTTTGGACACCCACGAGGTTGCCGGCCATTGACTTCTAGTTGATCTTGGCCACGGTGGAAGGTGCTGCTCTCTGGACATGCCCATACCAGCGAAGCCGGCCTCATCTTCTCTATAATTGGTGCCACACCAAAATGTCAAACGGTGTCATTTGTGATGTGGCCAAGAAGGGAGATGCCCAATATCCAACGGAGCATTCACATTTCCATGGCATGGGGATAGCTTTTGGTCCCTGTTGTTGCTGCCTGGCATTCAGTGCCATACAGTGCAACAGGGAGGATGGTGGTCTTGTAAATCTTAGATAAACCCACTCGAAGCGTCGCACTTGGAGAAATCAAGCCCTAATTTTTACAGCCCCGATGGAGAATTCTTAAATCAATGGAGATTTAAGACAGGTTGGCAAGTCGTCTGTCAAATAGCACAACAGCTCTTGCCAATGTATCCAGGCCTGCATTCACCCTTCAAGGGGGCACCTGCACCTCCAATGAATCTGCAAATTCCCAAGATGATAAGAGGCAATTTGATGTAGTGGTTAACTGGGAGATGGAGAGTTCTAGTCCTGCTTTTGAAAACAAGTCAACTGGATGACTTTCAACCCTAACAAGCAAGGAATGGCCAACCACTTATGGCAGTGTTTCTCAACCTTGGCCGCTGGACGATGTGTGGACTTCAACTTCCAGAGTTCCCCAGCCAGCTCTGCTGGCTGGGGAACTCTGGGAGTTGAAGTCCACACATCGTCCAGCGGCCAAGGTTGAGAAACACTGACCTATGGGAAATCTTGCCAATATAATTGCAGGGATTTGTCCAGGCTGTGCCTGAGAATTGGACCCCAATTGAACAAAAAAAGGGGTCCCAAGTGCTTTTTAAAGGGCTTACTAATTGTTTCTTGGTGGCCTTCCAAGAAACATGTTTTAAAAAAGAGGATATATTTATATGTTGTATGTTATGTGCTTGTCATATTGTGTTATAATAAAATATTAAACATTTAAAATAAAATAAAGGGCTTACTAATTAAGAACAAACACCTTGATTTCCCCCCTCAAAGTACCAGTTTATGAGCCCAGTTTTTATCAGACCCAGTGAAGTATTTTTCCCATTTTATCCAGAGAAAATTAAAGATAACAGGGGCAAAAAAAGCTTGCAGGATTACTGCAAAGGTAGAGATTGTATAAAGGTTCCCTTCGCACATATGTGCTAGTCGTTTCCAACTCTAGGGGACAGTGCTGATCTCGGTTTCAAAGCCGAAGAGCCAGTGCTGTCTGAAGATGTCTCCCTGGTCATGTGGCTAGCATGACTAAATGCCAAAGTCGCAGGGAATGCTGTTACCTTCCCACCAAAGGTGTCTCTTTGGCTTTGAAACGGAGATGCGCCCCCTAGAGTTGGGAATGACTAGCACATATGTGCAAGGGGAACCTTTACCTTTAGACATTGTATACATTGGCAGTTTATAACTAGAATGCTAAAGGATCAACTGAAGAGCCTTAGTGGCGCAGCAGACTAAAGCACTGTTAAAGTAACACCAGCTGCCTGCAATTATTGCAAGTTCAAGCCTCACCAGGCTCAAGGTTGACTCAGCCTTCCATCCTTCCGAGGTAGGTAAAATGAGAACCCGGATTGTGGGGGCAATAAGCTGACTTTGTATTAAAAAAAACACCGCTTAGGGGGGCCTGAAAGCCCTACTAAGCAGGTATAATACAAAAGTATGAAGGCTATTGCTTAACGCATTGTAAGCCGCCCTGAGTCTCCGGAGAAGGGCAGCATATAAATCGAACCAATAAATAAATAAATAAATAAACTGTCAGGCTGAATGAGGAACTTTGCAGGCTGGTTCTGCATCTCCTACAAACCAGAGGCTTCTGGATGGATACGGATTGCGCTGGTAGAAAAGACGGCAATCAGTGGCTCCCGAAATTGCAGACGATTGTGCTAGCCAGGATCTAGCTTTGCGTAATACATTTGAGGATACGGATCAGCAGCCCAATATGCTAAGCCATAAGGTAACCAGCATTCGCCAGTCCCCATCCGTGCCTGTATGCAAACGCAGGCAAGATTTGCAAACGGAGCGGGGGTGTTTAGTTCACCCGTGTTGTAAATCCATCGCAGCATCTCCTTGAGATCTGCTTGCCCTTTCCTTTAGGATCGCGGGCCAACACGGCGCCTATTCATAAGCTTTCGGGAAGCCCACTTTTATCACAGGGGTTGAATTAAATTTCCAAGTCCGTTCAATTAAACCATGCAACTCTTCTTAAATATTTTTTTTTAATTTGATTTATATGCCGCCCTTCTCCGGAGACTCAGGGCGGCTTACAATGTGCTCAGCAATAGCCTTCATCCTTTTGTATATTTATACAAAGTCAGCTTATTGCCCCCACAAACTGGGTCCTCATTTCACCTACCTTAGAAAGGATGGAAGGCTGAGTCAACCTTGAGCCTGGTGAGATTCGAACTTACTTTAATTGCAGACAGCTGGTGTTAAATTTTAAGTGTCTTTGTATTCATGCTTTTACTGTTTGGAACAGGGGTGAAATCCAGCAGGTTCTAGCGAACCGGTAGTGGAAATTTTGAGCAGTTCGGAGAAACAGTAGCAGATATTTTGAGTAGTTCGGAGAACCGGCAAATACCACCTCTGGCTGGCCCCAGAGTGGGGAGGGAATGGGGATTTTGCAATATCCTTCCCCTGCCACGCCCACCAAGCCACACCACGCCCACAGAACCGGTAGTAAAAAAAATGTGGATTTCCCCACTGGTTTGGAAGCCGCCTGGAGTCACCTTATGGGTGAAGTGGTAGTACAGTACATTTAATTTAATCCCAAAGCGAAGAAACCTCGATTGCAAAAAGAACGACTAGAAGAAGCCCAGCCGCGTCTTTTCACTTTTTGCGCGTCGCTTCCAAACCGGGAGGATTTCGGGAACGGTAGGGGGCGCTTTTTCCTCCTCCTTTTCACGGCCAATGTGGCCTCGGCGCCCAGTGCGCATGCGCCTCCGGATCAGGCCGGGGAAAGGGGAGGGGGGAAGTGGAGAAAGAGAAAGAGAGAGAGAGAGAGAGAGAGAGAGGAAGAGAGAGAAGCTTGGCCCGACTTAGAAGTGGAGGCGGCGAATGTAGGTAAAGAACGGAGGTGAGTTGATTGTGGGGGGGGGGGGTGGGGTGAGGACGGCGTGGGAAACACCGCAGGCATAAAGTGGGGTGGGGGTGGGTGGGGGGGAGGTAATATCTCCCCGTCCCTTCCCTTCAACCCCCCCCCCTCTCCATCCCATAATTTCCCGATCGCTCAAGTTACAAAAGGGCCCAGTCCCGGCCCACGTGGTTTTGGGAGAAAGTGCTGCAGGCGAACGTTCTAAGGATGGAACGCCAAGTAACAACTTCGCGTTCTAATCGGAGGGGGGCGGGGGGGGGGAGCGAACGCGCTTCAAAGCAGCGCCGGGAAAAAAAAAGGGGAAAGGCAAAGGGGCCGCCGCGGCTGAGTCCGGCGCGTGGGTGACCGCTTGCTCGTCCTCCCTCCCTCCCTCCCTCTCTCTCTCTCGCCTCCCTTCCTTCCTTCCTTCCTTCTTTCCCGGGAAGGGAGGCCCAGGCGGGAAATTCAAAATGCAGGCAAGGCTTCCTTGACAGTTAGGAGGTGGGGGAGCCAAAAAAAAAAAAAAAAAAAAGGGAACCATTCCATACGACTTATTTTGATTCCTTATTTTATAATAATAATAATAAAAGAATGAGCGGAAAGCCGGGCAGGCTAATCTGGTAGGCTTTTTTTTTTTTAATTACTATTTTTTTTTCTTGGATTTTTTTTGTTTTTTTAAATTTGATTTATATGCCGCCCTTCTCCGGAAACTCAGGCCGGCTTACAATGTGCTAAGCAATAGCCTTCATCCTTTTGTATATTTATACAAAGTCAGCTTATTGCCCCCCACAAACTGGGTCCTCAATGGATTCTGTAGTCTCTGTGCGGACTTCAACTCCCAGAATTTAACCTGTCTGGAAATTTCCAAGTTGGGAAAAACACTGCTGTAGAGAGGAAGGAGTGGGGGTGGGGTGGGGTGGGAAATTGATCTCCCAACTGGGCAGCTTTAAAACTTGAGAACTTCAACTCCCAGAATTCCTCAGCTGACCGTGCTGGCTGGGGAATTGTGGGAGTTGAAATCGGCAAGTTTGGAGACCCCCCCCCCCCCCCGCTTTAAGAAGGGTTGATCTGGGGCTCCTACGACTCCCGTAGAGCAGGGATCCCCAAATTCCTCAGCTCCTTGACCTTCCTAATGAAGTTTCAGATTATTCATCAACCTTCCCCTCGCCCTTTATTATATGAGGATAATTTAATAAGTGCTATTTTAACTACTTCAAAGGGACGCGGCGGCTCAGTGGCTAAGACGCTGAGCTTGTCGATCGAAAGGTCGGTAGGTCAGTGGTTCGAATCCCTAGTGCCGCGTAATGGGGTGAGCTCCCGTTACTTGTCCCAGCTTCTGCCAACCTAGCAGTTCGAAAGCACGGAAAAAATGCAAGTAGAAAAATAGGGGCCACCTTTGGTGGGAAGGGAACAGCGTTCGGTGCTCCTTTGGCATTTAGTCATGCTGGCCACATGACCACGGAGACGTCTTTGGACAGCCATCACCCGTTGCTCTTCCGGGTTGCGGCGCATTGGCCAGCTGATCTTCATACGTGTGGGAGTTGAGTTCCAGAATGCACGCAGCAGGCTGCTGCTCTTCCAGTTTCCAGCACACGCATGTGCACCGGCCACTTGGTCTTCTGGTTTCTGGTGCGCGTGCAAAGACCAGATGGTCGGTGCACATGTGCGCATCAGAAACCAGAAGATTATCTTCCCAGTGCACGCATGCGCACTGGGCGGCTGCTCTTTCAGTCTCCGGCATGCGCGCATGCACTTCCGTTTCGGCACTTTGGTGCCGAAAAGGTTCGCCAACACTGCTCTACACCAAAGGAGCACGGAATGCTGTTACCTTCCCACCAAAGTGTTACCTCTTTATCTGCTTGCATGCTTTCGAATCGCTAGGTGGGCAGGAGCTGGAGCAAGGAACAGGAGCTCATCCTGTTACGTAGCACTCGGGTCTCGAACCTCAGTGTCTTATTAACCATTGAGCCATGCCCCCCCTCCTCCTTTGTTCCTATATAGGTCCCTTTATATAGGCTCAGCTATTTTCTCTGCTTGAGCTTAGCCTACCTAAGAGGATAAGCTGGGGATAAAATGGACAGTGTGGACATGAAGATGGGTGATGTAATCACGATAATGTTTGTCAAATGGGAAGGGCTCATCCATCCAGAAGGACATTCCTTTGTATTAAAATAATATTGATTAAACTTCCAAAGATTAAAATACACAGTACAAAAAGAAACATAATACACAAAAAAAGGCAAGAAAACACACACACACACACACACACAAACAAAAGATATAAACAACCAAAAGCAAACATCAAAATTTCAATACTAATAACAACTTTTCTGCATCGGTATCTCTAACCTATTTAACCTCTTTACACAAATTCTACTTCTAAATACCTCTATCTTAAACTTACACCTTTATTTAAATTATCTTGATTTCTATTTACCATTTGATCTCATAACAAAACCATCCCTTAAATTTTATGTTTACTCTCCAGCCAGGAATACCATTTATTCCATATTAAATAGTACTCGGTGTTTCTCCCTCTCCTTCATTTCCATAGATAATCTGTCCATCTCTGCACATTTGAAGGACATTCCTGTGATTAACTAGACCAGCCATCCCTTTAACAAGAACATTGCTGTCCTTCCCAAGAACCCAAACTGCGCACCATAAAACGGTAGCCATGTTTATCCACCCAAGGTTGCACTGTGGTGTCCCATAGGAAAAAAACAAAGTTATGCTTCTATCAGGCTGAAGCAAAGCTGACAAGAGAAGCTGGAGAAGAGAGATTTAAGAAGTTTGGCCTCTTAAGCCAAAGTTTGCCACGTTTGCAGTTGACTCATTTTGTAGATAGAGAATATCTTTGTTTCTTTCCTGGCAGAATCCCTTCCAACAACTGTGACAGGTGGCACTCAAGACGAGAATAAATTCTTTCTCCAGGGCTCATTACTCCTTTGATGCCAGGGTGGGTTGGAATTGAATTTTTTACGAGGCTTATTTGTGAACTAGAAATTAGACCAGGTAGTCCTCGACTTAACGACCACAAAATTTCTCTTGTTAAGTGAGACATTGGTTAAGTGAGTTCTGCCCCATTTCATGACATTTCTTGCCAAAAAGCTGTTAAGTGAATCACTGCAGTTGTTCAGTTAGCAACCCGGCTGCTTAGTGAATCTGGCTTCCCCATCGACTTGGCTTGTCAGAAGGTTGCAAAAGGGGATCACATGACCCCGGACACTGCAACCGTCATAAATATGAAGCAGTGGCCAAGCATCTGAATTTTGACCAGGGGGATGCTGCAAAAGTCAGAACTGTGAAAAATAGAATAGAATTCTTTATTGGCCAAGTGTGATTGGACACACAAGGAATTTGTCTTGTTCTCAGTGTAC
Source organism: Pantherophis guttatus (assembly GCF_059756535.1). Classification (NCBI taxonomy): domain Eukaryota; kingdom Metazoa; phylum Chordata; class Lepidosauria; order Squamata; family Colubridae; genus Pantherophis; species Pantherophis guttatus. The sequence goes on along the minus strand of NC_142072.1, from coordinate 15,174,328 downwards.
ATAAATAGGATAGGATAGGATAGGATAGGATAGGATAGGATAGGATAGGATAGGATAGGATAGGATAGGATAGGATAGGATTTTTTATTGGCCAAGTGGGATTGGACACACAAGGAATTTGTCTTGGTGCATATGCTCTCGGTGTACATAAAAGATAGGTTCATTAAGAATCATAAGGTACAACACTTAACAATAATCATACGGTACAAATAAGCAATCAGGAAACAATATCAATATAAATCATAAGGATACAAGCAACAAAATTACAGCCATAAGTCCCATTTTTTTAGTCCTGTTGTAACTTGGAACAGTCACTAAAATGAACTGTTGTAAGTCAAGGACTACCTGTATAAGGGAGACTTGTGTGTACAAGACTTTGGGGTCAGTCTTGCTCTGATCAGAAGTGACCCAAAGTATATCAAGCCAATTTCTTGGCTTGTGCCAGAATTGATGACTGTTTCTGTAAGTCAGTCAATGGCTTGTAAGGTCTATTCATAGATTTGGGAGTGTGAGACTACTAAGCTTAAGCTGCCACACCTAAAGATGAAGTAAGCAGGATAGACAGGAAAAACTTCCTTAGGGAAAATAGCTAAGAAGGAACCAAGTCCTTAATGAAATAAAGGGGGGGGGGGGAAAACCCCGGCACTTGAATCGGACAAAAGAAATTGGACCTGAGCACATGGGAACCCCCTCCCCAAGTCCCATCAACAGGACTCTGGGGGAATAAAAGGGGACCTAAAGCTCCGGTTGAAAGTGATTTGAGTGTGGGAAATCACACTCAAGGGCGAATGGGTGTGTGAGCAGGGTGGATTTGATTTAAATCAAGTCGATTTAAATCACTGGTCAAAAGGCTTGATTTAAAAATCAATTCGATTTAAATCATAATTTTTAAAGAGCAACCGTCATCTCTGTCCCGCAGTGGCTCTTCCTCCGACCCGCTGTTGACTCACCCACCGTCCCAATATTGCAGAATATACAGCCTCATGCCACATAACTAAGCTCCATTTCATGCTGAATAAACCGAATTATTAATGTAGCTTAAATAGAAAACTATCTTTAGATAGATTTTTTTTACTCCAAAAGCATTTTATTAAAATAAACCTGATTTAAGTAAAAAAAATAAAAATCTGATTTAAATAAAAATTCAGGTTTTTTTTGATTTTTTTTTTTTTAAAAATCATCGACTTTTTCCACCCTGTGTGTGAATGAGTGACCGACTGTATGCTGAACCTGAGAGCACACGGTGTATCGGGGTGTATCGGGGTGAGTGATGGTAAGCAGAATAATATTCTGATCTTCCTTTTATTTTAGGATTTTAAGAGTCCATGAGTTTTCCAAGCGTAGCCAATCTCTTGAGAGGACTGAACAGGTGTCCCTAAGGCAGCGGCACACTGCAGTTGTGAGCGTGCGTGCGTGTAAGTAACAATGCTTTACTATATCTGAAGGCTCTTTGCAAATAGCCTCAGGAGGTGTAAAACAAGGGAAACCTTTGTCTACAGAAATGGCTTCTGTCCCTGAGCAATTTCGGTGTTGAGACACGGTGGCCATGTTTTTTTTCTCTCTATGCATGTTGTCTTCAGAATGTCGCTTGCTGTTCCTTGTTGCTGGAAAATGGAAAAAAAAAACCCAACCATTTAGTGACAGACAGAATGAGTCAATTCACCATACCACCTTTGCAAGCTGCACTGGTTACCTGTCTCTTTTCTGAGCACCGTTTCCCCAAAAATAAGACCTCCCCGGATCATGAGCCCAATCGGGCTTTTGAGCACATGCACTAAAATAAGCCCTCCCCCTGAAAATAAGCCCTCCCCGAAAATATTTAAATGCATGCACAGCTGGTCCCCACCATTTCCTCTGGTTAGGGTTAGGGAGACAGAGCTGGAAATCAGGTAAGATGGCAAGAGGAGCCCCGTCTTGCTCCACATGCCCCAAAATAATAAGACCTCCCCGAAAATAAGGCCAAGCGCTTATTTCAGGGTTCAAAAAATATAAGACAGGGTCAATGTCAGCGATCCAGGAAACCCCCCAACTCCAAGTAAAACTCTGAAGCAAACATTTTTCAAAGTTCTCTTTACTAGAATAGGTAAACTGGCACATCTGGGAAAACCCGAATCTGAGAGGTCCGGGTTTTCCCTCAGTAAATCAAAACCCCCAAAACCATCCCCTCACTCCTCAGACGATCACATGCTCCAATCACCATCCGCCCCATCTCAAGACAGCACTCCGACCACTCCTTCTCCAGATGCAGGATCTGCCTGACCTTGACCGACAGGAAGAATGCTATTTTGTCTACAACCAACCCCCCTCCTTAATCCCCCCTCCTACTTTCCCACACAGGAGAAGGTGGCAGCATGGAAGCTTCCGGCCTAATATGGCTTCCAAAGGGGAAACATGGTACAGATCAAGTTTGTTGGTTACACCAATAAACCAGGGATGCTATTCAGCAGGTTCTGACAGGTTCTGGAGAACCGTTAGCGGAAATTTTAAGTAGTTCGGAGAACCAGCAAATGCCACCTCTGGCTGGCCCCAGAATGGGATAGGAATGGAGATTTTGCAGTATCCTTCCCTCAGGAGTGGGGAGGGAATGGGGATTTTGCAGTATCCTTTCCCTGGAGAGGGGTGGGAATGGAGATTTTGCAGTATTCTTCCCCCCAGGAGTGGGGCGGGATTGGGGATTTTGCAGTATCCTTCCCCTGGAGTGGGGTGGGAATGGAGATTTTGCAGTATCCTTCCCCCAGGAGTGGGGAGGGAATGGGGATTTTGCAGTATCCTTCCTCTGGAATGGGATGGGAATGGGGATTTTGCAGTATCCTGCTACACCCACCAAGCCACACCCACACAGAACCGGTACTAAAAAAAATTTGAATTCCATCACTGCAATAAACCCTAACGCAGCATGCAACCTGGTTAGCAATAGCACTTGGATTTATATATCGCTCCATAGTGCTTTACGGCAGTGCCCCCCCAACTTTTTGGGCACCAGGGACCGGTTTTGTGGAGAGAAGTTTTTCCGCGGACTGGAGGGGACCTAGTTTCGCATGCTGCCTGCATCCCGCACATGGGGCTTCGCTTGTTTGTGCAGCCTGGTTTCTGGCATGCCTGGGACCTGTGGACTGATCCACGGACCAGGGGCTGTGGACCTCTGCTTTATAGCCCTCTCTGAGCAGTTCAGAGTCAGCATATTGCCCCCCAACAATCTGGGTCCTCATTTTACCAACCTCGGAAGGATGGAAGGCTGTGTCAGGCTTGAGCTGGTCAGGATCGAACTCCTGGCAATGGGCATAGTTAGCCTCAATACTGCATTTTAGCCACATCACTACCGCAGTTCCTACGGTTATCCACAATTATTGTGAGGGACTGCTTATCTCTCTTGGGATACGCATAGCCAATATGAGCCCACAGGGGTCGAGTTAAACTTCCAAGTCCGTTCAATTATACTATGCAACTCTTCTTAATTTTATGTGTCTTTGTATTTAGCCTTTTACTGGGTTAGGATAATTGGGACGACTTTTGTATCTGCTTGTGGGTGTGGATATTATTAGCAGGACTCACCATAAGATCTTGTTCTTTATTACTTTTCTGTAATAATTTTATTACATTGCATTTTTTGTTTTGTTTTGTTTGACTTTATTACACGCTGTCCAGAATCAGATTGGAGTCGGGCAGCGTCTAAATTGAAAAAAATAAAATAAATCAAATTAAATGTGGCTTTTATGGTCAATTTTATAGTGATATTTTCAATTCTTTTATCACTCAAGCCAATTTAATTTGATTTTATTGCTTTCTGACAGTAATTATTTTATTACATAGAGTGTTGCCAAGCCTTTTTTGCAGCAGTGTTTAAAATTTGCAGGGTGCTATAGATAACAACCCTTCTATTAAAATACAGGTAGTAAACTCAATTGTATTTATACAGCTGCTATAAAAACGTCCTCCTTTGCTCTCTACTACCATATTTCCCCAAAAATAAGACCCTGTTTTATATTTTTTTGAACCCCGAAATAAGCACTTGGCCTTATTTTTGGGGAGGTCTTATTATTTTGGGGCGCGTGGAAGATGGGGATCCTCTTGCCGTCTTACCTAATTTCCAGCTCTGCATTTAAATATTTTCGGGGAGGGCTTATTTTCAGGGGGAGGCTTATTTTAGCGCATGCGCTCAAAAGCCTGATTCGGCTTATTATGAGGGGATGTCTTATTTTCGGGGCAACAGGGTAGTTGATAGATGCAACTTTTATTTAAGACCTTTCAGTCCTAACTTTTATCTTTTTTACACGGAACAATGTAAATGGAGCCTGAGTGGCGCAGCAGACTAATGCTACTGTTAAAGGTAGTACTTAACTTCCAGCTGCCTGCAATTACTGTGAGTTCAAATCTCGCCAGGCTCAAGGTTGACTCAGCCTTCCATCCTTTCTAAGGTAGGTAAAATGAGGACCCAGATTGTGGGGGCAATAAGCTGACTTTGTATAAATATACAAAAGGGATGAAGGCTATTGCTTAACGCATTGTAAGCCACCCTGAGTCTCTGGAGAAGGGCGGCATATAAATAAAATAAAAATAAAAATAAATAAAGTTCTCAACTAGCAAAAGTTAAGAGCCCAATAAAATACAGGTAGTCCTTGACTTACAACGGTTCATTTAGTAACTGTTCAAAGTTACAACGGCATTGAAAAATGTGACTTACAACCGTTTTTCAGACTTATGACCGTTGCAGCATTCCCCACAGTCACGTGATCAAAATTCAGCCCCTTGGCAACTGACTCATATTTATGACGGTTGCAGTTTCTGGGGATCACGTGATTCTCTTTTGAGACTTCCTGACAAGCAGAGTCAATGGGGGAAGCCAGATTCACTTAACAACCATGTGATTAACTTAACAATTGCAGCAATTTACTTAACAACCGTGGTAAGAAAGGTCGTAAAATGGGGCAAAACTCACTTAACAAATTTCTTGCTTAGTCAATTGTGGTTATAAGTCGAGGACTACCTGTAGAATAAAATAATAAAATAAAATAATAAAATAAAATAAAATAAAATAAATAAAATAAAATAAAATAAAATAAAATAAAATAAAATAATAAAATAAAATAAAATAAAATAAAATAAAATAAAATAAAATAAAAAAAATAGGAAGCTAATAGACTCTCCTGGTAAATATTTTCACGTGTTTTCATGTTCCTTCAGTGATTTCATTTTTTTAATGTAAAGATTTCTTCACTTGCTTTTTATCTACAGTAGTGGCCAAAAAACTAGCTCATAACACCACTTTTTTTTTGAGTAGTACCGTAAAATTATATATCAATGGAAAGAGAATTTAATCAAGAATGTAATGCAAGAACTTTTAAGAAGGATTTTCTATTAGAATAGCAGTTACAGTATAAAGAAGAAAAGTGAAACAGGTAGAAAAGAGATATACAAAAATTATCACCATGTCAGCTAATACTTAGTTGGGTAACCTTTAGCATGAATTATGGCCTTACAACGTCTTCCCATGGAGTGAACCAAGTCTTTGAGTTCTGCAGCTGTTATAATATAAAACCAAGATTGAATGATGGCTTCTATTAACTGGATTTTATTGCTGGGTTGCTTCTGACTAAGAAGTTTCTTTAGTCGGCTCCATAGATTTTCAATTGGGTTAAGGACTCTGGGCTATTCCCAGGCCATTCCAGCAGTGGAATGGGATTATCTTGAAACTCCAAAAAAAAAAAAAAAAAAAGGTGGTGTTATTAGCCATCAAACCTCAAAAATACACTTTTCCCAAAAGATTTCCACAATTTTGGCCACTACTGTACTATTCCTATGCATTACATTATTATTTTACATGAGCATTATTTTGAATCGTATTATTACTTTCTCCCTTTGGGCTGTCCTGTGTAGCTTCTACTGTAATGAAATTTGATTTGAAGTTAACATATTGAGATTTATTTCATTGAGGAGATCTGTTGCCCTTTCCTTTCCCTCTTTTCTGTCCCGCAGCTTTAAAGAAACATGCCAAGAAAACGGGTATTAGAAAAAGATGACATTTTAAAAGCGAAACGGACAAAAGGTGAGATGCCTCTTGCTGGGAATATTGCTTAGATCCAAGCACTTTCAGTGCTTTGCCAACAAACATTTTAATCTTTACCCTATAGTTCTTGCTGTTTACCAAACCCTTGTTAACTATGATTGATGTCAGCATGTTTCTTTGGTCCAGTGTTTCTCAATCTTAGCTGCTTGAAGATATGTGGATTTCAACTCCCAGAATTCCCCAACCAGCCCTGCTGGCTGGGGAATTCTGGGAATTGAAGTCCACATATCTTCAAGGGGCCAAGTTGAGAAACACTGAAAGTTTGGACTATGATTTTTATTTGCTTCAAAGAGTCCACTTCCTCTGAATGATTGAATGTAGGTAAATTTGGAAATTATTGTGAGAATAAGCACATCCTTTGTTAAAATTTATTTTTAATCTCAATGGGTATGCCGATCTCATGCTTTGCCCCAATAATGTTTCTCAACAGGTAGCCACCTCCTTGTCCAAAATACCATATTTTTCAGAGTATAAGACACACTTTTTTTTCCTCCTAAAAGAGGCTAGAAATTTGGGCGCGTCTCCAAATGTAAGCCTGCGCGGTGCCCAAAATGGCTACCTGGAACAGCTGCTGCCTTCTCTTACCTCTTCCGTGCTTTGCCTGTTTTAGTCACTGGAGCTCCCTCTAAAGATCAGCTGTGCTTTTGAAGCTGTTTTTCAGCCCCGACGTGAGTGAAGCGATCTTCCGTGCTTTGCCTGCTTTTCTAACTGCTGCTCCCTCCGACAATCAGCTGTGCTTTAGAAGCACAGCCCCAACCTCAAAACCAGTGAGCGAACTAATGTGCTGGGACTAGCCAGATGAATACCTGGTAGGCAGAATTCCCCCCCACCCCCTATTTTCCTTCTCAAAAACTAAGGTGCGTCTTATACTCTGAAAAATACGGTAGATTTAGTACAATAGTGGGTGAACTGCTGTTTCCAGAAGTTTGGGATTTCCACCCCTTCTCTCCTTCTTTGGATTTCTCCCTAACTTTGGGTTCAGAAAATAGAATCTTTGGGGCAAGGGCCCATCATTTGTGTCTTCTAGTTGTGCACTGCAACAACAGATTAACCTTTGTAGATTAGCCATAGGGCCAGTGTGTGTAGAGAATATTACAGCGTAGTACTCAATTTACGACCACAGTTGAGTTCGAAATTTCCCTTGCTAAGCGAGGCTTAGGTGAGCTGTGCCTCATTTTACAATCTTTTTGGCCACGGTTGTTAAGCGAATCACTGCAGTTGTTAAGTGAATCACGCAGTCATTAAACAAATCTGGCTTCCCGCATTGACTTTTGAAGGTTATAAACGGTGATCACGAGAGCCCAGGACAATGCAACCGTCATAAGTACAAGCCAGTTGCCAAGGGCTTGAATTTGATCCCGTGACTATCGGGATGCTACAGTGGTCGTAACTTCAAACGGTCACTGAATGAAAGGTTGTAAATCGAGGATTACCTGTTCAAAGATGCTGCTCTTGGTTTAGGAAACCTCCGACTGAAATGTTCAATTTTAAGCTCTCCGATTGGATTATGATACGTTGCTTTCTCTTTCACCTTCCTTCCTCCTGCTCTTATCCAGTTAGCCATTCCTCGCACCAAAGTGAGCCAGGATTGGTGTTGACTCTGGGGCAAGGTGATCTCGGACAGTTGGGCCTTGGACCAGATGTGCTGGCACGGAAGAGGCCCGCCGTGGTGAAGCTCCCTGAGAAAATTATCCAAGCTGAGGCAGGAGGGGTTCATACAGTGTGTCTGAGCGAAACAGGCAAGGTGAGTCCAAACCTACCTTGGGTTTCCTACAGCAGGAGTCACCAACCTTTCGGACATCAGGGACCACTAAATTCATAATTTTAAATCCCACGGACCACTAATATGATCTGTGTAATGACCGGCTGGGTGGGTGTGGTTAGGTGATCATGTGACTGGGTGGACATGGCCAACTCGATGTCACGCATGTCAAGGGGCACCTCGCCAGCCTCTGCTCGCCCCTCCCCTCCCAGCCACTCCTTGCCTGCCCGCCCGGGCTCCTTAGGGCCCCAACAGGAAGCAGTTGTTGGAGCTAAGCAGCCACCACAAGAAAGAGTTGGCAAAACAGGTGGCTCAGTTCAAATTGGATCTGACCGAGAAGGAGGCTCAGCAGAAGCAGCTCACTGAGGACTACGAGCATAGGCTTTCCAAGCAGAGGGAAGACCTGCGGGAGTGCAAGGCCAGGTATAGGTGCCTGGAGGCTCAGCAGGCTGAGATGGTTTAGGGCAGGGGTCAGCAACCTGCGGCTCTGGAGCCTCATGCGGCTCTTTGGACCCTCTGCTGTGGCTCCCTGTCAGGTGATCCCACCACTGGCTGGCCATCCCCTCCCAGTCACTCCTCGCCTGGCCTGAGAAGATAAGGGCGACGGCGAGGGATGGCCAGGGCAGAGACAGAGAGAGGGAGGGGAGGGAGGGAGAGAGAGCTATGTCAAAAGGATATTGTGGTTTCCAGTGTTTTTTAACAACTGGTTCTCTGCCCTAATGAGCGGTTGGGTAGGCGTAGCTACCGGGGGGGTGTCATATGACTTGTGGAAGTGAGTGACATCGGGTTGGCCACGCCCAGCCAGGTTTTGTGGCTCCCGGTGTTTTCTTTTCTGTGGGAAATGAGTCCAAATGGCTCTGAGTATTTAAGGTTGCAGACCCCTGGTTTAGGGAATGATACTGTCCGTGTTCTGTTTGTAAGGACTTACAAATAAAAATGCTAGTAATTCCACAACTGCTACCCACCCGTGAAATTACCTTTAAGGCTCTTCTTCTCTTCGGGTTGATAGGTTGACTCATAACTGACAACCTGGAGAAGTTCTGGTCCCGGATGTTCTTCTTTAATTTTACACCATGACCCTTGTCTTCTTCCAGATCTACACTTTCGGCTGCAATGACGAGGGGGCCCTGGGGAGGGACACTTCAGAGGAAGGGTCTGACGCTGTGCCGGGCTTGGTGGATCTGAAGGAGAAGGTGGTGCAGGTGTCAGCGGGGGACAGCCACACGGCAGCGTTGACGGAAGATGGACATGTCTTCATTTGGGGTGCTTTCCGGGTACGTTGTCTGTTTTGCTTGGGAGAAAAGCTGTCGTGTTTGGCTTCCTCTTTTAGGTTGCCCATTGGCTCTTTCTCTCATACATCTGCATCTTTTGTAGGATGAAAATGGCGTCATTGGTTTATTAGCCCCTCTGAAAGGCGAAGAGAATTTGGAGTCTATCAACGGCAGCTTATTCCCAGTAGAACTACAGTTGGATGTCCCAGTTGTTAAAATTGCCTCTGGTGAGTGACATTGGCTTTAGAGGTGCTTCTCACCAAACAGGTTTTTGAAAACCAAGTTGGTCTGTTTCACATGCAGTGTGCAACTCTGATGGGTGGCTTCAGCTTCAGCTAAATCAGCTGAATTCGCTTAGTAAATTCATGAACCTAGTCAGTGGCTCCGATCGTTCAGCTTGGAGGCTAAAGACGCAGCACGACCTTCTCCAATTCGAAGAGACACTTGTTTGGCAGGCTGAGACAAAGAGGCAGCCCGGAACCAGCGAAATCTGGGGGCTGGGCAGGGGACAGAATGTATCTGCCCTCAGTGTGGAAGAGATTGCCACTCTCGAATTGGCCTTTTTAGTCACACCAGATGCTGTTTTAGGACCTCTTTCCAGAGCACGATACCATAGTCCCTTGAGACTGAAGGTTGTCAATGATGAGTCAGTGGATGATGTTTGGGTTGACAGTCTGTTTGATAACTGATAACCTGGATTTACTTTCCACTGAGTAAAGGTGTTTTTTTTTTAAAGGCAGGTTTTTTTAAGGGGAGCTTTAATGGTTTTTAACATTTAATATTGATTTTATCTGTTTTTTTTTATTGCTGTGAGCCGCCCTGAGTCCTTTCCGGAGAGAGGGTGGCATATAAGATAGATAGATAGATAGATAGATAGATAGATAGATAGATAGATAGATAGATAGATAGATAAATTAATTAATTAATTTCCCCCCGTGCTTTGAATTCCAAAAAGGATAGGAATCAACTTTCTAACTCAGCATCGCCCCTTGACAGTCTCCGTGGTCATGTGGCCGGCATGACTAAACGCCAAAGGCGCACGGAACGCTGTTACCTTCCCACCAAAGGTGGTCCCTATTTTTCTACTTGCATTTTTTACGTGCTTTCGAACTGCTAGGTTGGCAGAAGCTGGGACAAGTAATGGGAGCTCACTCCATTATGCGGCATTAGGGATTCGAACCGCTGAACTGCCAACATTTCGATTGGCAAGCTCAGGATCTTAGCCACTGAGCCATCACGTTCTTTAAATATATAGATAGTAGTCATTAAAATCATTTTTAAAAAGGACCATGTAATACCATTCCAATCTTTTAACCTATTAATAAGTCTACACCACGTGAGACCGTACTGCTCCAACTTCTCATTTTTACAGTAAGAAAACCCTTTCAAAAAATGATAGAAAACACTTCTGAATCAATTCTTTTAACTTCTGAAATATAGATTTCTTCCAGTCCACCTGAGAAAGCTCTCTTTCTGAGTGATAATGGAGTTCTTCATAAAAAGTCAGATTCCATATTTACACACACACACACATACACACACACACACAATTCAGCATCCCATCTGAATTGCATCTCCAGTACTCAGAAATAGAATCTTGGGGGGAATTCTTCAGCTACCCATAAAGCAACTTGTCCTCTTTTTAGGGAGCCATCACTTGGCTTTGGTGTCCAATACGGGCAACCTTTACACCTGTGGATGTGGAGACAATGGTCAGCTGGGACGCGTGCCCCAAATTTTTGTGGTCCGAGGAGGAAGAAGGGGCTTGGGTGAGTTCAGCATTGAATTTAATTTTAATTTAATTCCTCTGATAACAGTGTTTGGTTCAGCAGCAGTTTATTTTATTGGATGGACCAGTTTTATCTACTGAATTTGTCCTGTTTGTTGCATTTTTTTTTTTTTTTTTTGGCCTTCTCTGAATGCGATTGTCAACCCGCGAAGTGAATTAGGGCATCGGTCGGAACCCTGACAGCGATTACATATATATATATGTTTTCTGAGGTTTTTGCGGGTGTTTGTATGTAGGTATTTGGTTATTCGGGTTTTCTCCCGCGTAAAATTGGAGGTGTCTTGGCAACGTTTCGACGAAGTCTCATTCGTCATCTTCAGGCTGGTGTTTTCGGCTTCGTGCTTCTAGGAGCAATGTGTGTGATTGCAGCTGTTTCTTCCTTTTAACTGCCAGTGGGGGTGTGAACTGATTGGGTGGGAGCTTGGCTGTGTTCTGATTGGTTTGGGGTTTGGCTGTGCTCTGATTGGATGGGGGGTGTTATACATATATATATATTTGTGGTTAGCCATGCAAATGGTATCTAAGCCCCAACAATCCATCCCTGATTAAATATAGGTAAAGGTAAAGTTTCCCCTCGCACATATGTGCTAGTCATTCCCGACTCTAGGGGGCGGTGCTCATCTCCGTTTCAAAGCCGAAGAGCCAGCACTGTCCAAAGACGTTTCCATGGTCATGTGGCCGGCATGACTAAACGCCAAAGGCACATTGAACGCTGTTCCCTTCCCACCAAAGGTGGTCCCTATTTTTCTACTTGCATTTGTTACGTGCTTTCGAACTGCTACGTTGGCAGAAGCTGGAACAAGGAACAGGAGCTCACCCTGTTACGCGGCACTAGGGATTCGAACCGCTGAACTGCCGACCTTTCGATCGACAAGCTCAGCGTCTTAGCCACTTAATTAAATATAATGCATGAATATTAAGCTGATTCTTCCACTCTTCCACCAGAGCGGCTGTTGCTCCCCCAAGCGGTCACCATAAAGCAGAGAGGCTGTAAGACCAAAGGCAACATCAAAGATGTCTTCTGTGGCTCTTACTCCACCATTGCCATTACGCAGGAGGGGCACGTGGTTGGATTTGGCCTCTCCAATTATTACCAGTTGGGTGAGTTGATGTTCATCGTAGGACTTGAGATATACCCAGTGCCCTCATGGTAGAATGGACCTCTCTCCGAAGACCTTATGATCCCAAATCAGGGGAGGCTTTCTGTATCCTAGAGGTACGCTAGCTTTGCTTCTTATTTTGAGCTGCTCCAATCTTCAAGGATCTTTATGATCCCCAAAAAAGTGGGGGAGAGCCTTGTTGCCATTCAGGTTGATGGGGATTCAGGAGGTGTCCAGAATAATCTGGCGAGGCAAGGAGATCTCTGAGGACCTTATCATCGTCTTCATTTAACGACCCCATAATCCCTCGCGGGGCGGAGTCTGGGCGACTGAATGGAGCTAGCTGATTGTTTTAATGGCCAGATGCCTTTCCTGTCGCCAGTACGGAGTTTTGTTCAGCAGATTTATTCGCAGTGTGCCCAGAGAGAGAAATATCTGCCTCTACCTAGGATCTCCGAGGATTTTATGATCCTAAATAATTCGGGAGGAGGTTTTCCTCTACCTGACGAAAAATAGGGAAACAGAATGATACTATTGTTTATGAAATTTGTGATGTTTTTTTTTTTTTTTTTGTGATCATGATGTTGTGCAGGGAGGCAGGAGTCTCAGTGCTAGAGGAAGAAAGGAGTGATTTGTTTTTCCTCTGACAAACTTCTCGGGTTAGGACTAGTTCCACGTGCTTGTTGCTGATACGTAGTTTCTAATCACTTGTAGCAAAATGGCCTTAAAATGGTAATGGGCTGCTGGTATTGCATTCATCTCCATTAATCTACCATTTGCTTTTCTATCCCTCCCAGGTTCCCAAGAAATTACCACTTATTATTCTCCAAAGATTCTGACAGCATTTAAGAATTCCACCCGATCGTGGGTTGGATTCTCTGGTGGGCAGCATCACACTGTCTGTCTGGATTCAGAAGGTGGGTCACCTGGAAGTGTAGATTCATGGGAAGCTGTTGGTCACTGCTCTGCCCTGGTCAGGCACCACCTACAAGAGCAATAGCAATAGCACTTAGACTTAAAGGTAAAGGTTCCCCTTGCACATCTGTGCTAGTCGTTCCCGACTCTAGGGGGTGGTGCTCATCTCCGTTTCAAAGCCGAAGAGCCAGCACTGTCCGAAGACGTCTCCGTGGTCATGTGGCCGGCATGACTAAATGCCAAAGGTGCACAGAATGCTGTTACCTTCCCACCAAAGGTGGTCCTTATTTTTCTACTTGCATTTTTTATGTGCTTTCGAACTGCTAGGTTGGCAGAAGCTGGGACAAGTAATGGGAACTCACCCTGTTACGCGGCACTCGAACCACTGAACTGCTGACCTTTCGATCGACTAGCTCAGGATCTTAGCCACTGAACCACTGCATCCCTCATTTATTTTATTTATTTATTTGTCAGATTTATATGCTGCCCTTCTCCCATAGGACTCGGGGCGGCTCACAACAATAAAACAACCCGACAATAGATAAAGATTAAATAATATTAAAAACCAATTTAAAATCCCCGAATCCCCAAGTTAAAATCCTTAGACTTATATATCACTTTATAGCGTTTTATAGCCCTCTTTAGGCGGTCTACAGAGTAAGCATATTGCCCCCAACAACCCTCAGTTTACCCTCCTCGAAGGGATGGAAGGCTGAGTCAACCTTGAGCTCCACCAGGGTCGAACTCCAGACTGTGGGCAGAGTTGATCTCCTTGGGTTGGGTTGATTTCTTTCTTTGCATGAATCTCTGTTCATTTGGGGAGCTGAAGGGATCCTATATACCAGTGATGGCTAACCTTTTTGTTGCTGCGTGCCGAAAGTGCGCGCACCCATAATGCAATGCGCCTGCAATTCCACCTGTGCGCCCCGCCTCCCACGCAGACCCGCACAACCCCCACATGCACTGTGTGCATGCGCCCCCGCACTCCCCCTGCCTCCGCGCATGAGAACACGCCCCTGCACTCTCTCTGCACATGCATATGTGACCCCCGCACTCCCCCTGCTTCCCCATGCATGCGTGCTCAACCTGCATGCACCCCCTACGCATGCACAGCAGAGACCCGAAAACCAGCTGGCTGGTGGGAGGCACACACGCATGTGCGGTGAAGCTGAACTAGGGCGACGGCTTGCATTCCCGCAGAGAGGGCTCTGCGGGCTACCTGTGGCACGCGTGCCATAGGTTCGCCATCACGGTTATATACAAATCCGGACGCCGCGGTTGCTGTCCATAGAGTCTTTGAAGAGTTTGTATCATGGAAACTTGTGTATATCTTCATTGTTGGCTTTATTGGGGTTCCTCTTAACAAGACATCTTCTCTTTCTTTCTCTCTTCAATGGTTCCCACCTTCCAACAGGCACTGTGTATAGTCTTGGGCGTGCAGACTATGGTATGTTGGGCCTGGGAAAAGAAGTTGGCGAGAAGAACTCTCCCACCGCTGTCCCTGGTTTGCCCAAATCAACTTCGGTGGCCTGCGGGGAACGAGTTGGCTTTGCCGTGACGGCAGATGGTAAGCCTGAGCAAATATGGAGAACTAGATGTTGCTTCTGAAGCTTTGCACGGCAAATTGTGTCTGCTTTCTAGTCATTGCATTAACACTTGGTTTATTTTTAAGGGCTACATTTGCCCTTAAAAGATAAAGGGAAGGATGCCGCATTTTTCCGGGTGTCTCATCACATGCCCAAAACATTCTAACTTTCGCTTTTTTATGGTTTTGATGATTTCCCTTGGTTTTCCCAGGCAGCTTGTCACCTCCTCATTTCTGATTTTGTCAACCCAATTTATACGTAACAGCCGCCTGTAAATCCACATTTCAAATGCTTCTAGTTTCTTCAAGTGGCTTTCTGTCAGAGACCAACTCTCCGCTCCGTAGAGCAAGATAGAAAAGATGTAGCATCTGACAAATCAATCTCTGATTTTCAATTTCTCATATACATGCAGGAATTAACCCAAGACAATCAGCTGTGCATGCCTTAACTAGGTAGGATATGGCTGCTCAGTGTTTTTGATCTTCATGCTCTACCTCCCTGTAGGTCACGCCTTTGCCTGGGGCATGGGGTCAAACCTCCAGCTTGCCACAGGAGATGAAGAGGACGTCTGGAGCCCTGTTGAGATGTCCGGCCAGCAGCTGGAGAACCGCAGAGTTCTTTCCGTGACAGCTGGAGGGCAGCACACCGTCTTGCTTGTCAAGGATCAACAGAGCTGACAATTTGTTCCTGCGGCCCCGTCAGGAACCCTCCAGGGGGCACTCGCTGTCTGAAGCTTTTGGGGCCAGGTTTTGAAGACTTGCCCTTCTTGTGGGGAAAGGAAAAAAACCAAAAACTTTTCAAAGTTTCTTTGGAAAAGAAAATTAGCTGGAGATAAAAGATACTCTTCTGAATGCTGGAATTTTGTTGAAATCCAAAGCAGATTATCTTGTATCGAACGGGGGAACGGAGACCAGCCTTCCCCACCCTTAAAAAAAGGAAAAAGAATCAGTGTCTGAAAAATCTGTTTTACTACCATTTTTTTGCTTTCACTAGCTGTTTTTCCATGCTTTTATCGATCGTTGAGTCACTTGGAATTTCCCCCGGTTCTGTGGGTTTTGGGGCTTCACCTCGGTTGCGTTCTTAGCTATTTATTCTTCCCTTTTAAACGTTTTTAATCCCTCGCAATGCTTGCAATTAACTGTTGGGAAGTGCGGTCTCTTCAATTTAAGTGCGAAAAAGCCTGCTGCTGCTTTTCACCAGGTGTCGTCTTTTGCCTAAAGCAGCAGAGTAAATTGCGATGGCACCAAGAGCCGTTTTATAGTTCATGGCATCGGTTGCTCTCACCGAGATCTCTTCTTCAAGATTTTCAGGGTTATGTAGGCAGAGTACATCATCACCTCCAGCCAGTGAACTCCAGGGGACAGGCTGCTTCAGAGGGAGGAACAGCGTAAATAAGCACATTTTCCAAGTTGGATGCTTTAACAAAAGGATGCACATTGGTTCTACTTTCCCTTATTCCAGGAAAAGAAGGCCTTTATCCTTGTAGGAAATCCGAATTCCTCAATCCTTGTAATTGTGGTTGGGGGAGAAAGATGGTTCCTAAGTGGAGAGCGGGTAAAAGGTTTCTCCTTTTTGGAGAAATTCTTGAGTGTTTCCTTATAGAACCATTACTATAACTCCCATTGATGTAGTTGCTAATCTCCCAAACAACTAAACCTGAACAGAGACTTCCAAAGACCCAGCATTGCTCGGGGCATCCAACAAATCCTGTTTTTTTTATATTTTTAAAGTGGCACCTCTGGTTATTTTTTTCCTGGAAAAGTTAAATTTAGGAGACCAGCTTCAAGTTCTCTCAGGTGTTCCTTCGTTAGTTGCCTTGCATGAATAGCAGAGTGATTTTTTTCCCCTCAACTTTTCCGTGTGGGGCCATGCTTTTAAACCATATTTTCAATTTAGTTTGACAGAGACAGGTAAAACGGCTTGTTCAAAGGAGCTGCTTGTCAGTCGATTCTTAACAAAGATGAAAGGAGCAAAACCAGCCCAAGAAAAGCCATGGTTAGATCATGGAAAGTAAGCCAGACTGAGATGGAAACCTTTGTGCATGCCAGCCACGTTCTGTCATCTCCCACAGCTAAAATTTCTTGCAATTCTAGAAAAATTTTAGGTGCATTTTTAAAATAACGGAGTTCCTGCGGCTTCAGGAAACCAGGGGAAGGGGAAATTTAGAGAGGTAAAGAAATCATATATATATATATATATATATCTCTTTGGTAGCATTTGCCAAGGAGGCGCAACACACACATCTGTGAAATCCTAACGTTTGAAATAAATTTGAGTTTTGATAGTTCTGTGTTTGTGTATTATATAGAGTAGTTGAAAGTGCATTGACTAAAATAGAAGTAGGGGAACTCATCACCTTGAAGACGCCACACTACAGGTTCCATCATCTGACTTGGCTTAGGCTGGTTTAGGCTGGAGGATGTTTGAGTTGCAGAAACCTCAAGAGGAACTCAAGTTTACTCATACCTTCTGTTGGGAATTCTATATATATATCAGGGGTGAAATGCTCCTGGTTCGGACCGGATCATCCGATCTGGTAGCGATGGCAGTGGGTGGTTCGGAGAACCGGTAGTAAAAATCCCTGCCCCCCCCCTTGCCCAGCTAAACTGCGCGATCATCAGGCTTTTTTTTTTAAACTTTTAAAAGCATTTTTTCTACAACCTCTGGCCCGAAAAAATGCTTTTAAAAGTAAAATTTTTTTTAAAAAAGCCTCTGATGATTGCACGGCTCAGCTGGAATCATCAGAGGCTTTTAAAAGCATTTTTTTTCTGCAACATCTTAAGGTTGTAGAAAAAATGCTTTTAAAAGTAAAAAAAAAGAAAAGTTGGCCATGCCCACTCAGTCACATTACCCCCACCACCACCAAGCCACGGCCACAGAACCGGTAGTAACTATATATCTATGTCTGTCTGTCTGTCTAATTGTGTGTGTGTGTGTGTGTGTGTGTGTGTATACACACAGCAAGAATGCATTCTAAAATTGCAGCAAGAAATTGCAGCAAGAATGCATTCTAAAATAAATGGGACAGCTCAAATCAACAGTGCTGTGAAAAGCATCTGTATTTTTCCTTTGTGTGTGTGTGTGTGTGTACAAGCACCTTTGAGTCAGCGTTGACTCCTGCCACCTGCCTTGACAAATCTCTGCACAGTTTGCTTGGTGAGATCTCAGAAGTGGTTTGCCATTCCCTCTTTCCTAGGGCTGAGAGAAAATGACTGGCCCAAGATCACCCAATTGGCTTCATGTGTCAGGCAGGAATAGAACTCATGGTGATCTGGTTTCTAATTGGATGCTTTAACCACTGCAACCAAATGCTTTGTATATTTTTTTCCCCTAACCTGGTTCTTATTTTGATGAAAGAATTTGCTTGCAGAATGTTATCCGAGAACAAGATTACAGGAAAAAAAAAATTGCGAATTAATTAAGCGAACAAGGGATGCATTTGTAGGTCATCTCTGTAGCCTCCTTCTCTTCCTAGCTCCATTAAATCCCAAGGAAAGGCATCAGGTAAGGCTTGTTGGAGAAGCATTTTTGATATTGGGCAGCTGATAGCAGAGCGACGTCTGGATATGCGAGAGGAAACTACTACAAGCAATAGCATGTCCTGCTACCCCCAAAGTTAAAAGCTTAAAAAAATGGAGAAATTCAAAATTTCTCTGAATTTCAAGTGAGCTGTGGATAACTATAATGTAGAACTTTAGAAGCTGCTCTGGCAGGGGAAACCTGGCACAATTAAATTAGGGATGGGGTGAGAAGAGCTGTCTCCATCAAACAAAGCTGTATAAAAAGGTGAATCTTTATCATGGGATGCAAATATTCTAGTTCTATGAACTGCTCACTAGATGGCAGCAGAAATCAGATGATGAGCATTTTAGCAATTTTAGGTCAAAAACAACCAACCTTTTAAAAAAACATTGATGAAGATCCACAGAGACTAATAGAAATACTGATGATGTAAATCACTGAGCAGAAAGAAATACAAGTTTGACTTTTCATAAGCCTGATGCAAACAACGCACTACAGATGGAGATTTTCTAGAAGGTGGCTTTTATTGATATATACCAGCTTCCCTCTCCCCCCAATTTTGGCAACTTTAGGATGTGTGGACTTACAGTAAGCTCCCACAATTCTCCAGCCAGTGTGAGTTCTGGGAGTTGAAGTCCACACTTGCCTTTCTGGTGATGATAGGGTGCCAGTGCTAGACCCTTAATCCAAGGGTGTTAACCTTGGTGACTTTTAAATCCGGTGGAATTCATTCCCCAGGATTCCTCAGCCAGCATGGCTGCCTGGGGAATCCGAGGGGGTGGGGTGGGGGGTTTGAAGTCCAGGAGTCTTAAAAGTGACCAAGGTTGGACACTCTTGTCTTAATCCCTAAGAAATAATTTAACAAAATAATCCCAACCATACAAAGAATATGGTCCTTGTTACACAGGAGCTTTTCTAGAGCTATGAAGATAATTTAAGGCAAGCCTTAATGGTATTCACTTGATGGTATTCACTGACTATCCATTGTCTCCTTTTAATGACCCCATAATCCCTTGTGGGGTGGAGTCTGGACAACTCTACGGAGCTGAGTGTTTGCTGGCCGGATGCCTTTCCTGTCACCAATGCGGAGTTTTGTTCAGCAGATATAATATTCTCCAGTGTGCCCAGAGAAAGAGGAATAAGTGCCTCTACCTAGGATCAAACTCAAAGCCTCCTGATTGTGAGGCAAGAGCTCCACCTCTAGGCCACCGCACCACTCCACTGACTATCCATTATCCCTGTGCCAAAAAGTATGGCATAAAAACAAGACTTTCAACTGATGTGAATTGTCTAGGCAGTCGATCTATCAGTTTCAGTGCTCCAAAGGGGCTTTGTCAATGGCAAGAAGGACGCCTTGACTTTGATCCTTTATTGATGGAGCTTGGTTTAAAGCTTTTAAACCAATAAGACGTTAGAAACCAATTGTCTCCTTTAGAGCTCGCAAGGTTCAGGTCCCTTCTGCCTCTTTCATTTAGTGAAAGCATCAGTGCCTGTTCAATTGTCATCCCAATTACAAGGAATGCACGACCTCCACCCCCTTGGCTGATGGTAACAGCCTGAAGTGTCCTCAAGAAGCAGCCCACTCACGTAGTCTCCGTGCTGTAGCTGCGCTTCAGCTGATCATCTCAGCAGGACACCTTACGCGACGCTGATGTGAAAAGGAGAAGTAATAAGGAAGAAGGGCCTTTGCCATTCCAAACCTCAGGGCTTGCGTCCCTGTTGTCTGCCAGCTGTAATTTTACAACAGGGGTAAGAAGTCACCACCTCTGGCTGCCTTGCTCTGTTGGGGAAGACTGGTAAACATTAGGAGAGGATGTTAAAAGGGAGGCGGTGGAGATGGAGAAGAAGGAATTGAATTAAGAAAGGGTCTTTTTTGGGGGGAGGGTGTAGTTCATGAAATAGGGGAAGAGCTTTAAATGAGGATGAAACGGAGCAGAAAAGATGGTTCTGGAGAACTGGTAGCAGAAATTTTGAGTAGTTTAAATGCTGACTGAGGAATTCTGGGAGTTCAAGTCCATAAGTCTTAAAGTTGTCCACTACTCCAGTTGGAGAACCTTGGTCTAAAAGACCATGGTCACTAAACCTTGAAGCCCAACAGATCACGGCTATGAAAGCCAACACCAATAGCAAACAGTGATTGGTTGACTCTGTGTTCCAAAGTTTTTCCCAAGATTCTGTCAAGGGCATCATCCTGATCCAGGGAGAGAGGTCCATTGAAAGGATGAAGGGCAGTTTGTTCTTTGGCAACAGATGTGTTAAGAGCCCCGGTGGCGCAGTGGTTAGAATGAAGTATTGCAGGCTATTTCTGCTGACTGCCAATGGCCTGCAATTTGGCAGTTCGAATCTCACCAGGCTCAAGGTTGACTCAGCCTTTCCATCCTTCCGAGGTGGGTAAAATGAGGACCCAGATTGTTGGGGGCAATAGGCTGACTCTGTAAACCGCTTAGAGAGGGCTGTAAAGCCCTTTGAAGCGGTATGTAAGTTTAAGTGCTATTGCTATTGCTACAGATTGTAAAAACTAGTTTATTATCTGTGTGAATGGATGACTCAGTCACCGGTCAGTTACCAAAGTTGGAATATTCTTATCTCATGGCTTCCAACAAGAGCTTTTCAAGGCATGATCATTATACGCTGAGTGTTAGTCCACTGGGGTAAAGAAATCAGGAAGCATTGCATTCTTATATATGCATCCTGTTCCTTGGTGTTCTAGCATCAAAGCACTCTGGAATTAAAGGAATGCTGATTAGCAAAAGCAAAGCTTGCAGGAGCTTAGAGAAGTTTATGTATGGCTTTGATAGCTATGCTCCTGAAAAAAAATATCAATAGCTTTGTTGCCATTGTTTAGTTTCATTTTGAGAAACTGAATTTGATAAGATCAATATACACAGGCTTTAGAATTGTGCAAGCATTCAATTCCAATGTGAATAAATGGGAGGATTTAGATATCACTTCAGTGACTGTGCCCCTCATTCCTTATTTCTTAAAACTAGACAATCATTATTCCCATAATATGCATAAGCAAGTTAGTTCCATCCAAGCAGCTGTATTTGCCCAAAAACAGGCAAAGTTTGGTTACTAGTTTTTCTGTGGTTTTTCTAAAATGTGAATCCACTCCGCTTGTTTTTAAGGCTTGGTGTAGTGTGCAAATCCAGAAAAAGATAAATGTGCTATGTGAATGCAGCCAAAGTGTTAGAGTGGGAGTGGGAATGGGAGTCTCCAAACAAAGCAACTTTAAGACTTGTGGACTTCAATTCCCAGAATTTTCCAGCCACCCTGGCTGACTGAGGAATTCTGGGAGTTGAAGTCCACAAGTCTTAAAGTTGCCAAGGTTGGAGACCTCTGATCTAAACCATCCATGTTGACTAGGGAACTCTGGGAGTTGAGGTCCATATGTCTTAAAGTTGCCAGGTTTGAGAAACACTGATCTAAAAAGCTTCAGCTGCCATCAGTCTTGTTATGTTAACGATTGGATGGCTTACTAGTTCTCAATTACAGGATCCAACGATATCTTTAATTAGGTTCAGTGCTTTCATTTATCCAATTACCAGAAGTGTTCCCAAGCTGGAGACTACCTATTCTACTTTGGGCAATACACATCGCTTTTTCTGACCTAAGGGCCAAGCATTTTTATGCAAGGCTGACTTCGTGAAGTCAGGGTTGAGCCAGGACAACTGTTACATAGAGTTTTATTTTATTTGGATGCAAGGTAATTAAAATGAAGTAGAATAGAATACAATATTTTATTGGCCAACTATAGACACACAAGGAATTTGTCCCCGATGCAGAAGTTCTCAGTGTACATTCAGCAAATATTCAGCAATATACTGCAGCTGCCAAAAAAAAGCCAGTGCAATCCTAGGCTGCATCAACAGAGGGATAACATCAAGATCACAAGAAGTGATAATGCCACTTTAATACTGCACTAGTGAGGTGAGAGTTGAAAACTGCATCCATTTCTGGTCCCCATGAGACAAAAAAGATGCTGAGACCCTAAAAAGTGTGGGGGGAAGATTAACAAAGATGATAAAGGGTCTGAAGGTTGAATCATATTTATTTATTTATTATTTATTTATTGGTTCGATTTATATGCCACCCTTTTCCGGAGACTCAGGGTGGCTTACAATGCGTTAAGCCACAGCCTTCATACTTTTGTATATACCTGTTTAGTAGGGCTTTTGCCCCCCCCCCAAGCGGTGTTCTTTTTTATATAAAGTCAGCTTATTGCCCCCACAAACCGGATCCTCCTTTTACTTTCCTCGAAAGGATGGAAGGCTGAGTCAACCTTGAGCCTGGTGAGATTTGAACTTGCAGTAATTGCAGGCAGCTGGTGTTACTTAACAGTGCTTTATTCTGCTGCGCCACCAAGGCTCTTGATGAATGATGAATGGTTGAGGGAATGAAGTGTGTCTAGCCTATCAAAGATGAAGGACTGCAGGGGACACAATAACTCTGTTCTAGTAGTTGAGGGCAGCGGTGGGTTTACAATACTCTTACCACTGGTTCACCACATGCACACAAGCTCGCTTCGCGCGTGCGCCATCCACACATGTGCCCGCCTTCCATGCATGTGCTTTGCTCACGCATGTGAGCCACGTTGAAAACGTGGCTAAATAGGATGGCATTACATTCAGGCGGGTGGCTGAATACCGCCTCTGGTTGAGGAGCTGTCACAGAAAAGAGAAGGTTGACTTATTCTCCAAAGCACCAGAGGACAGGACAAGAAGTGATGGTTAGAAGCTTGATTAAGAGAGATTCCAACCCAGAAGCAAGGAGAAATGTTCTGACAGTGAGAACAATCAATCAATGGGACAGCTTGCCTCTTTGAGTTGTTGGTGCTCCATCATTGGAGGTTTTCAAAAACAGTCTGGACAACCATTTGCCTGGGATAGTTGGGTTAGAAGACCTCGGACTGTAGCCTCTTCTAGCCCTATGACCTATAATTCAATTATTTGAATCCCTATGTGGGATTCAAATAATTTAACAACTGGTTCTCTGCCCTAATGACTGGCTGGGTGGGCATGGCCATGGCGGGTGTAGCCAGGGGCTGTGACAGGCAGCACTCGGCCTCCTGAACCACCTGGGAGCAAAAACGGGCCATGGGGGGATGCACTGCCCCCCCCATGCCCCATTTTGGGCCTAGTAGGCCTCCTTGCACTTACCTGGGAACCAAAATGGAGCACGTGGGGACTCCTGGAAGAGGTGGGGCAGGGTGGGGAGGGAAGGGGGCCACCCAGCAATTTAACTATCGGTTCTCCCGAACCGGCTGAATCCCACCACTGCCTATGACTCTATGTTCTATGTAAACTGACTTAAGCAATTATTTCCCACAGCAGAGTGTGTAGTTGGGATTATTTGCACATTGTCTACAATGGCAGGTATGACCTCCTAGCATGACCCATTGTACCTAACAGGGATAGGCAAGTTGGTTCCCTCCAGATCAGTGATTTTCAACCTGTGGTCCATGGACTCCTGGGTGGTGGTGGCCTGTAATGTCATCACAAGGAGTCCACGGAGGTTTGATGCAGTCCAGTGCTTTAAATCTTGAGTTAAGTCTTGGTGGTCGGTGGCCATAGTCTGTGGCCACAAAAGGTATTTAAAGAGGGTCCATGGTGAAGAAAAGGTGGAGAACCACTGCGCCAGATGTTTTAAACTACATCTCCCAGAACCCTTTGCTTCTTGTCTGAGGATGAGGATTCCCTAGCTCAGGGGTCAGCAACCTGCGGCTCTGGAGCCTCATGCGGCTCTTTCACTCCTCTGCTGCGGCTCCCTGTCACTCAAAATATGCGTCACAACTGCCAATGTGCGACACCTGCCAGCAAGCGATTTATTGAGCTTTTCAACCCCCGGTAGGCCAACCGTGGATAAATCCAAGAAAAGAAAAGTTTCAGAAGAAAACAGAATGTTTAGTTCAACTACATAGGCTAGTTTTGTAGCCGCTCAAGAAATAGTCAGGCACACACTGGAAGAAGGATTTTTTGCCTACTATTGATGATTGGATATTGAAAGTAACTAATTTAGCTGAAATGGCTAAAATTTCAGCATATCTGAAGGATCACACACAAGAAAGGTATATACAGGACTGGAGAAGATGGATTGATTATATACAAAATAAGTATCAGACCAAAAAATATCAAATAGCTTATGAATGATCTTTTTTATTTGTATAAGCGCTATATAAGTGATATTAGAAGTATTATCTTTAAGAAATAGGATTTTATATATGGGGGGTTAAGAATTTTTTTTTTTTAGGGGGTGTTAGTTTAATGATTGGTTATGCAGTTTAGTTTATTGTTAAAGGTCAATAGAAATACCTTGTGTTCTGCTCTGGGAAGTCGGGGAGGGGGAGGGGGATTGGGAGGGAGGGTTGTGGGGAAATTGTGTTTGTTTTAAAACTTTTTCAATAATAATAATAAAAAAAGAAATAATCAGGCACGGGAAGGGTTTTGTGGCTCCCGGTGTTTTCTTTTCTGTGGGAAACGGGTCCAAATGTCTCTTAAGGTGTTTAAGGTTGCAGACCCCTGCCCTAGCTGCAACTATCTTGACTGAGGTTGATGGAAATATTGAAAGAACACTAACTTTGCCTACCCTTGACATTTAATTTATCTTAGTAGGAGTGGAGAGCATCTTCTTAGCACGGGGTCAGAGACAGGTCCAAAGACCACTATAAAATTTGACAGCTGATCCATGGCTCACAATCTCCAGTCCTTAGCGGGGAGGTGCTGGGAGTCACAGACAAAATATCATCCGATTCTTGGCTCTTGATATCTTCATCTCTTTTAACAAGCAGAATGTCTTCTATTAGGAGCACCTACTGAGTTAGTCTTATCTAGACTCAAAACTCACCCACCCAGCATCTTCAAATGTAGGTGTTTCGTTAGATTTCTTCTTCTTTTTTTTTTAGCAGTGCTAATGGTTGTTTTATAGCTCCGTTTCGTAACGTCATTCAAGATGAAAATAATTTAATTCATTTTTTTAAATCTCTCCAGGGCAGGTTATTATTTTTTCGCTTCTTGGCTCATGCAGAAATGCTTAAAGGGAATTGGGACAATGGAAAATCAAGCGATGCGACGGAGAAATTGGGATCAGTTAAAAAAAAAAAAGAAGATGAAAAAAGCCTGCAGTGTCAGAGAGACTTATATATTCTCTCTCACAAACATCCTTTGATTTGTCTCCCATTCATTGCCTGTATTTAAGATGTCGTGCGAGGGCTGAATGCTTTATTGCAGGTATGAATGGAAAACTTCCCTGGGGAAGCTGTGAAGGTGGGCAGCAGTCCTTCCTTATTGACTGTTTACAGTTTCTGGATGATCATGTCTTCCTTTGTACCTCTCCCCTTCTTCCCTGCCCCTTTGCCAAAAAAGGTTACTCTTTTGAAGACCGCAAAGTCCCACGTTGTTGGAAATGAACTCAGCCAACAAACACTTGGATCGATGAAAATAGATTTTATTAAAAGAAAATAATAAAAGCAATTTTGCAAAATAGGCACATAATTTGCTAGCTGTTGTGTTTTGTTCATGGCTCAGAATATTGCAGGCGCCAGATATGGTGGTCTATTCAATAAAACATGATTAAGCAATCATTGATTTAATGTGGTGGAACCAGGTCGGTGCTTTTTGAGTTGTGCTGCTAAGAGTTTTTTTTGTGTGTGTGTGTGTCACACTGTTAATAGTTATTGTTGTTTTATTTATGGTAAAACAGGATTCCACTCCCTTCATGTTTAACCATGGAAAATTAATGATTTGTTAACAGGGGATTCTCAAGCTATCAACAGTAAGGAAAAGCCTTTGATGCTCCAGGAAAATAAAGATTCCTTTTGTTTTTGGCTTCTCTTTCTGTGTATCTGGAGCCAAGTTAGTCAAGAGAGAAGACAGGGAATGATGGTCCTTGGCTAACAGTGGTGTGACGTTGCCTTACCTTGGGGACTTCTTAAAGTGCCCTCAGCTCATCCCATCTCATTTCTTATGAGAGGCACTTGGTCTTGTTACTTTACTACTGAAGACAGTAATGTGGGAGTGGATCTGTTTTTGGTGTTCACCATCACCTTCCATAAGGGACGCGGTGGTTCAGTGGCTAAGACGCTGAGCTTGTTGATCGAAAGGTCGGCAGTTCAGCGGTTCGAATCCTTAGTGCCACGTAATGGGGTGAGCTCCCATGACTTGTCCCAGCTTCTGCCAACCTAGCAGTTCGAAAGCATGTAAAAAATGCAAGTAGAAAAATAGGGACCGCCTTTGGTGGGAAGGTAACAGCATTCTGTGCGCCTTTGGCATTTAGTCATGCCGGCCACATGATCACAGAGACGTCTTTGGACACTGCTGGCTCTTCGGCTTTGAATCGGAGATGAGCACCGCCCCCTAGAGTCAGGAACGACTAGCACATATGTGCGAGGGGAACCTTTACCTTTATCTTTTATCACCTTCCATGGTCGCTATACTAAATTTCACAAACTCGTTTTTTTAAAAAATAAGTAAGCATTGTTGCTACTTTCTCCTGCTGTTGCTTGTAGTCGGTCTGTGCAATCTTCTTGCAGCAGCTAAACAGGGGATCCACTGTTTCTTCAGATTCTTTTGCATAGGCGGCACTTACTGTCTGTTGCTGTATGGTCATACCCAACCATTTGAGAAGGGGCTCCCAAGAATGCCTGTGAGTCCTCCCCAGCCTCCTCCTCCTCCCCTGCCCAATTTGTACCCATCTCTAAAATGAGAATTCCGCTAGCTGTAGGTTGCTAAGAACCAAGGCCACTTGGGCAGTGAAATGAGAGATCTGTAGACTTATAGGCTTTGCGGAGGATTTGAATTCAGTCTTCTGCCATACCGAAGTAGTGGCACGTGGCAGTGCCAAGATATTTCTATAAGCAGATCTGTCTAACTATCATCTTCCTAAGCTCACAATTCGGCTTCCCGAATAAACTCTGATGTAGTCATCATGAATAATGTAAATAGTGACCATTTTTATGTTTGTTAATTCAGGATGCTTCGGGCTTCAGTCCCGTCCTGGTGATATCATCGGGCACCAGCCAGCTGTCCTATGCAAATTTGAGCTGTTTAATTATATAAAAGAAGCTAGATCCTTCTTAGGAATCGGATCAAGACTGAAAAATCTCTGGATACTTCTCCCACGTTTGTTCAGATTCTGTAGCTCATTGTAGTGCTGGTAATACGTGGAGAGTGAATGGATCAGCCAACTGTTTCATCTTATGAAGAACTTCATGCAATAGGACAGCTGGGCAATTTAGTTTGGGGTTTAATAGTTGTGTGTGTATGTTTCTTAATCATAAGTATTCTTTCAAGATATGGTAAGCCAGATCTGTTACATCTGAGGACCTGGTTTTCCATTCTGCTGAACAGGACCTCATAAAAATGGTTACTATTGACATTATTCACGATGACTACATCAGCGTTTATTTTATTTCTTTTTTTAAAATTTGCATTTGGTCGCAGAGTTTTAAAAAATGCAAAGAGCTGATAAAATATTGCAAGTGCACAAGGGATAAATGAGGAAATGAATCAGGGGTGAAATCCAGCAGGTTCTGAAAGGTTCTGGAGAACCGGTAGTGGAAATTTTGAGCAGTTCGGAGAACTGGCAAATACTACCTCTGGCTGGCCCCAGAGTGGGGTGGGAATGGAGATTTTGCAATATCCTTCCCCCAGGAGTAGGGTGGGAATGGAGATTTTGCAGTATCCTTCCCCCAAGACAGGGGTGGGTTCTACTTACCTTTACTACCGGTTCACAATGGGGCCGCGCGTGTGCAGAAGCTTCGCGCCCACATGCGTGCACTCTTCTGTGCAAGCGCAGAAGCATTTTCATGACGTCGGGGTCGGTGGGCGGAACCTCCCGCCAGTTTTACTACCGGTTCTACCAGTAGTTCAACCCACCACTGCCCCAGGAGTGGGGAGGGAATGGGGATTTTGCAGTATCCTTTCCCTGGAATGGGGTGGGAATGGAGATTTTGCAGTATCCTTCCCCTGCCATGCCCACCAAGCCACATACCACGCACACCAAGCCACAGAACTGGTAGTAAAAAAAAATTGGATTTCACCGCTGAAATGAATCATTTTATCTGTTCCTCTAATATTGGTAGAAACTGACTTCTTCTCTTCATCAGAAAAAAAGAGAAGGAACTCTTCCCTTTTCCTCTTGCTAAATCTTACAGCACAAGATCTCAGTTAGGAAATGTCTTGGACTGTTTCTTGAAAATATTCAAGGTTCGTTATATAAGGTCTTCTTGGGAAAGAGCCCTGGTGGCGCAGCAGACTAAAGCACTGTTATTAACATCAGCAGCCTGCAATTACTGCAAGTTCAAATCTCACCAGGCTCAAGGTTGACTCAGCCTTCCATCCTTTCTAAGGTAGGTAAAATGAGGACCCGGATTGTGGGGGCAATAAGCTGACTTTGTATAAAATATACAAAAGTATGAAGGCTATTGCTTAATGCATTGTAAGCCACCCTGAGTCTCCGGAGGAAGGGCGGCATATAAATAAATAAATAAATAAAAAGACTAGAAGACCTTCAATGCCCCTTCTAGCTCTATTATTCTATTCCCATTCCCATTCCCATCCCATCCCATTCTTATTCCATTCCACCCTTTGACAAATGTAATTTTGTAGCAGAGAAGCAGCACAAGCACAGGTTTGCATAACCTGTCCCCTTCAATGAAGGGGAGGCAACTTCCATCATCCACAGTCAAAGAAGTTAAATGAAAGAGGAAATCGAAACCATTTCCATTTTGCAAAAAATAAAAAATTCCTAGATAAAGGTAAAGGTAAAGTTTTCCCTCGCACATATGTGCTAGTTGTTCCCGACTCTAGGGGGCGGTGCTCATCTCCGTTTCAAAGCCGAAGACCCAGCGCTGTCCGAAGACGTCTCCGTGGTCATGTGGCCGGCATGACCAAATGTCAAAGGTGCACCGAACACTGTTACCTTCCCACCAAAGGTGGTCCCTATTTTTCTACTTGCATTTTTTATGGGCTTTCGAATTGCTAGGTTGGCAGAAGCTGGGACAAGTAACGGGAGCTCATCCCGTTACACGGCACTAGGGATTCGAACCGCTGAACTGCCGACCTTTCGATTGACAAGCTCAGCATCTTAGCCACTGAGCCACCGCATCCCTTGATTCCTAGAAGTGCGAATTGGTGTTACATTTTTTTTTACAATGGACTGTCTGGGTGACCTGTAATGTGATGTTGATTAAGCCCATCAATATTGGGAAAATATTGGTCTTTTTTTTTTTCCCATCCTGCCTCTTCTCCCATGCCTATATGGGAGAAAAATCTTGCCACTCTGTGTTTGAGTTCTACTCTGTTGCAAGCCTTGGCACGAAAAGAGAAGCCTCCGGGTCTTGGAAACTCAGTTTATCCAAAGCACAATTGGAGTTTGTTGGCTGCTGCTCCTGCTTTGATCTTTTTGAAGGCTATCTAGGTGGCCGAGAGAAGTCCTCAATTTCATCTTGGCTAAAACACAATGTTGAATCAATCTTGAACTTTCTTCTTTGGGCAAAAGTCCTGTGTGAAAGGGAGGGTCTGTAGAGTTTCACTGAGGGACGTCATGTGATGTGATGGTCGTGTCAGGGATCATCACATCACATGAAATAGATGAAATAGACACGAAGGCACATTTAAAGCACTTGCTGAGAATACCTTGGCTGTATAAGCTCTTTGACAAGCTTATACAGCCAAGTTTGACAAGTTTGATAAGCTCTTTGGATAAGCCGTTTGACAAGAAGTGAGTTCACATGTTGTACTCAGCAAGAGTGTGATTTGTTTGTTGGACTGTACAACCAGGCATTGTAGTTTCTAAGAAATGAAGTATGGAGTGGTTTTTTTTTCCAACCTTGGCAATTTAAAGATGTGTGGTCTTCAACTCCCAGAATTCCCCAGCCACCATAAGGCTAGACTGAAAAATGAAAGGAAAAATTCTCCAAAGAAGGCAATGGAAATTATTTCCCTGGTTTCCAGAAATTTCTACAGCCATGCAGTCGACTGCCAGGAGATGAACTCGGCCTGTCAATTCTGTCCGGATGGGGAAGACGAGGAAAGCATCAAATCAAATCAAACAGCTCTTTGAGTCTCTTAACAACAAAGCACAAGAATTTCCAACTTGGATTCCTTTTGATCCTTCATCCCGTAGTTTGCACTACCTTAAAAATAATTGACTAGAGGTGGGAGGCTTGCTGGATTAGATCCTACTGCTTCTTCTTAAGGAGAAGACTTCAAGGAGGGTCTTAAGAAAGATATCAGACCCAAAGGGTGATGGGTGTGCTTTCTTCATGATTTATTTTATTTTATTTATTTTATTATTCATATTTCTATGCCGCCCACTCTCCGAGGATTCTGGGCGGCTTACATCAAAAATAGCATATTGCTCCCTAACAATCTGGGTCCTCATTTTACCCACCTCGGAAGGATGGAAGGCTGAGTCAACCTTGAGCCGGTGAGATTTGATCCGCTGATCTGCTGAACTAGCAGTCAGGTAAAGTTACTGCAGTACTACACTCTAACCACTGCGCCACCTCAGCTCTCCTTTGAATCTCTGTGTCACGCCATCTTTTGCATTGGGCCTTCAGACCTGCCACATTTACTACTGTGGGAAATTGGGAGGGGGGGATTGTATGGAGCATGGGTGATATATAGTCATAATAATATTCCTTTCTCAGAGTGTCAAGGACATCTTGCCCTGCACCTGGAAGGCCGGAACTGGGAGGTATCTCCAGTTGGGATGGTGCATTGATTGGGCCATATGATCAACTTGTGGGTGTTGGGTAGGGACTTGAACTTTCCTTTGGGTGGGGAAAACCTGGAAACTTTCAGATTCGGGTTTTCCCAAATGTGCCAGTAGGACATCCTTAATAAAATGTAGCTTTGAGGAAACTCAAGCCTCGGAGTTTTCTTTTGTTGGGGGTGTTACTTGGAACCCTGACACTCTGATACTGTCCCAGTTGTACTTGCCTGTCAAGGTGACATGTGCAAGAAGGAAAAAGAAGAGTTTGCACGATAACCAAGCGATTGACTATAGCTTTCAAATTATAATAAGCAGTTTTAATACGTTTGACACACCATTGTTCTGTACAGCTGCAGACTGCTGGTGATTGAAGGCTTTGCATTCTGCTTCCCCTCCTGTCTCTACCCCCAAACCCCATAATTTCGTTTCTGACATTCCAGTCATTGTCAACCCTCACAATGGCTGTGCATCTCTGAATGACAAACAGGGGAAACGCCTGGATGTGATGAGAAAAGAAAACCAACTGAAATGTCTAATGTTGACAATGTTCTTCTTGGCAGCTGCCTCCAGTCTGGCATCAACAGTTGGCACCTTTGGGCAACTGCCAGAGGGCCTAGCATGGCCTACTGTTACAAGGTGTTCTGGGTAGCCTTAAAACAAACAAACAAATCTTGTTGCAGCAGAAAATGGATGAAACCCACTAGAAGCTCCTCCTCCTCCTCCTCTTCCTCTTCCTCCTCCTCCTCCTCCCCCTTCTTCTTCTTCCTCTCCCTCTCCCTCTTCCTCCTCCTCCTCCTTCTCTTCTTCTTCTTCTTCTTCTTCTTCTTCTTCTTCTTCTTCTTCTTCTTCTTCTTCTTCTTCTTCTTCTTCTTCTTCTTCTTCTTCTTCTTCTTCTTCTTCTTCTTCTTCTTCTTCTTCTCCTTCTCCTTCTCCTTCTCCTTCTCCTCTTCCTCTTCCTCTTCCTCTTCCTTCTCTTCTTCTTCTTCTTCTTCTTCTTCTTCTTCTTCTTCTTCTTCTTCTTCTTCTTCTTCTTCTTCTTCTTCTTCTTCTTCTTCTTCTTCTTCTTCTTCTCCCCTTCCTCTTCCTCTTCCTCTTCCTCCTCCTCTTCCTCCTCTCCTTCCTCTTCCTCCTCCTCTTCCTCCCTCTTCTTCTTCTCCCTCTCCCTCTCCCTCTCCCTCCTCCTCCTTCTTAGCATATTCCCACAAGTGCAGGGTCCACAGGATCATTGAATGCCACTTTGCACAGTCAGCTGCGTCTCCAGAGCGCAGGCCTGCGGCTTGCATATTTTTCTTGATGGTGTCTTGCCATCTCTGTTTTGGGCGCCTGCTAGGTCTTCGGCCATTGACTTCTAGTTGGTAGGCAGTCTTGGCTACGGTGGAAGCTGTTGCTCTCAGGACATGTCCATACCAGCAGAGCCAGCCTTCTCTCATCTTCTCTATAATTGGTGCCACACCAAAATGCTGTCGAATGGTGTCATTTGTGATGTGGTCGAGAAGGGAGATATCCAACAGAGCATTTGCTTTGAGATAGCTTTTGGTTCCTGTTGTTGCTGCCCAGGATTCAGTGCCATACAATGCAACAGGGAGAATGATTGTTTTGTAAATCTTAGATAAACCCACTAGAAGCATCACACTGATGGAGAAATCAAGTCCTAATTTTCACAGTCCCAATGGAGAACTCTGCCCAGGTTAGAAGACAGTCCATCCAAGACCCTTCCCATTTCTCTTAGAAAAGCAAAGCCAAATGCACAGATACAGAATGGGGAATAGCCAACTTGAGAATATTGCATATGACAAGAATCTTTTTTTTCCCCATTTTTTTTTTAACATAAAGCATAAAATACATCTTTTTAGAGTAGGGGTTTGGTCTGGCTTAAAATAAGTACAATTATTCACATTCCCTCAATCAATTTTGTTCCAAATTTTAAAATCTTTAAGAAGAAAAAATAAAAATAAAAAAGACAAAATTCTTATTCTAAACATTTATCATTCTACTATAACACCCAAAATTCTAAGCAATAAACACCATTCTAAATCTTTATCATTTTAACAATTAATATTTCATATATATTCCTCAATCCTAAGACCCATTGCCTCAAAACTATATTTTATCTCTCTTAAATGACAACTAATATCCAATTCTTGACAAAAAATATTTTCCTCCTCTCTTAAAATCATTTTGAAATAAATCAACGTTTCTTTCTATATTTTATTACTTCCAAAATATTTTACCTTAATACTTCAAATTTATTCTCAAATTCTATTAGACCAGCTGTTTAACTGATTCCTGGTTTAAATATCTATTTCCCAGTTATAATTTCCAATATTCCTTTCTCCATTTATTTAACTGGTTCACAGTTCAATTACTATTCTCCAATAATGTCTCTTCCACGTCCTCCTAGGTTTATTTTTAAGCTGGTTCGCATCTTAATCGGCTGCTTTCCAGCAATACTTCCTCCACTCCTTACCTTAATTATTTTGGCTGGTTCACAGTATAGTTTTAACTGCATACCAACCTTCTCCTTTACTCCTCCTAAATGTAATGTAAAATTGGTTATGACAAGAGTCTTTTTATAGGAGCCCCATCGGGTTATGAGGCTGCCAAAAAGGTAAATAAGTTTTAGGCGGCATCAAGAGCCCTGTGCCCTCCAAAATTAGGCTGCTATTGATTCCATCCCACCTAGTAAAGGCAATGGCAGTGGTCTTGAGGGAGAATAGTCCATAATATTTATAGTATATTAGTTATTTTTCATTAGACCTAGTTTTTTTTAGATTTCTTTTTATCCCGCCTATATTATTCTCATAAAAAAAAACTCCTGCTGGCAAACATACCCAATATTCCTTCCTCCTCCTTTTCCCCCCCCACAACCAAAACCCTGTGAGGTGAGTTGGCTGAGAGAGAGGGTGTTGGATGCTTATCCTACGGTTGGGTAGGTAATATATAGAAAACTATGTTCTGTAACTTTAACTGCTACAAGATGACTAATTGGCTGTGCTAAGCAGACATAAAAGAAGGCAGGAAGTTCATTCACTTCTGCTCCTGCTATTAGAAGGTTGAACTGCTGAAAGGAACTGTGTCTGTGTTACTGAAGAGAACTGGAATTGTAAGCAAACTATGTTTTTGTGTTGAACCGTGATTATTTGAAGAAGTGTTATCTATGTTTTGAGAAGCCAAGAGGGATGAGACACCTCAAAATCATCCAGCCGACTTTCATGGCTAAAGTGGGACTAGAACTCACCATATCCTGCTTTCTAGCCAGATGCCTTAACCACTAGAGTCTCAATTGACTCTCAAAATGTCTGAAAAACCTTGTTGGGTGGCATCTGATTATCCTGTCTGATAAGCTGGGTTCCACAAATGAATCCTGGGTTTATTTTCTTTGGCCTAACCAGAGGTGCTATTCAGCCGGTTTTGGCCGGTTCTGGCGAACCGGTAGCAGAAATTTTGAGTAGTTTGGAGAACCGGGAAATACCACCTCTGACTGGCCCTGCCCCCGATCTATTTGCTGCCTCCCGAGTCCCAGCTGATCGAGTCTCAGCTGATTGGCTGGGTCTTCTTTTGTTGCCCTGCACAGGAGAACGGAGCTGGAAAGCAGGTTAGTGGGGTGGGGTGGAAATGGAGATTTTACAGTATCCTTCCCCTGGAGTGGGGTGGAAATGGAGATTTTGCAGTATCCTTCCCCTGCCATGCCCACCAAGCCACACCCACCAAGCCATGCCCACAGAACCATAGTAAAAAAAAAAATTAATTCCACCATTGGGCTTAACTCTAACCCAACCAATTTTCATGCCGAAGGCAGGAGTAGAACTCACAGTCTCCTAGCAATTGGCCCATAGGCAACCTAGCTGGCTTCATGCCTAAGGCAGGACTAGAACTCAGGATCTCCTGGTTTCTAGCCTGATGCCTTAACCGCTGGATCAAGTTGACTTTCACAGTTTTGAATCTCTGCAGGGTGTACTGTAATTCCTAAACAATACACCTGAAGAATAAAGGAGTGCATTACATACATTAGCACCACTCTGTGCCCTTGATGGAAACTCCTTTTGGTCTCTCTAATCATGTGGGGGGGAGGGGGAATTGGACTGCTCAACAGCCTTAATGCTGAAGCTTTGCGGGGCATCATCCTTTAAATACAGGAACACAGTTAATAGAGGCAGTAAGAATCCCAGAGCCCGGAGCTGAGGAGAAAGCGTTCAGTTCCTTATGTTGCTTTTGATGATGTTTGTGAAGAGATAATTATAGATAGGCAATGTGCAAAAACAAAGAAGCTGTAGTAATGGCCTATAGAAAATCATTGAAAATCCATCTGCTGGGGAGCTTGATTGCTTCAGTGGTGGAGAACAATACCATCATCCTTTGCCGATAGCCTTGCGGTGGCATTTAGGAGCCTGTTTGTCTCCAACGGATCTTTTTCTGAATGGCTGGCTTAGCTTGCACAAGGCTATTTAATTTCATCAGAAGCCAACATTTCGCAGTGTCGCTCCGAAAGTCCTTGACTTACAACCCTTCAGTCATTTAGTGATTTGTTCAAAATTACAGCAAAGAAGTGACGTACACCCGATCCTGGCACTTACAGCTGTCACATCATTCCCCATAAGTCACCTCATCAAACTTCTGGTGCTTGAAACCAGCACATAATTATGATGGTTGCAGCGTCTTTCCCTTCTTGATTTGTTCTCCACCTTCCAATGCACCATCCTTGGCTTCCTATTTTGCAGACGTGCTGCCTTCCCCCAAAAAAGTCCTTGCAATCGAAGAATACAAATGAGGGGGAAGAAAATAAAAGCGTGCAATAAAACCATCGTTCCACCATCCTATTAATTTTATCAGGAGTTAATTGGATTCTCTGGCCAGATGGAGCTGTGTTGAACTGCCACCAGGCAGACAATTTAGAATAGGGATCTACGAGGCATTGAACTCAGCTGTGGCTCTCAAGCATCTTAAATGTAGGCTCAGCCACTTTCTGACTAACAACAATAGATGTTTGTCTCAGAAGGGGACAACTTGGTGCAGTGAACTCACTGCAGCCATTCACCACGGCCAATCTGCTTCAGGAAACTTGCCCTGGCCAACTTGCCATAGGACAATTCAAGGGTTCAATTTAAGTATTTAAAATAATAATAAAAAATATTTTCATTTGTGTCATTCACATGTCATTTTCTCTCTCTTTTTGCATCCTTTTTAAAATCATTTTTTAAATTACTGTATTCTACCATTTCTTCAACATTAGGGTAGCACTATGGCCAACTCACATTAGGTGAGTTGGCCATAGTGAGTTGGCCATAGCAAGTTGGCTGTGCCAAGTTGACTGCTCTGAGTTGTCTTAAACCAGGGGTGTCAAACTCGATTTCATTGAGGGTCACATCAGGGTTGTGTTTGACCTGGGGGGGGCATGGGGGTCTGGCCCAGGGGTGGGTTCTACTTACCTTTACTACCGGTTCGCAATGGGGCTATGTGCATGAGCTCACTTTGCTCATGCAGAAGCTTCTACACATGAGCAGAAGTGTTCTGTTGATGTTGGGGGTGGTGGGCAGAGCCTCCCGCTGGTTTTACTACCAAACCCACCACTGGCGTGGCCAGGTTTGGAGTGGCTGGGATGGGGTGGATGTGGTCCTCTGCCAGCGAAAATGGAGCTTGGGGAGGCTGTGAGTGGCCCCGGACTCTGTTTTCAGCTGGGACAGCCTCCTGCAGCCCTTTGCTAGTGAATATGGAGCTCAGGAGGGCACACGTCCCCCTCGAGCTCTGTTTTCACTGGCAGAGGGCTGCAGGAGGCCATTCTGGCCAAAAACGGGGCCTGGAAGAGCCACACATGGCCCTCCTGAGCTCTGTTTTCACTGGCAAAGGCACCATGGGCCGTTCCTTCACTGTTTCCAGGGCAGCCCCGCGGGCCAGATCTAAGCACCCCATGGACCAGATTCGGCCCGCGGGCCTTGAGTTTTACACACCTGTCTTAGACCCTTTTTGCTCCCCCCCTCTCCTGCTACTACATTTTCACAAGAGTTGCTGATGGTCAGGGATCAAGTGCAGGGATGGGTACGAATCTACATGGAGTGGATTTTTAATTGAGACAAATTTGTATTAGCTTCTCTGTCTAATTGCTGAGAGCAGTCAACCAATGGAACAGAAGTTGCCTTCAGAGGTTGTGGGAGCTTCATGAATAGAGGCTTTCAAGAAGAGATTGGACTGCCATCTGACAGAAATGGTGTGGGATCTCCTGCTTGAGCAGGGGGTTGGACTAGATGACCTATAAGGTCCCTTCCAATTCTGTTAATCTATTTATCTGAACTCAGCTTTCCCATGGTTCACACTTGTCTCTGGATATTGCCATGCAGTGGGTGAGGAACAGATTGCATGCAATACTGTATAACTATTGGAGAAAATGAGTATCTGGGCATGTATGTTTCATATGCAAAACCCATAGACTATGGAAATTGGACATGATAGACTTACAGTATGCAAAACTGGCACATTGGATATGATCGGATGGGTCATTGGATTTATTAAATTTGGAATTCATTCCCCAATGCCACATTGTACTGAGAAGGCAATCATTCCTTTTCAACTGGTGTACTTATCTATAATAATAATAATAATAATAATAATAATAATAATAATAACAACAACAACAACAACAACAACAACAACAACAACAACAATAACAACAACAACAATTACTACTACTTTATTGTCGTACATATATACACAGTATACCCATACAACGAAATTCACTTAACACCCAAAGACCAAGTCCAACACACATAACAATCCCCAAATACACCCCCATCCACCCCAAATTCCCCGCCCCTAAACCACCCAAACATCTACACAACAGACCAAGTAATCTCCAGTGGATCTGAGATTGCTAATCCTACTGGTCACAGATCAGCGAAATGGAAATGAAGGTGAATAGTTCTCTTGTATCGCTCTGGATATTCTAGAATAATCAGATTTCTACTTATTGCAAGCAATGGAAGGAAAGGATTCAGATTGGCTCCATATATAAGCTTGAATAAAATCTAGGGTTCTTAAATTGAGATATTGTGGGAAGACCAAAACACCATTTTCCTAGGGTCGCTCCCCAATCTTCCCCTTCTCCAATTGTAGGGATCAAGGCTTCTGCTTTGAATTTCACACTCTGAAGTCCTTATTTCCAGACTGGAATCCTAGTAGCAAAAATGCAGGTAGAATAACAGAGAGGCTGCCAGTCATAGAATGCAAAAGCAGACAAAGAAAGCATGTTTTTATTTTTAGGAAAAAAAAAACCCAAATCCAGTTGAACTACCCACTTACATATTTTTGCAGAATAGAAAAATGCCATTCCCCAAATCTTAAATGCTGAGATTTCTGGCACATTATAAAGACACATTTTCCTTTTCCAGGAAATTGAGCAAGAATGGTGGTAGGGGATCGATGTAGGATGACAACAACTCCACTGGGATACAATAGCTAGATAATAGCCTCATCCTGGCCATTTCAACTTGGTTCCTATGTGTTTGCTGTGTCTTTTCCTTCTAACAACATCTCCATCTGTCAGGGGAATTTTCCTTCAGTCTCTGAACGCTGCAAAGCTGTATATGAGTCCCTTTATTGTTGAGGGTTCATCCAGCTTCCCAAAAGATCAGAGCGGGGGCTGTGGATCGTGGAGCTGAATAATGATATTATTGTTCCAAGTAATGCACCCATAGAAAGCGAGGCAGGTAGATTCCTCAAGGAATGATTTATTGGATACATCATATTGGCACAACTGGTGAAAACCGACACTGAAAGTTTTACATTTTATCACTGACCCTGGGGTCGTGTGATTGCTATTTGCAGCCTTCCCAGCTGGGTTCCAGCAAGCAAAGTCAATGGGGGGGGGGAGCCAGATTCACTTAATGACCACACGATTCACTTAACAACTGCAGTGATCACAAAGATCGTAACATCTTTTGCTCGTGATCAAAAAATCGGGGGGGGGGACTCACATAACAACCGTCCTACTTAACAACAGAAAATTTGGTCCCAATTGTGGTTGTAAGTCAAGGACTACCTCTAGTTTCAACCAACCCTTTTTAAGCTCCTCACTGCATTTGGAGGAGTTATTATTCAATCGGTATCATCAACAGGCACGGAACGGAAGCAAACAGCTCCTGGCCCGAAGGAATTTACAGCTGACATTTAGATTATGAAGATATAAAGACAATGGTAGAAAGGAGAGAGAGGGAGGGAGGGAGGGAGGGAGAGAGAGACGTGATTGTGAAGGAAATAAATGTAAGCTAAATACAATTATGGCAGTTATTTCAACTGCCTTGAGTTATGAAAGTTTAAGTGCTCTAAGACAATCTGGATCCCTGCATGTGAATAACTGCGTTCCTGTCAAACAGGCAACAAATAATCAAAATAGGGAGTTCCCTCTCAAATCTTGCACCAGTTAACAGCGGTGTCCCCCAACGCAGCGTTTTAGGACCCAAACTCTTTATACTTTACATAAATGACATTTGCGATCATATTATAAGCAACTGCGTTCTCTTCGCCGATGATGTAAAACTATTCAACACCACTGACAATGCTGCTGCCCTACAAAGAGACCTTGACTATATGTCAGAATGGTCAAACCATAATAGAGCCTGGTGGCGCAGCAGACTAATAGCCTGTTATTAACATTCAGCTGCCTGCAATTACTGCAAGTTCGAATCTCCCCAGGCTCAAGGTTGACTCAGCCTTCCATCCTTTCTAAGGTAGGTAAATTGAGGACCCAGTTTGTGGGGGCAATAAGCTGACTTTTTATAAATATACAAAGGTATGAAAGCTATTGCTTAACGCATTGTAAGCCGCCCTGAGTCTCTGGAGAAGGGCGGCATATAAATCAAATTTAAAAAAACAACAACAACTGGCAAATCCAAATCTCAACCAACAAATGCTCCGTCTTACACATTGGCAAAAAACATCAGAACACCAAACACAAGCTGGGCAGATACAACCTCATAGACGACTCTCATTCTGTCAAGGACCTTGGAGTACTCATCTCAAACCTAAGCGCCAGAGCTCACTGTAACAGCATTGCCAAAAAGGCATTAAGAGTTGTAAACCTAATCTTGCGAAGCTTCTTCTCCAGTAACATTGTACTGCAAACTAGGGTGTACAAAATCTTTGCTAGACCAATTCTCGAATACAGCTCATCTGTCTGGAATCCTCACTGTATATCGGACATTAATACAATTGAGCGAGTCCAGTGGTATTTCACGAGAAGAGTACTCCACTCCTCTGCTCTCATTATGCCACTAGGCTTGAAATTTTAGGCTTGGACAACCTAGAACTATGTCACCTATGGTCCGACCTAAGCGTAGTACACAAAATTATCCACTACAACGTACTACTTGTCAATGACTACTTCGGCTTCAGCCACAATAATACACGAGCACATAAACATAGATACAAACTCCTATCTATCTTCAGTACAAGATAGCAGGTATGAATATGAACATGGACATGAACGAGGGAAATGAATACAAATAAATGGGGACAGTAGGACAGGGATGGTAGGCACGCTGGTGCGCTTATGCATGCCTCCTTTACGGACCTCTTAGGAATGGGGTGAGGTCCACGGTAGACAGTTTGAGGTTGAAGCTGTGAGGGTTTGAGGATGTAACAACGGAGTCAGGTAGAGCATTCCAGGAGTTGACCACTCTGTTGCTGAAGTCGTATTTTCTGCAATCGAGTTTGGAGCGGTTTACCTTGAGTTTTAATTGATTGTTTGCCCTTGTATTATGGAGGTTGAAGCTGAAGAAGTCGTTGACAGGTAAGACGTTGTAGCAGACAATTTTGTGTATTATGCTTAGATCAGACTGCAGGCGTCGCAGTTCCAAATTGTCCAAGCCCAAAATTTCAAGCCTTGGTGGCATAAGGGATTCTATTGTGAACAGAGGAATGGAGTACTCTTCTCGTGAAATACCTCTGGACCCGCTCAATCGTATTAATGTCCAATATACAGGGTGGATTCCAGGCAGATGAGCTGTATTCGAGAATTGGTCTGGCAAAGGTTTTACATGCCCTAGTTTGCAGTACAATGTTACCGGAGAAGAAGCTTTGCAAAATTAGGTTAACAATTCTTAATGCCTTTTTGGCAATGCTGTTACAGTGAGTTCTGGGGCTTAGATCATTTGAGTTGTGGTTTTTTTTTTTTTTTTTGATCATTTGACTTTTTGAGTTTTGAGTTTGAGTTTTGAATTTTGGGTTCCTTTATATTTCTGTGTAGGTTTCCCTTCTCTTTTCTACGAGAGCAATTGCTTTTTCTCTCTCTGTGGGTTTACAAACCGTAATTCTTATAATAAGGCTTGTAGGCTTGGAAAGATTTCAAACTAGATCAGTTGTAATCCAGTTAACAATATGGTTGTTAGCTTACGACAGAATGTTCCACTGCAGGGGATTAATGTGAGCCTTTGTAATGTTTGTTTTGGAGCTATTCTTCCTGAAGCAGAATTACCGGTATGTATGCCTTGAAATCTTTCCCCTTCTTTGTTTTTGGTCTGGTTAGAATTGGTTTCACCTCATTTATGTTTCATGAAACCATTTTCTAGTCTCCTTTCACCAGGATTACTTTGGATTTGTGAGAGCCAGTTTGGTACAGAGGTGAAGATATCAGGCTGGAAACTGGGAGACTGTGAATTCTAGTCCTGCCTTATTGTCAGACCTGCCAACATTTAAAACTCTAAATAGTAATCATCCTTGGCTCCATTTATGGAGAAAGGTATAATTTTATTAGAAGTCAAGTGTATTGCAGCAATGCATAGCCAGAACTGAGAATTGTGTGCCAAAATCCCCAAGTTCAACTCCCTTAACTCAGGGGTGAAATGCTCCTGGTTCGGACCGGATTGCCTGATCCGGTAGCGATGGAGGACTCAGAATATTATATGGTGTGGGATGATTGGTACAGGTGGATTGATAATAGAGTAAAGAATAGATAAAAGTTAATATAAATCTTAAGATGCATATGTAAATTACGTTATATTACGATGAAAAGTAAAAGAAGAATCAATCTAACCTGTGTAGAAAAATAACACTGTCTGACTGATTGTACTGTATTGTATTATAATAAATTTCAATAAAAAAATTTTAAAAAAAGAAAAAATGTTTTTAAAGGTAAAAAAGCCTCTGCTGATCAGGCAAGTCAGCTGGGATCGTCAGAGGCTTTAAAAGCATTTTTTAAACAACCTCTTCAGCCAAAGAGGTTGTAGAAAAAATGGTTTTAAAAGTTAAAAAAAAAAAAAATTGGCCACGTCCACTCAGTCATATTACCCCCGCCCCAAAGCCATGCCCACAGAACCGGTAGTAACAAATTTTACATTTCACCACTGCCTTAACTGCCTTAACCGGGGAGAACCGGTTCGGTGACGTCATATCGTCACCGCTACCGGCTCGGCCGAACCGACCGAACCAGGAGGAACCCACCACTGGACACGATTGAATGGAATACCTCCTCTATTTGATTGGTGATTTTCTGTTTAATTCTCTACCACCGTCTCCAGGACCATTAACAAATCTGCCCAGAAGCCATTTAGAATAACATGGGCGGAGCTGAGGTAGGGTAACGTTGCCAACAAATTGGAATGAATAGATTAGGGTTTGATATTTTGGTTGGAATAGGAATCCGATCTGATGGAATGTCACGTTTTCTGTACCGCCAGAGGACAAAGAGGAATAATTAACATCTATCTCCATGGCAAGCGTTGCCTCCAAATTTCCCAGTGGAGCAGCGGACTGACAAGCCAGAAGCTCAGCTGACGACACGGATGGATTTGCAAGTTGGGGTACGGATTGTGTTGTTTTTGTGACACCCTGCCATTGGGGAGATGGGGAGGCTGAGATTCACTATCTTGATTTCTTGCTAATTGAATGGTCTTGTCAGGCGGTATCCCACCTCCTAAAGGTGACCTTTGCCATGTTCCTGTTTAAATAAAGGAAGACGTGCCACACTGAAAGCTGTCACAGAGAGGCTGGAGAAAGCTGAGGTTGGACAAGAGGTTGCCGGTGACGGCAATTAGAAAATTGGACAGGTCAGAGTCCAAGCCTTGGGGCTTCGGGCGCGAAATAGGCAGGCATTTTAACTCAGCTGTGCAATATGGGGAAAATTAGAAATAGGGATATATTTAATCTTAGGCAGAGTTTCAGATCTAACAGAGCAGCAGTTAGCGGAATCCTTGCTGGGGAAGCAAATTGTTTGGAAAAAGAAACGGAAGACCTCTGACATAATGGCTTTCTGTGAGCGTTGATGTCCTCCAGGGATCC
The DNA here is from genome assembly GCF_059756535.1 of Pantherophis guttatus. Lineage (NCBI taxonomy): Eukaryota > Metazoa > Chordata > Lepidosauria > Squamata > Colubridae > Pantherophis > Pantherophis guttatus. The sequence goes on along the minus strand of NC_142072.1, from coordinate 15,131,341 downwards.
TGCTGGACATCAGTCTGCTATCCACGCATCTGTGTCCTCAGGGTCACTTGAGTGGTGCTCCTGGTTCAGTGGTGGGTTCAGTGGTGGGATTCAAATAATTTAACAACCGGTTCTCTGCACTAATGATTTCTTCCAACAACCAGTTCACCAGACTGCTCAGAAGTTAACAACCGGTTCTCCTGAAGTGGTGCGAACTGGCTGAATCCCACTACTGGGTGGTTTGCTATTGGTTTGCTCCGGTTCGGGCAAACCGTTAGTAACAGCGGTGGGAGGCTCCTCCCATCCGCCCAGATGTCATGAAATACGCTCTGCGCATGCACAGAAGCTTCTGCAGATGAGCAGAAGTGGCGCACGCGTGAGCGAACCTGTAGCAAAAGGTAAGTGAAACCCACCACTGTCCTGGTTCTTGTAGTCCGTAATTTTCCTTCTGGAAATCCATTCCTACTCCCACACCATTCAAAGCGGGGGTGAAACCCAGCAGGTTCTGACAGGTTCTGGAGAACCGGTAGCGGAAATTTTGAGTAGTTCTGAGAACTGGTAAATACCATCTCTGGCTGGCCCCAGAATGGGGTGGGAATGGAGATTTTGCAATATCCTTCCCCCAGGAGTGGGGAGGGAATGGGGATTTTATAGTATCCTTCCCCCTGGAGTGGGGAGAGAATGGGGATTTTGTAGTATCCTTCCCCCTGGAGTGGGGAGGGAATGGGGATTTTGCAGTATCCTTCCCCCTGGAGTGGGGAGGGAATGGGGATTTTGCAGTATCCTTCCCCCTGGAGTGGGGAGAGAATGGGGATTTTGGAGTATCCTTCCCCCTGGAGTGGGGAGGGAATGGAGATTTTACAATATCCTTCCCCCTGGAGTGGGGAGGGAATGGGGATTTTGCAGTATGCTTCTCCCTGGAGTGGGGAGGGAATGGAGATTTTGCAGTATCCTTCTCCCTGGAGTGGGGAGGGAATGGGGATTTTGCAGTATCCTTCCCCCTAGAGTGGGGAGAGAATGGGGATTTTGCAGTATCCTTCCCCCTGGAGTGGGGAGGGAATGGGGATTTTGCAGTATGGTTCTCCCTGGAGTGGGGAGGGAATGGGGATTTTGCAGTATCCTTCCCCCTGGAGTGGGGAGGGAATGGGGATTTTGCAGTATCCTTCCCCTGCCACGCCCACAGAATTGGTAGCAAAAAAAATTTGGATTTCACCACTGATTCAAAGTGTCCATCCCAAATTGTATAGCTAAAAGTCTAAAAGTGCCCTGAAGACACAGATAAACCTCCAAGTACTTCAACGACCCTCTAAAAGGATGCAGATGACCAGCTGTTCTGCAAGGAATATACTGTAAATCCTTCTGTTCTCCGCTACCCCGTTAGAGCTGAAGAAGCTTCTTGGATGAGAAGCAGAACGTCTTCCAAAGAAAAAACAGGAAAGTCCAGTTGCCTCCTGAAAAAGCACCTTTAGGATAATGTGCTGTAGTTTATTGTACTGCAGATTATCTTCCCCAGCTGAACTCCAGGAGGATCTGAGTTTTTTCCTTCCCTCCAGATTTAGAAGCGAAGGAAAAATGGTGCAGCTAAGCAGCCAGCCTGGGTACAAACTGACATATTTGCCTCCTCCTTTTGTTCTGTGCAGTGTGGTGCAAACTGCCAGCTGAGCTTCCTTATGTTGACAGACAGGGTTTAAAAGCTGTGGGAAACAAAAAGCTATTAGTTGCCGTTACACAAGAGAATGGGAAATAGATTCAAGGTGTGGAAACCCCTAATCCTTTGTTTGACAGGGCCTCTGGCTTGGATGCTTTAGAAAAAAAATCAAGGAGATGATGCTTATGGAGGAAAAATAAAAAAGACGAATTAAGTATTTATGGCCAGGAGTGCTGTGACGAGTTCATATTACCGCAAACTTGAAGAACCAATTGAAAGCCTGGCTGATTTTAAAAAAATAAAATAAAATAAAATTATATGCTTGGAAGAACTGGATTCATAAGTGCTGGTGTTAAAGCTGTTATTTACAGTGTTAAAAGGGAAATATGCAGGGAGCTTTGGTTATATAGTCCTGGCAAATAATAGTGACCTGACTTTGCAAAGCATGAATTTGTTGGTACCGGAGGATTTTCACTGTCAGTGAGCAAATCTTTTAAGCCTACCATCAGCCTCTTTTTATTAGGTTGTAGTAAATGGTCATTCACATGGACGCACCCCCTAAATTACGTATTTGCCTGGATTAAACAATGGTAATATGGGTTTCTACCAGGGATGAAATGCTCCTGGTTCAGACCGGATCGCCCGATCCGTTAGCGATGGTGGTGGGTGGTTCAGAGAACCGGTAGCAAAAATCCCTATGCCCCCTCACCCCCATGCTCAGCTGAGCCATGTGATCAACAGAGGCTGTTTTTTTTTTTTAACTTTTAAAAGCATTTTTTCTACAACCTCTTCGGCTGAAAAAATGCTTTTAAAACTTAAAAAAAAAAACCCTCTGATGATCGTGCGGCTCAGCTGGGATTGTAAGTGGCTTTTAAAGGCATTTTTTTCTGCAACCTCTTCAGCCGAAGAGATTGTAGAAAAAATGCTTTTAAAAGTAAAAAAAAAACAAAAGTTGGCTATGTCCACCCAGTCACATTACCCCACCACCACCAAGCTATGCCCACAGAACCGGTAGTAACAATTTTTACATTTCACCACTGGTTTCTACAGTTTTCCTTGGGCCAAGAAAAAAATACATGTGCTAAGTCTTTATTTATTTATTTATTTTTTAATTTGATTTATATGCCGCCCTTCTCCGGAGACTCAGGGCGGCTTACAATGCGCTAAGCAATTTTACTCATTTGATCTAGTGGTTAAGGCACGAAGCTAGAAACCAGGAGACTGTGAGTTCTAGTCTTGTCCTAGGCATGAAAGCTGACTGGGTGATTATGGGCCAGTCCGTCTCTCTCAGCCCCAATCATGACTCAGAACCCTCACATTTCTTTTCTATCAAATATTTAAGGCATTCCAAACATATCAATCTTTTCTTCTTCTTCCTAGTGGATTCCCGCAGGTGCAGGGTCCACTTTTCGGATCATTGAGTGCCACTTTGCACTGTCAGCTGCTTCTCCAAGGCACAGGCCCGTTGTTTGCATATCTTTGTTGATGGTATTTTGGGCACCTGCGAGGTCGCTGGCTATTGACTTCTAGTTGGTAGGCAGTCTTGGCCAGGGTGGAAGGTTCTGCTCTCTGGACATGCCCATACCAACAGAGTCGGCCTTCTCTCATCTTCTCTATAATTGGTGCCACACCAAAATGTTGTCGAATGGTGTCATTTGTGATGTGGTCAAGAAGGGAGATCCAACGGAGCATTCGCATTTCCATGGCACGGAGAGAGCTTTCGGTCCCTGTTGTTGCTGCCCAGCATTCAGTGCCATACAGTGCAACAGGGAGGATGGTTGTCTTGTAAATCTTAGATTTAAGATGGGTTGGCATTCGTCTGTCACATAGCACACTGGTGAGTTCTTGCCAACGCATCCAGGCTGCATTCACCCTTGCTCCAGGGGTGGGTTCTACTTACCTTTACTACCAGTTCACATCGCGCCTGTGCGCAATGGCTTGCTTCGCTTGCACGCGCGCGCACTCTTCTGTGCATGCGCAGATCACCTATGATGATTTCCGGATCAGTGGACAGAGCCTCCTGCCGGTTTTACTACCGGTTTTTACAAACCGGTCCGAACCGGGGCAACCCACCACTGCCTTGGTCGCACCTCACCATTGATGTCGCCATTGCCTTGGAGATGGAATCTCAGATACCGAAAAATGTTCTTTAGGGGAATAGTTATAAAAAATAAGGGATTAGTGAACCCATGCATAATCCGACATATTTAAGGCTGTAAAGCTCCCTATGTGGTAGAGGATCCAACTGATGCTTTTTTCTGAATAATAATAATAATAATAATAATAATAATAATAATAATAATAATAATAATAATAATAATATGGTTCATTGACATTGCAATACCTGGTGATGCAAGGATTGAAGATAAGCAGCAAGAAAAAAATCACAAAGTACCGGGACTTACAAATTGAAGTTGAGCGACTGTGGAAAAAGAAATCGTGTGTTGTCCCGATTGTAATTGGAGCCCTTGGAGCAATACCCAAAGGGCTACCCCGCTATTTAGAAATTCTAAATTTGCCGGACTTGAACATTTTGACTCTACAAAAAACCACCTTACTCGGAACAGTTTACATCCTCCGACGATACCTTAACAGTTCCTAGGTCCTTGGTTAGGACTCGAGCTGCTGAGCTATTAACCAGCCTCAAAGGCTGTGAATCTCACTAAAGATTTAATAATAATAATAATAATAATAATAATAATAATAATAATAATAATAATAATAATAATAATAATAATAATAATAATAATAATACAAATGGTTGGATTACTGATTGATGATTGAGCTGAGGTGGCACAGTGGTTAGAATGCAGCATTGCAGGCTGCCTGCCCAGTGCCAAGAGTTTGATCCTGACCAGCTCAAGGTTGACTCAGCCTTCCATCCTTCCGAGCTCAGTAAAATGAGGACCCAGATTGTTGGGGGGGGGCAATATGCTGACTCTGTAAACTGCTTAGAGAGGGCTGTAAAACACTGTGAAGTGGTATATAAGTCTAGCTGTTATTGCTATTGCTATTATGAGATCCTTGGGCTAGCTAGAGTCTGTCACAGTGGTTTCTTTGCAAAGTGCCATGAATTTCAATGGCACTGTTTGCTTTTATACTATGAATAATAAACCTTAACTCGATGCAAGAAACCTGGAGACACTTGCTAAGTAGGATTTGTTTGCTGTCTCTGTAAAAGCTAGCTGCAAAGTGGCAAGCTTCCCCATGGAGGGCTATTTTATATCTCGGTACCTGCTTTTTATGATAAGCTTGCTACATTAAAGGCCTAATCTCTGCATCTAAGGATACGTTTCATAAAAAGATTGGTTTGGTTGGCACTAGTAGTTCAATCATGATTGCATATCGCCATCAATTTATCTTTGCCATCCACAGAAATAAGGGGAATGTATTGTCAGTTATTTTCTTTCCAGAGCAGTAAGATTATTGGATTGCTGAACTGCAGTGAATGGTTTTCCTTTCTTGTTCTGTCTCTGATAAATCTGAGTTTCTATTTACACCTCTGTCTCTCTCTCCTTCTCTCTCCTTGATGGGATAGCAGTCTAGGGCAGAAGAGGTTGAGTCATTTATGAAAGTGGCTTAGCCTTCTTTGGGAATGAAGGGAGTTCGCGGAGATGGGCTAATAAATCTGATTGCCCCATTTTTGCTCCATGGAAGCCTTCTGTGATGCTCTTTCCCGTTTGTTCAATTGCTCTTGAGAAAGGATAAGTCAGGAAAGTGACGTCTGCGCAATCAAAACTCTGAGTGCTTCTTACACTTCGGTCCATGGCTAGAACTGGGTTGTTACTCCATTATTACCGTTGTCAGGGTTCTGATGGAAGCCCTAAGTAAATCTTGAGCCTCGAGCCAAGCTTCAAAAGAAATCCAGTTATTTATTAGGAGCTTCATGTCGGCACGTTCCAAGTGAAGCCAACTCTGACCCCACGTAATTTATGCCCCAATGCTTCCCCCCTCCTCCCAGGGTGTGTCATCAATCACATTTGCCAATGGAGCAATTTCATGGTTGTAGAGATCAGTCCCCTCCGGCCGCTGTGGGTAACCCTGGGAGACAGCCTTGAGAGAGATATGTCTGGAATGTGTTTTTGTATTTGGCTGCCGTGCTGCTTCATCGGTTTCCCATCCCCCTTGTCTATGGCAACTCGAGAGCAGGCCAGGGATGCTTTGCGAGTTGACAACTGTAGTCTATGTGAGCAAAAACTTCACCCAAGTTTCAATCATGGATCAAAAGACACCAAGGACTGGAATGTGGAAAGTAGAATTTCACAAAGGAAGGCAAATATACCCAGGATAACGTTGCAGGATCCAATCTGGGTCCGTCACAGGGACCAGAGGGTTTAGTCTTCCGAGATGTTTGGACATGCGCTGGAGCCCATCTTCAGGGAACTTCTCTCTAGCAGAGTGTGTGCTTTGGCCTATTCTATGTGTGGTATTTATATGGTGTCTGTTGTATGTGACTCTCTAGGTGTTGATTGAGGTGTTCATGGCTGTCTCTTAAGTCATTGGCTGTTGTTTCCTTATGTTTGCACAAGAAAAATGGATTGTATTCAATTTTACAATCTTTTTTTTGCTATGGTTTGTTAAGTTGAATCAGAAGGTTCTTGTTCTGCCACAGCTACGGACCCCAAAGAATGCAGCACACACAAAGTCCGTTCAAACCTTAGTTTATTAAATAAACCAATTTTTTACAACAACGGCTGTTAATTAACTGCACTAACAGCCGCCAAGAATTCAAAGAACAATAACTGAAAGCTTACTATGGTTGGCAGAATGGCCAGAAGCAATTTGCAGGAAGCTGATAAGATAAGCAAGAAAGACATGAAGATATGTGAACTAAGTTGTTCCCTGCAAATTGCTTCAGTCGGTGTTCCTCCTTAAATAGGCTAAGGGAGTGGCCAATTAGTCCCAAGCCTGATGTCAGCACCTTAGCGCTGTCATAGAAAAAGGGAGATAAGCCCTGAACTTTTGCCTGCTAAATCCCTTTGAAGCCCGGTCTCCGTGGAAATGAAGAGGGGGGGAACATTCCTGTGAAATGACGAGACAAGAAGTCAGGAGAGTGACTTGGAAGATAGCCAATGAGAAGCAGATAATTGGGGATCGGAAAGGGAGGGATTGGGGGGCAAAAGGTCAGTCTTGTCCGCATCGAGTCATGATCCGGTTGCTGTGCTCGAATAAAGAGAAGATTTCCTTAAAGATTGGCAGTTTGGAAATTCATTTATTTTGAGATAGCATCGAAGTCTGACACCTTACTCTCGAGGATACCTCTTCCTGAGGAGCCACTCCTGCCTTTTGGCAGCTCTGCGTGCCCGTGCATTGAGAAGAGGCTCCTCCTCTTCGTCCTCTTCACTTATGGGAGCTTCTGGAGGTTCTGAAGGCCCTGGTTGAATCCCCGCCTCTGGCACCACATCTTCTCCAGCCTCCTCATTGTCCGTCTCGAGCGCCAGCTGCACAGGCTGCTGGCGCAACACCACACCAGCCTCCTCGCTGTCTGAATCAGCTACTAGCTGCACAGGCTGCGTACGGGCCACAACAGTTCTTAAGCGAATTTGGTTTCCTTCATTGATTTTCCTTGTCAGCAGGCTGCAAGTGGCAATCACATGACCCCAGGCTGCTTCAACTGTCATAAATACAAGTAGTCCTCGACTTACAATAGTGACCGTTCGAAGTTACAATGGCACTGAAAAAAGTGACTTTTTCAGACTTAGGACCATTGCAGCATTCCCCCATGGTCAGCCGATCCCCTTTTGCGACCTTCTGACAAGCAAAGTCAATGGGGAAGCCAGATTCATTTAACAACCGGGTGGCTAATGTAACAGCTGCAGGGATTCACTTGAGACCTGCGGCAAGAAAAGTCGTAAAAAGAGGCAAAACTCATTTAACGAATGTCTCACTTAGCAATGGAAATCAATCGTGGTCGTAAGTTGAGGACTGCCAGTGCATGGCAGTTGCCAAGTGCCTGAATTTTGATCATGTGACCAAAGGAATGCTACAACAGCGATTAAGTGGGAGGAGCAATTGTAAGTCACTTTTTCAGTGCTGTTGTAACTTTGGCCACTAAACAAATGGTTTTAAGTCGAGGCTTAACAGAGTAACAGAGTTGGAAGGGATCTTCAAGGTCTTCTAGTCCAACCCCCTGCTTAGGCTTAGGAAACTAAACTATGTGGCAGAAAACTATTCATCTTCTGGCCGGACAGACTTCTTAGTCTATGGTGAGAGAGAAACTTTTTTTGCCAGGGCTGCCAGCACTACAAATAAAGGAACCTTTGAGTTAATTTCAGAAGGTTTGTCGTGTTTGGAGAGCTGGGTCAGAACAGTAATATTTATTAGAAGCGAAGGATATAACTGTGTCACTGTAGAACCAGGCAAAGTGCCCAGTTTTACAGCTTAGATTTTAAATACAAATTTTTAGATGTCTACTTTGCAAATGAGCTGTGGCTGCTATTACTTTTTTTTTTTAAGTCCAACCCCCTGCTTAGGAAACTCTACACCACTTCAGACAAATGGTTATCCAACATCTTCTTAAAAACTTCCAGTGTTGGAGCATTCACAACTTCTGGGGGCAAGTTAATTGGTTAATTGTTCTAATTGCCAGGAAATTTCTCTTTAGTTCTGGGCTGCTTCTTTCCTTGATTAGTTTCCATCCACTGCTTCTTGTCCTGCCCTCAGGTGCTTTGGAGAATAGCTTGACTCCCTCTTCTTTGTGGCAGCCCCTGAGATATTGGAAGGCTGCTATCATGTTATCCCTCGTTCTTCTTTTCACTAGACTAGACATACCCAATTCCTGCAACCGTTCTTCATAAATTTTAGCCTCCAGCCTCCTAATCTATATACATTTGGCAAAATGTTTTTCCTGCACCATTCTTTTAAAAAACCATCAGGTGCAGAAGTAGCTTCAAAACGGCACCTTTTCATGAGGTCTGGGAGACTCTCTTCTTGGATTTGTCTGATTCATACTTCATGCAAGCTATGGATTTCTTAGCCATAGCTAATTGGGGAAGCTGGAGTGTCTGGATACATATTTTCTAAGAGCCATTCCTATTCCAGCTCAGTGGTTTTTGTTTATGCAACATGCACTAATATTAAATTAAACAAACCATATTACAGCGTAGCGTAAGATCCGAAACTAGCTATTGATTGGCATGTTTATAAACTAGCTCAATTAACTTGCATCCTCCCTAGTATATTAACATTGTCTCTTTTCCAGAATTAACACTGTATTATATCCATGCCCTCTATTAATGCGTTTGCCTTAATTAGTTTCATGGTATCACCAATGATTGATTAATGCTGTCAGTTTCATGCCCATTAAATAGCAGCGGACTGAGATTAATAGTTGAGTCAATGGTTTTCTGAAATATGGGAAATGGCAGCCTTCCAGTTTTAAAAAGTTTTTTTTTTAATGTTCTGTTGGCCGGGATCTACATTTGCAATTATAAAGATATGGCATTCTGTTCTCTCTGTCTCTTGGGCATACATGATGAAGTTGCCTTTGTACATCAATCTTAAATTCTGCACAGATAGTCTTCAGCTTATGACTACCATGGAGTCCAAAATTTCCATTGCTAAGCCAGACAGTTGTTAAGTGAGATCTGTCCCATTTTACAATCGTTCTAGCCCCACAGTTGTTAAGGGAATCACTGCAGCTGTTAAGTTAGTAACATGGTTATAAAGTGAATCTGGCTTCCCCATTGAGTTTGCTTGTCAGAAGGTCGCCAAAAGTTATTGTGGCCCATCAATGGCCAGCGGATTTGGCAGCAGATTCGGACAGTGAGGAGGTTGGGGAGGAACATGGGCCAGTCCTGGAGTCCGGGGAAGGCTCTGATGAATGCTCTGTGTCAGAGGCAGAGATAGAGCCAGGGCTGTCTGATAGTTGTCAGCTGCCTTCGGAGTCGGACATCAGTGGAGCAGAAGAACAGCTGAAGCCTGTTCCCAGTGTACGCATGTGCCAGGAGAAGGGAACAGCTAAGGAACGTAAAGCCACAGGTGGATGGTGAATGGCCCCTCCCATAGGGAATAAAAAGGAGTGAAAGGGGAGGGGAGTTTGCAGGAGACAATTAGTTCAATTCATTAGGGTGAAGATCTGTTCCTGTACTGTACTTGCCAAGTAATTGCTGCTACAGCGTGGTGTTCGGAAGTTATCGGCCTGGCAGCTCTCCAAGCCTGATAAAGGTCTGTAGTTGTGAAATCTCTTGCAAGACTGTTGTGTTGTGGTCTGCCAGCAGCCTGCGGAGCTGGCAGCGGAGTCGGACAGCGATGAGGCTGAGGAAGAACATGGGCCAGTCCTGAGGGTTGGGGAAGGCCTGGATGAGGGCACTGCGTCGAAGGCAGAGATGGGGCCAGGGCCATCGGGGAGTGATGTGCGGACTTCGGAACCTCCAGAGGCTGACAGTAGAGAGGCAGAAGAACAGGAGGAGCCTGTTCCTAGTGCACGTATGAGAAGAGGGTTTGGGGGGAGTGGAGCCTCCCACTACTGGCACTACCAGTTCTCCGAAGTATCCGCCATGGCGCTACCAGCTCCCGCGAGCCAGATAGAGCCAGCAGCATTTTCACCCCTGCCCTGGCCCCTTCGCTCCAGGCTGTGTCAGCCCTGAAGCAGTGAGAAGAGAAAACTCTCAGAAAAAGAAAATGGCCACAATTCAGCCAACTTCAGGGTTGACAGGGACCTTCTGACGAGCAAAGTTAATGGGGAAGCCAGATTCACTTAAACAACCATGTTACTGACTTAACATGACTGCACCTGACAGCTGCAGGTGTTCGCTAAACAACTGGGGCAAGAAAGGTCATAAAAATTGGGCAAAGCTCACTTAACACATTTCTCACTTAACAACAGCGATCGTAAACTGAGGACTACCCCATATTGCCCTATCCCACCGTTCACGAGATAGCCGCCTGCCTCCTGTCAGAAAGCCTCAGCCAATTAGCAGAATTCTTGTGACCAGAGTACCAAGCAAACAACTCTGAATTCCCTGAAATGAAGAAAATTGATTGCTAGGTTGTCATCCTTCTCTCAGTCTGGCTCTCTCTTTTAACCACTTGTCCTTTTCAATTAACGGGGGAAAAATATTTTAATTGGGTTGTTTTGCAAGTGAAGATTGCTCTGCTACTTGCTTGTTTATTAACTCCTGTGCTTGAAAATTGGTTGCAAAAACCAAAGCAGTGGTTTGAAAAGAGAACGTTAATTCAGAGGGATGTTAAAGTTCAAACACATTAAAACTCCAGGATGCATGAAAGTTCATGAAAGTCCTGGGTTTGACCCCGTAAGTCTATCCAAATAGTTTTTTTTTTAAAAATTTGATTTATATGCCGCCCTTCTCCAGAGACTCAGGGCGGCTTACAATGCGTTAAGCAATAGCCTTCATTCTTTTGTATATTTTATACAAAGTCAGCTTATTGCCCCCACAAACTGGGTCCTCATTTCACCTACCTTAGAAAGGATGGAAGGCTGAGTCAACCTTGAGCCTTGGAGAGATTCGAACCAGCAGAAATTGCAGGCAGCTGTGTTAATAACAGGGTGCACTAAACCACTGTACTATCAAGGCTAGTCTTGAGAAAGAAGGGAATAATTATTAAATACATGTCTGGACTGAAATTATATGCAGTATATTTAATTCTGACTGATTATTCACGTAAAGAATGGATTCAAACTAAGATTTTTTCCCCTGACACATTTTTGGGGAAGAGAATCTTTAAATCAGTGCTTGGCTCTTGGTGACTGCCGTGATTAGTCCCTGCAGGGTTTTGTTGGCATGGTTTTTCAGAAGTGGTTTGCCATTGCTTCCTTCCTGGAGCTGAAAAAGAGGGACTGGCACAAGTCCCAGCCAACTGGTTTCATGCTCAGGATGGGACTAGAACACACATTCTCCCAGCTTCTTGCTTTGTGCTTTAACCATTACACCAAACTTACTCTCTTGTCTCAACACAATTTCAAAATATGACGGGTGGCAAATACATTTAATCAGGGGTGTGATTCAAAAATTTAGCAACCAGTTCTCTGCCCGGTTGCTGAGTGGGCATGGTCATGGTGGGCATGGCCTACTTGGCTTCCTGCATGACATGGGTGTGTGTCATTTTTGCCCTCCCCAGGCTCCGGAGACTTTTGTCGAACCTCCGGGAGGGTGAAAATGGCTTTCCCCGGGCTCTAGAGTGTTGTGGAATGGTGAGACCATTCCTAGGTGATAACATTCCTAGGTTAGCCAGAGCCAGTTTATTGCACAATAGGTTCAGAGAGGTATGCGTACCAAAAAATCTGAACAACTTTATGATTCTGAGACCCCAGTTTTATACATTTTCAAACAAAGGTTATTCTGTTAACTCAGCAGTTTATATGGTCATATACATTTGTTATATTTAATTGACATTTCCTAATTACTAAAGTTTCATATTATTCTTGCCAAACAATCATAATTCTTCTGTAAATTACTGGAGCATAGATTCAAATTATCTTCTGATGATAGACAACTTTTAACTCATGTGGATCCCCTTGACCTAACCAAGTATGTCATTAGAATGTTCCTATCTTCTGACAACTTAAGAGGCCTCCTAGAGGTATCAAAAGGATTTTGGCTGACTTTGTAATTTTTCCAACCGGATGCATTTCCTGCCTTTAGAATAGAGTGAATAGAAAGTTATCCAGTGGTCATCTATCAGAGCCTGCTTCATTTACATTAAGAGGCTCTCAGGTGGCCAGAAATGGGCCCATTTCCAGACTTTCGGAACTTCCAGGAGGCCCGTTTTTCAGCCTCCCAGAGAATGGGCCCTTCACTTACCTGGCATCCAAAACGGGCCACATGGAGACTCCTGGGAGGGGAGGGGAGGGGTGGGGTGGGAGGGGAGGGGCCAGCCAGTCCTTGCAACTCCCAGTTTGGCGAGCCAGATGTAAAATTAGCAAACCGGCTGAATTCCACCCTTGCATTTAATAATAATTTTTTTAAAAAAATCCAACCAGCCCAGCTTGTTGGAATAAAAAAGTTTTGAGGGCACGGCGGAAAGTGCGTAAATCCAGGATCCTCCGTATCTCTGGGGGGAGCTCGTTCCAAAGGGCAGGTGCCCCCACAGAGAAGGCTCTTCCCCTGGGGGGCACCAGTCGACACTGTTTGACCGACGGCACCCTGAGGAGCCTGTCTCTGTGGGAGCGTACTGGCCGGTGAGAGGCTACCGGTGGCAGAAGGCGGTCTCGTAGGTAACTGTATTTTAGCTGATATATTTCTTTAGCTTGTAGGCTAAGGATGGACTAGAACACGTATGCCACAGGTGGCATGCGGAGCCATATCTGTGGACAAGTAAGTGTTGCCCTAGCTCAGCTCCAGCGCGCATGCATGCACCAGCCAGCTGATTTTCGGGCCTTCTGGGCCCACTGGAAATCGGGAAATGGGCTATTTCCGGCCTCCGGAGAGCCTCCGGGGAGGTGGGGAAGGCTGTTTTCGCCCTCCCCAGGCTCCAAGAAAGCCTCTGGAGCCTGGGGAGGGCGAAAAACAGGCCTACCGGGCCAACTGGGCCATCACGTGCCAAAAGCGGGGGGAGCACAGGGGGATCGTGCGTGCATGTATGTGGGGGTGGGGCACATGGGGCATTGAATTATGGGTGTGGGCACATGCGTGCGTGACCCCCCGCGTTCCTCCTGCTTTTGGCACGTGATGGCAAAAAGGTTAGCCATCACTGGACTAGAAGATCTCTAAGGTCCCTCCCAACTCTGTATTCGTTGAAGTGAGAAAAGTTGGGCCCATCTTACTGGAATTCATAACCTGTAAAAAAAAAAATACCCCAAGAATATTATGCTGAATGCTTTTATCTGAGTAGTCCATGGAATCTTCAGGGAATTCGAACAAACCTTACCGTAATGTTGTGTTGTGTTTTAATTTAACGTCTCTTATTGCATCGGTTGTCTTAGCAGCATCTGGTGATCGCTTGGCAGTATTTCTTTGCTGGAAAAGTTTGATGCCATTTCTAGCGAGCAGAACTTTTTCCTTCTGATGAGATTTTTAACCGCCTCACTGTGCTTTAATCTGGTATTGATTGAAGAGCCAGAGGACTCCTCTGGCAGAATAACCCACTCTGTCAAAATGAGTGATCAATGCAATCTTGTGAGGATGCAAAAAGTAAGCGTAATACCTGGTTTCTTAAACACATTTGGAGCTCTTCTGAAAAGGTCATATCCTTCCTTCCTACACTAAAGGCAGGTGTGCAGAGGGGGAAAAAGGAAGAATAGGGGTGTGCTAAGCCTTCATGTCAGATCTCAGCAAAACTCTGAAGAAAGCTGAGAGTGTGAGCCACCGATCATCTCACTTCTGGACAATCTTGGACATCCCATTATGTAGCTAACCAGAATTAAAGCTATGGTGGCAGAAACAGTGGATTCTTGGATTCTCCTTATCTCTGGGAGCAGCTGATTCCAGAGGGTAGGTGCCCCCACAGAGAAGGCCCTCCCCCTGGGGGTCACCAGCCTACATTGTTTAGCTGATGGCACCCCGAGGAGGCCCTCTCTGTGGGAGCGCACGGGTCAATGGGAGGTCGTCGGTAGCAGCAGGCGGTCTCGAAGATAGCTAGGCCCTATGCCATGGAGCGCTTTAAAGGTGATAACCAACACCTTGAAGCACACCCAGAAGACCACCGGGAGCCAGTGCAGCTCGCGCAGGAGCGGTGTTACGTGGGAGCGCCATGCTGCTCCCGTCACTACCCGCGCTGCTGCGTTCTGGACCAGTTGGAGCCTCCGGGTGCTCTTCAAGGGGAGCCCCATGTAGAGAGCGTTGCAGTAGTCAAGGCGAGATACTGCAATGGCTAATTATCTTTGCTATTATTTGTAGAACTTTTAATAAAAGCCATCTTTCTGCCAGACTTAGGCCACCTCAATGCAGCCAGCACTTAAAACACTTTCCCCTCCTCCAGCAAGCAATTATGGTTTTTTTTTTTTTGGACTGTACTCATGGGCCTGTCCCCACAAATTACATTTCTTGATGAATGTGACTTGGCATAGAGCCTCGTGATAATCTCTCTGTATTCCCACGGTACTACTGGCCCGAGAGATGATGCTAGCTGTGAATGCCATCCTTGGTAAACAACAACAACGAAAAGGTATTTCTTGGAATATCAAAATCGTGACTTGGATTCCCTCCCATCCCCCCTGTAGCAACTGCTTTGTGTTTGTCACAAACGGCCTCCTCCTTCGATTTAAGCATGATTATGAATTCACACTGGTGTGGAGGCTTGCCGTGGGCATTCTCAACATTTTAATCTCCTGATCCACCGTCTTACATTCTGGCAACCTATTTGTCAGCGTATATATAAAAAAGAGAGCTCCTGGTTTGGTACAATCAGTTTTAAGTTGGAGGCACAATGAGTTTGTTGTTCTCTTCTTTTCTCCTCCAGCCCAAGTTTAAGCAATAGGGTGAAATCTTCCACTTTTCTTTTATTCCACATGCAATTGTATCTTTCTCCACACCTCATTTATGAAAGTATTTCTTGATTTTGGTAATTTCTCTACCCTACCCTACCCTACCCTACCCTACCCTACCCTACCCTACCCTACCCTACCCTACCCTACTCTACTCTACTCTACTCTACTTCTATTCAGTGGGAAATCCAATTTTTTTTACTACTGGTTCTGTGGGCATGGCTTGGTGGGCATGGCTTGGTGGCAGGGGAAGGATACTGCAAAATCTCCATTCCCACTCCATTCCAGGAGAAGGATACTGCAAAATCCCTATTCCCTCCCCACTCCTGGGGGAAGGATATTGCAAAATCTCCATTCCCACCCCACTCTGGGACCAGCCAGAGGTGGTATTTGCCAGTTCTCTGAACTGCTCAAAATTTCCGCTACTGGTTCTCCAGAACCTATCAGAACCTGCTGGATTTCACCCCTGATTCTATTCTATTCTATTCTATTCTATTCTATTCTATTCTATTCTATTCTATTCTATTCTATTCTTACAGACCTAACATTTAGAGAGGCAGTTTGGTCCAGTGGTTAAGGTGCCAGATTAAAAACAAGGCTATTTGTGAGTTCTAGTTCTGCCTTAGGCATGAAAGCTGGCTTGATGACCTTGGGCCAGTCTCTCTTTCTCAGCCCAACCCCACTTCAAACACTAGTTGTATGGTTGTTGTTCTGGGGAAAATAGGAAAAGGAAGGCATATTAGGTATGTTCACTGTCTTGAGTTATTTTTTTAAATCATAAAGGTGGGATATGAATAAATAAATTAGAACACGACTCACTGTCTTTCCTCTCAAGTACTCTTTTTTTTTTTAAACTGAAAACCTTCAAATTCTTTTCCTTTAATAATGCATCATGTCAACTGGTAGATACCATTAAGTATTTGACACTGATTAGGTTGCTGTGTTTGTGTTGCACTGTTGAAATGTCATCCTTGCTCGTTGAGATCTGCAATACATAAATAGAAGGATTGTTTTTTCAGTGCCGCACTGAAATAACTAACTATGCCTATTATTCTAACCCTACCACACAATATTCTGCAGACGCCCAGCATTCTCCTTCTGAATCATTCCCCCCACCTTTTAAAAACAAACAAACAAACAAACAAACAAATCTGCAAATCTCATGCTTTGGAATTCCTCATATATATAGGTGGTCAGAGGTAGGTTTCAGCAGGTTCTGACCAGTTCTGAAGAACTGGTAGTAAAAATTCTGACTGGCCCCACCCACATCTATTCTCTGCCTCCCGAGTCCCAGCTGATTGGGAGGAAATGGAGATTTTACAGTATCCTTCCTCTGCCATGCCCACCAAGCCATGCTCACCAAGCCATGCCACGCCCACCAAGCCACACCCACAGAACTGGTAGTAAAAAATTTTGAAACCCACCACTGGTAGGTGGTGCTGTGTTCACTATGTAAGTAATGTACACTCCATGTACTATGTAAGTACATCAGAAAATTGGTACCGTATGTAAGATGATTATTAAAATGAGGCCAAGGATTTCAAAAAAAGTCCAAGCTGTCATTCTTTTAGAAAGATGGAATAAAATGTGTTGCATGAGCAACAAAACATATTTTGCAGTGTTAGGCTTCTCCTGCAAATAAACCCTCTGCTCAATATTGGGATTTTAATTTAAAAAAGGCATACTGTTTTTCAAACTGAATTTCAGGCATCGATTCTTGTTCTTTTTTTTCTGGATATTCACATCAACAAGGTAGTACTTTCCTCAGAACTGAAGTAATTTGCGCATGGATTTCTTTTAAAATTCTAAGCAGGCCCTGTAATTGGGTGGCATGGACACATGGGGTCTTATTGGAAAAATAATGAAACGGAATTATGTCGAGTTAAAATGAACATGGCTGATGAATTGATTGCATCTTCTCTAGTGTTGTAATTGCACAAATGAATGAAGGAACAGTGAGGATGGTAAACACTTTGCGGTACGCAAAAAAAATTGGGGTGAAAAAAATCGCTACCTAAAAATCTTACCCTTGGAGAAGGGAAACAATTCCTTGTATTTTTTATTATTGTTAATTGTTTTTAAGATTTCTATTTGTAATGCTGGTCCATGATTGTAATAAAAGAATGATCCATTGACTCTTGGTTTTTTCCCATTTTTATGACCAAAGGTAAATTGAGGACCCGGATTGTGGGGGCAATAAGCTGACTTTATAGAAACACCACTTATGGGGGGGGCCAAAAGCCCTAATAAACAGGTATATACAAAAGAATGAAGGCTATTGCTATAAGTGCATTGTAAGCCGCCCTGAGTCTTCGGAGGAGGGTGGCATATAAATTGAACTAATAAATAAAAACTGTTTAAACTCTTGCCGCGGGGCTTCAAAGGGCCACCCTACAGCTGATCAGTGTTAAAAGAAAACAAATGAGTAGACCAGTGCCTGCAAAAATACATGAGTAGATCAGTGCCTGCAAAAATAAATGGGTAGACCAGTGCCTGCAAAAATACATGAGTAGATCAGTGCCTGCAAAAATACATGAGTAGATCAGTGCCTGCAAAAATAAATGGGTAGATCGGTACAGCTCTGCAAGCAGTTAAAAGCCTGGTAGACCAGTACCTCTGCTAAATCCTAAATAATTGTCACATGACCATCAAGCCACGCCCACAAAATAAGCCACGCCCACAGAACCGCTAGTAAAAAATTTTAGAACCCATCCACTCCTGGGCCAAACATTTTGTCCCCACTCTTGTAGGGCAAGGCTTTAAGGGTTCAAAGGGAGGGTTGGTGAGCTGCCTGAAGCCGTTGGGTGAATTTTACGAACTGGTCTTCAGGCAGGCCTCTGATAGAATCCAGCAGCCCCCTCTCAACATCTGATGTGACATGAGGGGAGTGTATATAAATTTGCCACACTTTGCTTATGACTCAACGCTTTTGATCCAAAAAGGGTTTGTGACATTTTATCTCTCCGGTTCTTTCTATAAAAGGCACCCCGTCCTTCCTCAGGCGGCAATCGAAACACTTTCCCTCCCCCTCCTGCTTCCACCTGTGCCATTATTCTTAAATCTTGATGCCTAATCATAATAATCATCTATTTTCCATTCTGTCCCCTCGGCTGTTTTGCTTTGCGAACCCAGTGGCTTTAATGAAGCTGGGAGAAACTTTTGAAAACACACCAAATGTCCCATAATGACAAATATCTGGAATTCGAAAAGGTGGTTAGGATTGGAGCTGGAGGGATGGAAAAGCCAAGATGGTGGAAACAAACAAACAAATGAAGTAATTGTTTTTAAGAGGCAGCATTACAAGTGATGAATCATTAAGGGTGATAATTACTTACTGAATTAGACTCTCTGTAGATGAAGACGAGTATGCACAGAATTAAATTATATTCATCTGTTGCCTGTTGCTGTTTTCCAAATGACATTTCAAAGGCAAATGTGTGATATTTTTCCTCTGGGGTGTGTGTAGTGGTGGTAGTAGTGGTAGAAGAGGACATTATTCTTGGATCCCTAACCTACTTTAACTTGGCAAACTTCCATGCATCAAGGATCTTACCCAAAAGTGGACAATGATCAGAAAAAACAGTCGGTGTTTGGAAAAAAAAATGCCCCATTGAGCTGTGGTTTTCAAAGATGCATTGTGTGGCAGGGTGAGGAGTGGTGCTGTGGCCTAGAGGTGGAGTTCTCGCCACACAATCAGGAGGCTATGAGTTTGATCCTAGGTAGAGGCAGATATTTCTCTCTCTCTGGGCACAATGAGAATATATCTGCTGAACAAAACTCCGCACTGGTGACAGGAAGGCATCTGGCCATAAAACGTTCTGCTAGCTCTGTTCAGTTGCCCAGACTCCACCCCGCAAGGGATTATGGGGTCGTTAAAAGATGATGATGATTGTGTGGCAGGGTCAAGCAGAACAGATTACAGTCCACTTTCCTCCAACTCAAAAAAATTGACATCTAAAAATTTGCATCTCCCTTATTTGGTGCTAGTCTCTGGCTGGCTGTAAGAAAAAAATAAAATCAAATCTGGGAGAGGGAAAAAAAGTATTTCTTTTGAAAGTTACCCAAAAGTGCTGTTCTGAAGATTCCCTGATCCTTTAGAACAGGGGTCCCCAACCCCTGGGCAGCAGCCCATTACCGGACCATGGCCTATTCAGAATTGGGCCATGTGAGTAGCTGGCTGGAGCGTGCACAAGCAGTTTGTCGGTGGGCACTTGTGTGTGTGCCACCCGCCGCTCATGCCAGCCCACCATTCATGCAAGGGTTGCATGCACATGCACACTGGCCCATCAGTTGCTCAAGGTCTGTGTGGGCGCAGAAGACTGTGCCAGCCTGCCACTCAGGTGGCCCAGTTCCCCTCTCCTCCCCCCACCGCCAGACTGCCAAGCCGCAAAGGTTGGAGATCACTGCTTTAGAAAGACCTTTAGAAGAAAAGAGTGATAGGATAGCAGTTTTCCAATATCCGAGGGGCTGCTACCACCACAGAGAAGAGGATGTCAAACTATTCTCCAAAGCTCCTGAAGGCAGGACAAGAAGCAATGGATGAAAACTAATCCAGGAACAAACCAACCTAGAACCAAGGAAAAATTTCCCGACAGTTAGAACAATTAATAGTTGTGATTGTAATGCTGTTATCTTCTACTGTGCTAAAGAGCGTCGAAACTTGGTGCCTTTTTCTTTCTTTTTCTCCTTTTACACTCAATTTTTTTTCCTTTTCCCTCCCCCTCTTCTTAGTTTCCACTACTTTTTTTCTTTGCATTTTATATTTTGATAAACCAATTAAAAGAAATCACATAGGGTATGGGAAGAATAAGATACATAGCTATTTCCAGAGACATTATGTAAGAAATGCATTGTTATTAGTCTGGATTAACATAAAAGAACAATATTATTTGAAAAATACCAATCTGGCTTTCTACTATGGAGGAATTGGTTATCAACAGGGAAAAAAAATGTAAGATATAAGGATATATTGAATGACAAAGGGGAGCTAAAAACAAAAGAGGAATTTAGTAGCCATGGGATACATATTGCATGGTGGCCTCATATGCAGATACAATCTTGTTATGAGAAAGATGCTAAAATGTATGGTTTTAATAAAGAGTTAACAGAATTAGATTAGATATTGATTGGAACATATGATAAACTGATAAAGAAACTATATTGTTACTTATTGAGTATTAAACTTGAAAGTGAGCAGGTAAAGGAGACAATGATTGCCTGGGCTAAAAATTTTGGATAAGCAATAGAATTAGACAAATGGCAGAAACTGTGGGATAGAAATATTAAATTGACGATGTCAACTGCATATAAGAAAAACTTGTATAAAATGTTTTATAAATGGCATTTTGCACCGGCAAAATTAGCAAAAATGTATAAAGGCAGATCTGCTAAATGTTGGAAGTGTAATCAATCAACTGGTACATATTACCATATATGGTGGACATGTTGAAAAGCAAGAAAATACTGGATGAAAATACACACGTGACTGAAAAAGTGACAAAATAACATATAGATTTGAAACCAGAGATATTTTGTTGGGCATTCTACTAGAAAAATAGGACAAAAAGACTACATATTTGATTCTGCATATATTAACTGCAACTAGAATTGCATTTGCGCAACAATGGAAAAATGATGAAATCCCGTCTGAGGGGAATGTAATTAAGAAAACATTAGAATGTGCAAAAATGGACAGACTAACACTTACTATTAAGGATAAAGAAGAAACTGAATATTTTTTGATATGGGACGTATTCTATCAATGGCTAGATAACAGAAACAGAAGTTAGAAAGGAAACATATGACACATATTTTTGTATACTAGTTTCAGCATGTCTTTTCTCCAACTATCTTAAAGCAGAATAATGTTTATATGCATTTCTAACCTATATACATACTATTTTTATTTTTGAATGTTCTTATTTCCTGCAAGACTGAAGTGCAGGAATTGCCATAGAAATGATTCAGACAAAAATTGGATCTGCGTGCCTTTCAGTCATTTAGTGTGTGTGTGTTATGCTTGAGAACTATGCTTGCACGCACAACCTCCTCCGCCACGCACTTATATTTTTAATGAGAAGAAACAAAAGCAATTTTTATTTCAGCGAAATTGTCGTGACAAACATAACAGTTGGGGAAGACTGGGTGGCTAATCTTTAGGTAGATTGAAACACCCCCCCCCACTTGAATTCCCATTTCTTATTTATTTACTTCCAGGCAGGGGAGGCACTTGGTTTGAGGATGATATGAAAATGTAATAAATAATTTATTCTTGCTATTGGTTTCCTTTTCACTCCAGAAGAAGTAAAAGGGCTTAGGGAGATTTTCTGCCGTAAGAAGCAGAATCTGTGCTATGACCTAGAGAAATTGAGGGTGCTATTTGCAACCCGCGGGCAAGAAATTCGATGTAAATAGCGCTCGCTCGCTCATCTGTTGCTTGCTTTTCTGGGTAAATGAAAGACAGAACACCCCAAAGGGCGAATCAAATAAATAAGCAAATTAACCATCGGTGGACCAATGCTTGAATTGAAACCTCTTCCCACATAAGTGGGAGGATGGGATGAGGGGAGGCTTGCTGGAGAAACAGAAGGAAGTAAAAAAAAAAAAGGAAGTGATGAGAAAGGCAGAAGGAGAAAGAGGAAGGAGAAAGCAAAGGAAGGAACCACTGCTTTCTGTAATTCCGTTTTGAGATTTTGCTTTCCACTGGTGACTTCCATTCTTGTATCTGCATGTGGCTTTTAACAGATCTTCTCGAATTCAGATTTTTTTTTCAGGCTTGGCCTCAGATCTTCCTTCCTTAAGAGGATTCTCCTTATGATTTTATCAAGGCCACTTTAAGAACAGCTCTGGCAATTCAGAAGGCTGGTGCATTCAATCACTCCTTGTTGCACACAATGGCTCTCCAGGTGCTTCTAGAAAATTTACACATGACATTGATAGCAATAATGTCCACTTTGCTGCTGTCGCTGCTTCCCAGCAACTGGCATTCAATGGCATATTGTTTTAGAACTTAGAGACTCCATTAAGAATCCTGATTAGTAGCTATTGATAGAGGCCGATTTTTGTCCATTGGCATATTTTACGGTTAGAAAGAGACACAATTTTGCCTTCCTTCTCTGGAAGAAGACTAAAACACCTCTTCATATTCAGTGGTGTGTGTTTGTTTTGATGCTTTCATCAAAGGTTGACTCCTAACAACCGCATAAACAAGTCCATGAAGTTTTCTTGATGATGTTTTTCCAGAAATAACTTCCATCAGAATAGAGCTGGAAGGGACCTTGGAGGTCTTCTAGTCCAACAGCATACTCAAGCAGGAGATCCTATACCATTTCAGACAAATGGCTGTCCAGTCTCTTCTTAAAAACCTTCAGTGATGAAAAACCAGCAACATCTCAAGGAAAGCTGTTCCACTGGTTAATTGTTCTCACTGTTAGGAAGTTCCTTCTTAATTCCAGGTTGCTTGTCTCCTTGATTAGTTCCCATCCATTGTTTCTTGCCTTGCCTTCTGGTGCTTTGGAAAATAAGTTCATCCCTTCTTCTCTGTGGCAGTCCCTCAACTACTGGAATGATGTCACCCCTAGTCCTTCTTTTCTCTAGACTAGCCATACCCAGTTCCTGCAACCATTCTTCATATGAACGGTTAATATAAGAAGGCAACTTGCCATTGCCTTCTTCCTAGGGTTGAAAGAAAGTTGAAAGAGGGACCAGGTACCCTACTTGGCTTAAGAGCCGAGATGGTGCATGTGATTAGAGTGCAGCACTGCAGGCTACTTCAGCTGACTGCTAGCTGCAGTTCAGCAGTTCAAATCTCACCGGCTCAAGGTTGACTCAGCCTTCCATCCTTCGGAGGTGGGTAAAATGAGGACCCAGATTGTTGGGGGCAATAAGATGACTCTGTAAACTGCTTAGAGAGCTATAAAGCACTGTAAAGCAGAACCGGTTTGGTGACGTCATATCGTCACCGCTACCGGCTCGGGAGAACTATGCCAAACTGGGAGGAACCCACCACTGTCCATAGGCCTATTGTTTTATACATGTACATTCTTATTTCATATTTACTTATAATATATACAATATTTACATGTCTGCTACACTCTAAATATTTTTTCGTTTTATTATCTTTCCTATACATTCACTATATATTAATTTTAGACTCCTTTTCAAGCCAATCATACCACCTGTTCCACGTCTCATAATACACTGTTTCCTCTCTGTCCCTTAATTCCATCGTTAATTTGTCCATTTCTGCGCATTCTAGCACCTTTTTTATATAATCATTGAGTTTGGTGGAGTGTTTTCGGGACTCTCTCACATTTGTAGATAGCCTGAAAATGTCCGCTGTGCCTGCCTCCATCTTCCATACCTCCCAATCTGGGAAGATGTACCTCCAACTATCTTTGTTCCTATTTCAAGCTTCAACTGTGAAGGGAGGGAAGGGATTAAACAAGCATTTTCTGTGGCTTCGGTAGCCAGAAATTGAACTACAAATATATATTTTTAAAATTCATGTACGGTCCTTCTTACTTGGCTGCCTTGGAAATGCCTGTTCTTGGCCATCTGGCCAATTTTGTTCCTGGAAAACTGCCATGGGAAGGTTGTTGTTTCATGGTCAGAGCTGACAATGTTGTAGTGAACATCTGAACATATTTTAGTGCCAAAGGGGAAGGGGGGAGGAGAAAAAAAAAGGGAGAGCATGGCAGACTTCTTCTTTTTAATCATGTAAACAACATTGCCCACTCTGGATTTCTTTCCTCCCAGAAAGGCATATATTAAATTGTGTTCTGGAGACATTTGTTTCTTATGGAAGGATATGGCTAGTGGCTAAAATGCAATATAGAATATGGTAGCTTTTAAGGTGTGCTGCACGAGAGGATGAGGATTGCAAACACAAATAAGATTGCCAGAAGAACCAACAATGAAGCCTAACTGGAACAATATTTTAATGAGGGCACCGGAGCAATGTTTTAATAAGGGCACTGAAGGTTGTTAGTCCTGCTAGTAAGGACTAAGATAAGATTGTTAAAATGTTTTCTTGGCTGGGATGTTAAAACATAGACCATAGAATCGTAGAGATGGAAGGGACTTCAGAGATCGTTCTAGTCCAGGGGTCAGCAACCTGTGGCTCTGGAGCCGCATGTGGCTCTTTCACCCCTCTCCTGCGGCTCCCTGTCACTCAAGATATGCATCACAACCGCCAATGTGTGACACCCACCGGCACATGATTTATTGAGCTTTTCAACCCCTGGTAGGCCAACCATGGATAAATCCAAGAAAAGAAAAGTTTCAGAAGAAAACAGAAGGTTTAATTCAACTACATATGCTAGTTTTGTGGCCGCTCAAGAAATAGTCAGGAACGGGAAGGATTTTGTGGCTCCCGGTGTTTTCTTTTCTGTGGGAAACGGGTCCAAATGGCTCTTTGAGTGTTTAAGGTTGCAGACCCCTGTTCTAGTCCAGTCGTCTCCTCAAGGCAGGAGACCTTATGCTATCCCGGTCCAGTGGTTATCCAATCTATTTTAAAAATTTCCAGCGATGGTGCCCCCTGCAACTCTGGGGAACAATTATTCCAGTTGATTAATTGTTCTCATTGTCAGAAAATTTCTCCTTCCTTCTTGGCTGGATCTCTGTTTAATGAGCTTCCACCCATTGCTTCTTATCGAGCCCTCTGGACAATTGGAATGTTGAGATCCTCACATTGTTATGGAATGAAAGACTGAGAAACATTCATGGGTCAGCCAGATACAGTTTATTGCGCAGGTTCAGAGCCAGATTTGTACCTGAAATTCTGAACCCCGGAAAGCTCTGATACAACTGCTTATATATTTTCCAAGACAAAGGGTTTGGTGAGCACATGCATTTTTCCATATATGGTTAACATACACTTGTTATATGATAGTTGACACTTCCTAATTACTAAACCATTATTTTCTAGTTTATAAGATTATCTTTAGCTAGACAACCTTCCTTAGTTCTGTAATTACTAATACGGGAGATTTATTGCTGTCCTTAGGTAATAAGTAACTCTTTGTAACATACATGTCCTTGTGTCTTTGACAGTGAGGCCCCTCAGATGTTTTCCATATGGCTGTCCTTCTGTGACAGCTAGGCCTCATCAGAAGATATATTACCAATAATGGGGTTTAGCTGATTTTTAATATAATCTCCAAAGAAGCACATTTCTCCCTTATAATAATGTGAATAGAGAGGGTCCTTTAGTGTTCATGTAACTGACCCTGTATGATTCCTACTTTATTCACATTAACATTATTTAGAATAGAATAGGAGCTGGAAGAGACCTTGGAGGTCTTCTAGTCCAGCCCCCTGATCACACAGGAGAAACTATACCATTTCAGACAAGTGATTGTCCAGTCTCTTCTTAAAAACCTCCAGTGATGGAGCGCCCACGATTTCTGAAGGCAAGCTGTTCCACTGGTTAATTGTCCTCACTGTTAGGAAGTTTAATTTAATATAGGTGTCAGCACTTCAAGCTGCATTTACTCTAGTACTGACATAAGAAGGAGAAGGGAGGCGTCTGGAAAGGGACGTTTGACTTTTCACCTACTTATTTTCCCTGGAGATAATATCCCCTAGGAGATGGGATGGGAGGGGGAAATTCCTTTGAGCTGGAGCAGTAGATTAGGGGTAGAATGACTTGGAAGATGGCCAATGAGTGCAGGGGAGTGGGGAACGGAAAGGGAGGGTTTTGGGTCTGGAAGTCAGTGTTGGCTTCGATGGAGTTGGATTTTAGAATGTCGTGCTTAATAAATAGGAGTTTTTCTTCAAAAACTTTGTTTGAAATGCAATTTATTTGAGACGACCTCGAAACCTGACAATAGGTTAGTGTATTAAATTTTTATCCTGCCATTTCTCCTTAAATGATGTACATCCCCCAAGTATTCCTCTCACTACCAGCCCCACGACCAGGAAGAAGTATGACTCCCTCATTAGATGCTCATCCAACTTTTCCTCTCCTTTGAAGTGAACTTTGGAGAAACGCCAATGAAGCTCAAGGCACGTGCTTCCCTTTGCAAAAGGGGTTGATAGTGATAATGGTGATTATTATTATGGTTCTTCACACAGTGAGCCAGATGTTTAGACTGGACATGGCATTTTTATCCCCCTATTGAGTTCTTCCAAGGACTTGGGGTAGGCAGATGTTCTTGTTAGATGGTGTTAATGGTATCATCTCAGGATATAAGCTGTTCCAATTAAAGCTGCCCTTTGCATTATTATTACTGTTATCAAAGAGCAGAGAAGGTACAGCTGGGGTATGCGTGGACTAACGTTACAATGTCTAAAGTTAATTTCTAATTAATTTTCTTATTAACCTTTTTAATGACTAATATTAAGTTCTTCCATCTCTGCAGGATGGAAAAGAACAAAGGAATTCCTGATGGCTTGTAAGACATGTGGATATCATTTTGCTTGGTATGTATGCTTTTTAATGTTAATGCTTTTAAATCTGTTTCCTTGAGCCAACAATAAATGCATTTGTAGAAAATATGCAAGCATTTCATTGAATACTACATATCATATTGCATATAGTATAAAATACCATACAGAATACATGCTGGAAATAGAGGCACATTGTTGAGGTATCGAATATATTTAATATTTAATTTAATATTACATATAATATTTAATATAGATTATAGAATACCATATAAAATATATGCTGAAAATGCAGGCACATTGTTGGGAACACTCCATAGACATATCCTCTGATTCAATCAAAATTAGCATGTGTGTTCTGACCCAGTTCCCCAAATATGCAAACCAGTGGTGGGTTGCTCCTGGTTCTGTCCGGTCCTTGAGAACCAGTAGTAAAAGTGGTGGGAGGCTCCGTCCACCTTCCCTGACATCATATTTGGTGATCTGCACATGTGCAGAAGCTTCTGTGCATGCACATGCGTGCTTCTGTTGCAAACCAGTAGTAAAGGTAAGTAGAACCAGTGGTGGGTTCCTCCCAGTTCGGTCCGGTTCGGCCGAGCTGGTAGCGGTGACAATATGATGTCACCGAACCGGTTCTCCCCCCACCCTCCCCCCCACGTTATTCTTACCTTTTATTTGGTCCCACCCCCAATCTATTGCTGCCTCCTGAGTCCCAGCTGATGACTAGAGGGAAAAAACCTGTTTAAACTCTTGCCGGGGGGGGGCTTCAAAGGGCCGTCCTACAGCTGATCAGTGTTAAAAGCAAACAAATGAGTTGGGTCGTAAGTGCGAGGACTGGTCGTAAGTGCAAGGCCCTTCCAGACCATGACTCTGACCAGCTAGCCACGCCCACCTAGTCACATGACCTCCAAGCCACACCCACAAAATAAGCCACGCCCACAGAACCGGTAGTAAAAAAATTTAGAACCCATCCCTGAGTAGAACCCACCCCTGATGCAAACACTCTGATGTGAACACAAAAGATTCCTTTATTAGGAATGCCGGCAGCCCCGGCAAAAAGTTCATCTCGCAGGCTAACAAGTCCAGCCAGCCAGAAGATGAATAGTTGTCTGCCACAACTATTCATCTCCGCCCCCTGCCTTTTATCCCCAGAGCTAGGGTGGGGCTCCGCTAGCAGTGGTGGCTCTTCCATCCCAAGGATCGGCCCATAGATTTCCACTCCTCTCCTCTCCTCTGCCTTCTGCGCATCTGCACGTCAGGCACTGGACCCAGCTGTTCCTCCTCTTCCTCATCAGCCACCTCCAGACCTGGGGGCTGTTGACTCTCCATCTGTTGGCTGACAGACGGCCCAGGCTCCGCCTCTCTCTCTCTCTCTGCCAGCTGCATTCCCTCTTCCCCCTTGGAGCTCTCAGGTTGCCCTAATGCTGACCCTGAATCCCACGCCTCCTTCTTTGATTTGGCTGCTGGAGGGGCTGGCAGCCACAGGCCACAACAATGTGTCATATTTTGGGGCTGTGGTTATTTTTCAATTTAAATTTATCATAGCTGCCCAACCTCTGTGGCCTATAGGTGGCAGTGCAAACAAAGTGCCCCCTCCCATAAAAACCAGATGAACCCACAAACTTTACCGTTTGTGCTAAATGATCTAAAAATGACACTGACAAAATAGAGCAGCTTCCCCCGCAAACAGCGATGCATTATTCTTATTCGCACAATTAGATGCAAATTGCCCACGTCACCTTTCCGTGGGAAATTTTTCCATCTGCTTTACTTTTGCACTCCAACCATTTCCCCAGTTCTTCTATTCTTAATTTGTTTTAAAG
This sequence comes from Pantherophis guttatus, assembly GCF_059756535.1. Taxonomy (NCBI): domain Eukaryota; kingdom Metazoa; phylum Chordata; class Lepidosauria; order Squamata; family Colubridae; genus Pantherophis; species Pantherophis guttatus. The sequence continues at coordinate 15,103,119 of NC_142072.1, read as the reverse complement.
GTCAGAAATAACTGTTTTGTTATTTTTTTCCCCCCAAAATATATTTTGCTTGCAATCTAGCTCTGCATGATGGAATGATGACAGACGGGGATTGTCTATGTCAAAGGACAAGTAACAGCTTTTAATTGTTGTTCAGTCACTAAGTCACATCTGACCCTTCACGATTCCATGGACCACAGCATGCTGCCCCCCACCCCCGCCGGTCCTCCACTGTCTCCTGGAGTTTGTGCAAATTCATGTTTTTTGCGTTGATGAAGTCAACGCGAGTCAGCCTCCTGCACCATGGCGGGGGGTGGCGTTCTTGCCCTTCCCAGGCTCCAGAGGTTTTCCTCGAGCCTCTGGGAGGGCGAAAATGGCCTCCCCAGGCTCTGGAGGCCAGAAATGGGCCCACTTCTGGCCTTTCCGAACTTCTGGTAGGCTTGCTTTTCACCCTCCCTGAGCCTCTGAGTACACCCTGCACTTATCTGCATCCAAAACGGGCCATGTGGGGACTCCTGGGAGGGGTAGGGAGGGGAGGGGCAGGGTGGGCGGGGCCAGCCAGGAATGGGATTTGGGGGTTCTCTGAACTGCACAGAATCTTAGCTAGAGGTTCTCCTGAATCCCTGTGAACCCCCAGCAGCCCACCCCTGGATCTGGCCCATGGGCATGCCCCATTGGTGAAATCAATTTTTTTTTACTACCGGTTCTATGGGCGTGGCTTGGTGGGCATGATGTGGCTTGGTGGGTGTGGCTTGGCGGGCATGGCAGGGGAAGGATACTGCAAAATCCCCATTCTCACCCCACTCTGGGACCAGCCGGAGGTGGTATTTGCTGGTTCTCTGAACAGCTCAAAATTTCCACTACCAGTTCTGCAGAACCTGTCAGAACCTGCTGGTTTTCATCCCTGGCATACCTTGGAAACAGTGAAGGACTGGCCTGCGGTTCCTCTGCCAGTGCACAGCCTCCCCAAGCTCCGTTTTGCTGGCAGAGGGCTGTAGGAGGCCGTCGCAGCTGAAAACAGAACCTCGATGAGTGATATCAGTCCCCCTGGCCACGCCCGCCCACGGCCCCTTGAGGTCAAACACAATCCTGATGTGGCCCTCAATGAAATTGAGTTTGATATCCCTGTTTTAGCATGTGCAAATTGCAACAAGACTGATAGAATAAATGTCAAAGGGCACTTCAGTTAGTGGGTGCGTTTCACAGAAGTCTAATAATACACATTCTTAAAGGTTCTACTTCATGGTGCAGCAAAGGAGGGTAATATAATTTAGAGGAGACGTATGCATTAGTTTTACTAATTGATGTCTCTGGAATTCTGGACAGGTTTCCTTTGGAATCCTGGGCGGAACTATGAGCTGGGTATGTTTAATTTGCAGAAAAGCAGAATAAATGGGTGCATGGTGCCTATTTTAGATATTTGAAGGATTATCATGTACAGGCAGTCCTCAACCGACAAGCATTTGTTTAGTGACTGATTGAAGTTACAACAGCAGCGGGGAAAAAAAGACATGACCATTTTTTCACACGTACGACTTTTGCAGCATCCATGGGATCACACCACAATTTGGACACGTGGTAACTAGCATGTATCTAGGATGGTTGCAGTGTCCCAGGTAGTGGGACATGCGGTCACGTTTTGCAACCTTCTGATAAGCCAAGTCAATGCGGAATCCAGATACACTTAACTATCGTGTTACTAACTTAACAACTGCAGTGATTCATTTAACGGTGGTAAGAAAGGTTGTACAGTGAGGCAACATAACAACTGCCTGGCTTAGCAGCAGAAATTTTGGGCTCAATTGTGGTCGTAAATCGAAGACTACCTGTAATAGAAATGAGACTCCAACCAAGGATGAAATGTTATGGAAGTGCATTCTGGATGATTGTTAGGAGAAAGTTTGCATAACTTTCCAGCCATGGGTTCTATAGTTCCAGGAGACTTGGCTAGAGGTATTTGAACTGAGGCTGGAGGTCAGTAATATTAGTAATTCTTTAATGAGATCAATTTACTTTATGTCTTTACTAAACCATGATACAAAACAAACATTGGTTACTATGAATATAAATAAAATATTCGTTAAGAATAAGAGCAAAAATATTAGCTCATAATCCATCAAGAAAATCTAGAACCAAAAGGATAAAAATAACAACATTTTATTTAAAACATCTTCAGGAATAAGACATAGGATAGATAGATAGATAGATAGATAGATAGATAGATAGATAGATAGATAGATAGATAGACAGAGAGAGAGAGAGAGAGAGAGAGAGAGACAGACAGAGAGAAAGATAGAAAGATACAAGAGCAGGAAAGAAGGAAGATAGATAGATAGAGAGAGAGAGAGAGAGAGAGAGAGAGAGAGATGACAGACAGACAGACAGATAGCAGTGGTGGGTTTCAAATTTTTTTACTACTGGTTCTGTGGGTGTGGCTTGGTGGGCATGGCAGGGGAAGGATACTGTAAAATCTCCATTCCCTCCCCAAACCAGGGGAAGGTTACTGCAAAATCCCCATTTCAGCTGGGACTTGGGAGGCAGAGAATAGATGGGGGCGGGGCCAGTCAGAATTTTTATTACTGGTTCTCCAAACTACTCAAAATATCCGCTACCGGTTCTCCAGAATTGGTCAGAACCTGCTGAAACCCACCTCTGATAGATAGATAGATAGATAGATAGATAGATAGATAGATAGATAGATAGATAGATAGATAGATAGATAGATAGATGGATGGATGGATGGATGGATGGATGGATGGATGGATGGATGGATGGATGGATGGATGGATATAGATAGATAGATAGATAGATAGATAGATAGATAGATAGATAGATAGATAGATAGGAAGATACAAGAGGAGAGAGAGAGAGAGAGAGAGAGAGAGATCTCCACAATAATTTGAATCAAGTGTTAATCTGGAGATGTTAGCTACATATGAGTGGAGTGAATTTCATTAGGGCAAAACAATTGCAAATTGCCTGCCAGATTATTCTCTTTCTCTAAAGTCACAATATCTCTTGTTTACACCTTCCTCTCCTGTCGTATAAACATATCGAATCCCTCTTGTCTTTACGTAAAATCTCACTCTGATCTCACTCTGCAGTCCTCCAGTTGGCAGCAGAAAAGCTGGACAATCAAACATCTTTCTGACAATAACCTTTCAGCTTGCCCAAGGCTGCTATAAGTTTTAAGTAGCTTGTAAATTACACGCTGCAATAATATCCATCAACCATTCCGTTAAACGGCAGGGAAAGCAATAAGATGATATGACTGGTGTCCTAAAATCAAATAGGCCATATTGCAAATGGTGTGTAGGAACAGAGAGAAAGGGGGAAGGAAGCTGCAGAGTTCCCTTGATATAGTGTTGAGATTTCCTCCTTCTGCAGATTTATCTCTGCATCTGCATTTCATATACAGTACTATGGGCAATTTTAGGGTGAATAACTTGCATCAGCTAAGGGGAGCAAAATTGATGGGGGGGGGAAAAAGATTTTGAACCCGTTTCTCCTTTTCATCATCTCTTTTGCCTTTGTCCCCCTCCAGCTAGAAATATTTGATACCCATAATCCTGCTGTATTGAGTGCTACATTGCCATTTCTCCTGCAAAATAAATAATTATTTTTTAAAAAGCCTTTTGGGATGAACTCAAATTCTGCAGAAGCTTTAGCCCAGGGGTGAAATGCTCCCGGTTCGGACCGGATCGCCCGATCCGGTAGCAATGGAGGCGGGTGGTTTGGAGAACCAGTAGCAAAAATCCCTGCCCCCCCCAGCTGAGCCGCACAATCATCAGAGGCTTTTTTTCTTTTAAATGCCTCTGACGATCCAAGCTGAGTGCCTGATCGGCAGAGGCATTTAAAAGAAAAAAAAAGCCTCTGCCGATCAGGCAACTCAGCTTGGATCGTCAGAGGCATTTAAAAGAAAAAAAGCCTCTGATGATTGTCTGGCTCAGCTGGGGGGGTGGGGGGACAGGGATTTTTGCTGAACTGGGGCAACGGCTTGCATGCCATCAGAGAGGACACTGCGTGCCACCTCTGGCATGCTTGCCATAGGTTCGCCATTACGGACCTATGACAGCCTGAGATAAATACGGAATCCTGGAAACTGCAAGGGGAATTTCCCAGCTTCATTTATAGGCGGTTAATTAAGGTGGGATCTCTTTCAACATGTTGACAAAATTCCCAGATTTTGCTTCACCTGGGCGAAGTTGCCATTCATGAATCACCCACTGTCTCTTGATTGTTTATGTTTGTTGTCTCATATATTCCCTTCCCAGCCTTCTCACAAAGTCTGGTGATGTGTATACAAATGTAAAAAAAACCTCAAACATCTTGCGGTATCTGGGATGATACAATGGACCGGTGCCATTTTATTGTTTTCATTCGTGTATTCTACAGCTATAACTGTTGGTAAATATGTGGAATCCTTTTGCAGTCGGGTATAATTCTATATTTAAAAAAGAAAACTGCCCATCTGTTTTCAGAAGTCTGATACCTATTTAGTAAAAGCAGAAAATTCTCTGAATGAAAAATGCCAAACAGGTAAGGAAAATTTTTAAAAGTTTGTTTATTTTTTACTGTATCTACATATCTAACACACTATTCAATACCTTTGAATACCTAATCAATACCTTCTGCTTACAGTCACTCAGATCTTTATAGTCCTTGACTTATGACCACAATCGGGAGCAGAATGTCTGTTGTTAAATAAAGCAGTTGTTAAGTGAGTTGCGCCCAATTTTATGATTTTTTTTTTGCCATGGTTGTTAAACAAATCACTGCGGTTGTTAAGTGAATCATATTCCTTCCCCCCCCACACACACACACTGACTTTGCATGTTGGAAATGATGATCACATGACCTTGGGATGCTGCAACCATTCGGGGGGATCATGTGATTATACATACTGGTTGCCAATTTTGGTCATGTTACTTCAGGAGTGTTGCAATGGTCATACAGTACATGCAGGAATGTTGCAATGGTCATACATGCCAGGACAGGGTTGTAAGCTGTTTCAACCCCTTTTATCTATGTAAGCTTTTGAACCAAATTTTCTTCATCATATGTTTTTCTACATTATCCCTGAATTGACTATGTTTAAATGTGTATAAAAATTCAGTGGCAACTTTCGGGTTGGCTCCAAAGGACTAACTTAAAGTCACTAGCAATGTCATCCAGAAAAGTTACCTGATCTTCAGATTTTTGGTCCTCCAAGTCCAATACAGCTACACCTCGACTTACAACCACAATTGAGCCCAAAATGTCTGTTGCTAAGCAAGAACTTAACAAAATGTTGTTAAATACATTTTGCTCCATTTTATGACCATACTTGCCACAGCTATTGAACGAATTGAGCTATTGAGCTATTGAGCCTGGCTAGGTGGCTCAGTGGCTAGGACACTGAGCTTGTCGATCAGAAAGGTCGGCAGTTATGCGGTTCGAATCCCTAGCATAGGTCTCCTGAGTAGGGGGTTGGACTAGATGACCTCCAAGGTCCTTTCCAACTCTGTTACTGTTACTGAATCACTGCAGCTGTTAAGTTAATAACACGGTTGCTAAGTGAATCTGGCTTCCTCATTGATTTTCCTTGTCAGGAAGTCACAAAAGGTGATCACATGACCCTGCCGTCATGTGGAGATTGCACATGATTGAAATGCAAACATTGTAGTGTCCCACATGTAATCATGTGGGACACTGCAATCGTCAACAATATGAGTCAGTTGCTAAGCAGGGGTGAAATGCTCCCGGTTTGGACCGGATCGCTTGATCTGGTAGCGATGGCAGCGTGTGGTTCAGAGAACCGGTAGCAAAAATCCCTGCCCCCCCCCCCATGCCTAGCTGAGCTGTGAGATCATCAGAGGCTATTTTTTTTTACTTTTAACCTCTTCAGCCAAAAAAATGCTTTTAAAAGTAAAAAAAAAAAAAAAGCCTCTAATGATCGTGTGGCTCAGCTGGGATCATCAGAGGCTTTTCAAAGCATTTTTTTCTGCAACCCCTTCGCAGAGGTTGTAGGAAAAAAAAATGCCTTTAAAAGCCTCTGGCGATCCCAGCTGACTTGCCTGCTCGTCAGAGGCTTCTAAAAGCATTTTTTTCTGCAACCTCTTAAGGTTGTAGAAAAAATGCTTTTAAAAATAAAAGAAAAAAGTTGGCCATGCCCACCCAGTCACATTAACCCCCCCCACCAAGCCACACCCACAGAACCGGTAGTAACAAATTTTAGATTTCACCCCTGTTGCTAAGTGTCTGGATTTTGATCACGTAACCATGGGGATGCTGCAATGGTGACAGTCATAAATCACTTCATCCAGTGCCATTGTAACTTCAAATGGTCACTAAACAAACTGCTGATAAGTCGAGGGCTACCGTATCATTAAAAAAATGTCTAATACTTAGATTTTCGACATCAGCCCCACAAGTTCCCTATGGACTAGAAGCATTGTTCAGGGGTTTAGACAAAACTCTTTTGCTCTCATTTCTTCACTGAAACTTGGTGGATTGGACTATAGCTTTCCAGCTTGCAAAACAGATGATCTGCTGCTGAGTTATGGTTCATTGTTTCTCTGGGCTTGAATCCAACCCACCATAGAGCAGAAAGAAGCCAGATGACAATTCCCATTTGTTCCTTCTTACTAAAAAGAGAAAAAAGAAGGCAAACATAACTTTTGAACCAATAGCCTGCCAATTTACATATCTGAAAACAAATTTGGATGCATATTCAGGAGCCAAATTAACAGCTTTGTTTGCTCTTGACATCTGGGCCATGGTTGAATTATTAGATGCCTTGAATGTATAACCACATAATGACATCATGCTGAATTAAATCACTGCAAATTTACATCCATCTTTTCTTACCCTCCAAAGTAACTTATGTTTTCCCAAAACCTTTGCAATGGTTGATTGGCTCAGTGGTGAGCATACTTTAGTAGTGAAATCTTGAAATGACTTGTCTCAGTGTGTTCATGCTTATCCACAAGGTGCAATGTTTCCTTTTTTAAAGAGTTTGATTGATTAAACCAACAGCAGAAATTGCTTCTCCTCTGTAAGAAGAAGAAGTTTTGGTAAAATTCTCATGAGCAAAGAAATGTTCCTTCTCTTAGATAGTAAGGTACCAAGGGGAGAATGTTTTATAGAGGAAGGAGCAATCCTTGATTTATAACCAATTTGTTAGCCACTGTTCAATGTTAACAACAACTCTGGAAAAAGTGACTTATGACTGGTCCCCGCACTTATGACTGTCACAGCATCCTCACAATCACATCATCAAAATCTGGATGCTTGGCAACTGGTTCATATTTATGACGGTTGTAGTGTCCCGGGGTCATGTGATCTCCTTTTGCGACCCTCTGACAAGCAAAGTCAACAGGGAAGCCAGATTCACTTAACAACCATCTTGTCAAGGTCCCGACAGATGCCCTAATTAACTCATGAGCCAAGTTTCAAAAGAAATCCAGTTATTTACTAGGAGCAACATGTCAGCATCTACTCAAGTGAGGTCAACTCTGCTGCATGTAATCTACGGCTCAACTTTGACCCTGTTCCCCCCCCCTCCCCAACCTCCTCTCAGTCTGTGTCATAAATCACATTCTCCAACTAGGCACTCCCACGGGCTGTAGAAAACACAGCCTCACAATCTGGCTTTGGTAATCTGAGATCCAAGCTTGGAAGAAGGTATGCGTGGAATTGCTCCCCGCTTGCTGCCCATGGCAACTCGAGAGCAGACTAGAAACACTTTGCAAGTTGACACATGGTTACTAATTTAACAACTGCACTGATTCACTTAACTGTGGCAAGGAAGGTCATAAAATGGGGCGAAACTCACTTAATAACCATCTCACAGAAATGTTGGGCTCCATTGTGCTTGTAAATCAAGGACTGCATGTCTTTTCCGGGATTGAAACTCATTGAAAGAAACGTCTTTGTCTGCACACATAACAAGTAAGGTGACAGTGACTGCATAGGGACAGTAGAGTTACCAGATGAGTAATGTTAGTTCGTTCGACCCTATTCTATCTAGGAAGTAAATTATATCGTTCATATTTCAAAGTGGAATTGTCAGTGCTGACAGGTCTTCATTCATTGACTGAAATACGAAAGAAGGAGGGGTAACTATCTTCCCCTACCCCGCAGCTCTAGAGTTATTGAACTATGCTAATTATTCACATCTATTTTGGGGTCCCCCCCCATTCTCTCTCTGTATCTGACTCATTTCCTCAAAATTGTATTTTAAATGCAGGGGATTTTGCACATGACCTCTTATATGTAGCATAATAAATTACAAATAACTTCTGAAATTATTATGCCTGGTGACCTAGGGTGAAGTCACGGGTGGGATTCAGCCGGTTCGGATCGGATGTTAATTTTAATCTGGTTCGCTGAACTGGTAGTTGCAAGGACTGGCTGACCCCGACCACCCTGCCCCTCCCCTCCCAGGGGTCTCTACGCGGCCGTTTTGGATGCCAGGTAAGTGCAGGGCCCATGTGGAGGCTCTTGGAGGGTGAAAAATGAGCCTACCGGAAGTACTGAAAGTCTGGAAACGGGCTCGTTTCTGGCCTCCGGAGGGCCTCTGGAGCCCGAGGGAGGCCGTTTTCGCTCTCCCTGAGGCTTGAGGAAAGCCTCCGGAACCTAGGGAGGGCAAAAATGCGCCCCCCTGCCGTGGTGCAGGAGGCCTAATAGGCCACCCCCCCATGGCCACGCCCACCCAGCAACCGGACAGAGAACTGGTTGCCAACATTTTTCAATCCCACCCCTAGGTGAAGTATAAGCAAGTCCCCATCTTGACTGGGTTTTTACTGGCTCCCTATGTTCCAGTGCGATCCATCTTGGAAGGTTTTGAACCAAACGATAAGGAATCCACCACAAACCCTTTGCATTCTGCAATTCACCATAACTTCAACATGATGTAGGCCACATTCTATGGTGAGACCTCTGAGGTCACATTGAGGCCATTCAACCATTCTGTGTTGCTCTTGAGTGTCTCTGAGTGTGGGAACCTGATCCAGATTAGTGAAACAAGACACATTATTATGACAGGAAGGATGGCCCAGTGGGAGGCCCATATTAAAACAACATACCTCATGCATGGCCAGAATCTGAAAATGACATTTAATATAGCACAAAAGCTTCTGCGCATGTGCAGAAGTGTTGCACATGTGCAGAAGTGCTGCACATGAGTGCAAGCGCACGCCCACGAGCAAACCAGTAGTGACGGGATTTGAATCCCACTACTGGTTTGGACCTGTATGTGTCAGCGTTCCAGAAAACCCCCACTCTGAGTAAAGACGCAGAAGCAAGCATTTTCCAAAGTTCTCTTTACTAGAATAGGTAAACTGGCACATCTGGGAAAACCCAAATTTGAGTGGTCTGGGTTTTCCCTCAGTAAATCAAAACCCCCAAAACCATCCCCTCCCTCCTCAGTCGATCACATGCTCCAATTAACGCCCATCCCATCTCGACTCAGCACTCCGACTACTCCTTCTCCAGATGCCGGATCGCCCTGACCTTGACTGACAGGAAGAATGCTATTATGTCTAAAGACAACCCCTCTACTAAATCCCCCCTCCTACTTTCCCACACATGAGAAGGTGGCAGCATGGAAGCTTCCGGCCTAATAGGACTTCCAACGCTGACAGTATGTTGATATGGCCTACAGGCTAATCAATATATCTCTATCTCTGTCTCTGTCTCTCTCATCTATCTATCTATCTATCTATCTATCTATCTATCTATCTATCTATCTATCACCTATCACCTATCACCTATCACCTATCACCTATCACCTATCACCTATCATTTATCATCTATCATCTATTATCTATCTATCTATCTATGAAACATCTGCGAGAAAATCACCCAACTCAAGGAGCACCAAGGACACCGCATAGGAAATCTATTATAGCAGTGCTTTTCAAACTTGGCAACTTTAAGATTTGTGGACTTCAACTCCCAATAGCACAACTCCCAATACTCCCTGTATTTTCTCAGAAGGGAAATGAAGCTGTAATCAGAAGCACGGAGCTGCAGCTCCAACTAAACCAAGGAGAACACTTAGTAGTTTAAATTAATTCAGATCTCCAGGGTTAGATAAATTACATTTTAGGGTCCTGAAGGGATTAACAGAGGCAAACACAGAAGTGTTAATTATAATCTTTGAGAACTGACTAGCATAGATAATGTTATCCCTATCTTCAAACAACAGAAGAAAGGTCCAGATAAAAGTAGTCCTTGATTTACAACCATTGGTTTAGTGGTGGTTCGAAGTTATAACCAACACTGAAGTGACATTTGACCATTTTTCACACTTACAACCATTGCAGCATCTCCGTGGTCACGTGATCAAAATTTGGATGCTTGGCAACTGGCATGTACTTATGACGGTTGTAGTGTCCCAGAGTCATGTGATCGCCTTTTGTGACCTTCTGACAAGCAAAGTCAATGAAGAAGCCAGATTCATTTAACAACCACGTTACTAACTTAACAACTGCAGTGATTCACTTAACAACAGTGGCAAGAAAGTTCATAAAATGGGGCAAAATTCACTTAACAACTGTCTTGCTTTGCAACAGAAATGTGGGCTCAGTTGTGGTCGTAAGTCAAAGACTATCTGCAGTAGAAGCTATCAACCTTAAAATATGTTCTTTTTATATTCTCTTCAAAGAAGGATTACCGAAGCTGCTTGCCATCTCTTGCAATCCTAAATGGCATTAAAAGAGGGATACAATCAAGATCAAGGGAGGTGCTAATACCACTCTATAAAGCCTTAGTAAGACCACACGTAGAGTACTGCATCCAGTTTTGGTCACCACACTATAAAAAAGATGTTGAGACTCTAGAACGTGTGCAGAGAAGAGCAACCAAGATGATTAGGGGATAGGAGGCTAAAACATACAATGAATGGTTACAAGAATTGGGCACGGCTAGTCTAGTGAAGAGAAGGACCAGGGGAGACATGATAGCAGTCTTCCAATATTTGAGGGGCTGCCACAGAGAGGGGGGGGGGTCAAGCTATTTTCCAAAGCACCTGAAGGCCAGACAAGGAATAATGGATGAACAAGGAGAGATTCAACCTGGAAATAAGGAGAAATTTTCTGACAGTGAGAACAATCAACCAATGGACCAGAAGTTGCCTTCAGAAGTTGTCCAGAAGACAACTTCATGATGGACCTTCATCACTGGAGTCTTTCAAGAAGAGACTGGAGTGCCATCTGTCAGAAATGGTGTAAGATCTGCTTGGGCGGGGGGTTGGACTAGATGACCTACAAGGTCCAGGGGTGAAATTCAGCAGGTTCTGACAGGTTCTGGAGAACCAGTAACAGAAATTTTGAGTAGTTTGGAGAACTGGCAAATACCACCTCTGGCTGGCCCAAGAGTGGGGACGGAATGGGGATTTTGCAGTATCCTTCCCTTGGAGTGAGGTGGGAATGGAGATTTTACAGTATCCTTCCCCTGGAGTGGGGTGGGAATGGAGATTTTGCGGTATCCTTCCCCTGCCACGCCCACCAACCCATGCCCACCAACCCACACCACGCCCACAGAACCGGTAGTAAAAAAAATTGAATTTCACCACTAACAAGGTCCCTTCCAACTTTATTAATCTGTATCTCTGTACCTCTCCAAAATGGCTTATCAGATCCTCCACTGAGTAGGGCGGTTGGAGTATATAACCCCCATGTTTCTTTCCAATTCTACGATGCTATGAAATCTGTAGTAACTAGTTAACGAAGTGGAATAATTTCAAGTAGAGGCAGTTGGGATTTGATATAAAATGTTTCTCATAAACGGTTCCCCTTAGATAGAAACTTTAGAAACTTCAATGAGTTTTTGCTCATTGTGGTTCTTTTAGGTGATCGATATTTAAACAAATATAGTTCATTTTGCACCCATGAATCATTTCATAGTTTTTTTGTGAACGTGCACTTTGTGCATTTAAGAGTAATGTACAATGATTAAACCCTAGTTCTGTCTAATCTCGTCAGACTTGGGGTGGTTTGCATTATAAAGAAAATGTAGGAAGAGAAAGCTTTGATAAACAGAAGTGGCAGAAGTCATAAATAATTTCTAAAGGTAGATTAAACCCAGAAAGTGCCAAACTAATACAAACTATTTTGTTGCATTATTCCAGAGCTTTCATTTGCATTTAAATTACAATTTCAGTTTTTGTCAGCTCTAAATCATGAGGGTATTAATATAAGACTGCAATCCAGCACGCTGTCATTCGTCATTGCCTTTACAAAATGATTTTTGTGACTTTTAGATATTATTATTTAACCCACAGGCACACACAGATTGATAATTGCTATTGTTATCAAAGAGCGACACACTTTCTTAAGTCACTATGACTTGCAATATTTTCTGTCCTCTGAATTCCCATAGTTTTTTTTTTAAAAAAGCAGGAACCTGATTCTTGACCCTTGCCCAGCCAATGTTTAGCATAAAATTCTTTGCTTTCTGAATTTTGACAGAAAGTGGGGCTTATATCCATATATTTTTTATTAAATTTAACACCCGAGTTAGTTCCAATGACTAAATGAATTTCTGAATTTGCACTGTGGTTGGAATTAAGTGAGCACATTGGATTTTGAAGAAGCAGAATAGGAGGAGTATTGGTGTCTAGGAAGACTCCTGAGGATGGTGGGTTCCATAGTGCTCCCTGAGCTTAGTGGTTTTCTTGAAAACGTTTCATTACCACACTAGGTAACATCATCAGCGCTAATTGGGTAATGAAACATCTACAAGAAAATGAAACCTCTACAAGAAAACCACCAAGCACCAAGGAACCCACAGTTCAATCTTGAGCCCCAAATCTTCTCTCCTATATGGACTTCTAAGGCCAGCTAGGAAAACAAACATTGGAGTTGAACGACTGTAATAATAAATAAGCAAATCATTGAACAAATTATCCCAGAATTCTCACTTAAGGGACAAATCACAAGGGTCTACTCATATTGAGTAATTCCCCTACATTATGGGAAGAAGATCCAACTTCCTGGAGAAGACACTAATGCTGGGAACGGTGGAAGGAAAGAGAAGAGGACAACGGGCAGCAGGATGAATAGGCCCAGTTATAGATAGTGACGTACAGCCATTCATTTAGTCCAGTGGTGGGCTGCATGCAGCCCTCCCAAGCTCTGTTTTCTGTTCTGTCCCCGTCCCACACACGCACCCCCACAGACGGCCCGGAGTTAATAAGCCACACGACAAAATCTTTGAAAATAAAGCTGGCAGCAACCCAGTGGCTAGCTGCCAATTCAGACTGTACTCACACAAAACAAAGATTAGACTGCAAGCATTCCGATAAAGCAGGCAAAGTTTCTGCAATACAAGGATTAGTCCAAATGCAGTCCGACAAGGCAGGCAGAAGTCCAGTAACGCAGAGATCATGGATTATTTCTAGTTTTTGCTCGTCACAAACTGAACCGCCCACCACACCCACATTTATACCCTGTGGGGTGTGGTCCAGTGACTCAGCTAATCTCTGGCACGCCTTCCCCTCTGCTGCGCACGCTTCTCCCTGTGCCTTTACCGAGGGTCCAGCCAGCACTTATCTCCTTTGTCGCTGTCCACCTGTGGCTGCGGGGACGTGCTTGGCTCTGGGCCTATCTTTTGGCCTTCAGTGTCCTCCAGAGGCATTGCCAGAGAGGAGGGTCCTGGAGAGAGAGGCCTTGCCAACTCCTCTCCCTCACTCTCAGAGTCTGCATCTGTCGATAGCCCAGGCTCAGGCAACAGAGCCACAACAGTTTTCACTGGCAGAGGCACCGCGGGTCAGTCTTTCTCTGTTTCCAGATCTAAGCACCCCATGGGCCATATCCAGCCCCCGGGCCTTGAGTTTGACACCCCCTTTCGGTTTGACACAACCGAAATGCTACCGGTTAGCACCGGTTCAGGCGAATGTGCCAGTGGCGGCATGTGGTTCAGCAAACCGGAAGCGGTGGCAGTGCGAAGCTCCACCCACCTGCCCAGATGTCGTTACTTCCTGGTTTTAACCAGGAAGTAACCTGTTTTTGACCCTCTGTGCATGTGCAGAAGGTTTTGCACCTGCTCAGAGGGTCCAAAATCGCACGTGATGCACACATATGCACGCACAAAGTGCACACTTCCGAACCGGTAGGGAAGGTAAGTAGATTTCACCCCTGCCCTTGTCTAATGCTTGTAATTGTCATGGCTGAAGAAGTTTCTTGGATGAGAAGCCAAACGTCTTCAAAGAAAAACCAGAAAGTCCAGTGGCCTCTTGAAAAAGCACCTTTGGGACAACCAGGGGTTTGTGTCAATTTAATAGTGGGGACCTGAAGTATTAAGGCATACTATATGCTTGAATGGCTGGATGTTGTTGCCCATGGCAACAGTTCCATGGATTTCCACACTCAAACATCCTTTGGCGAGTGCTTATTAATGTATGAAAAGAGAAGCAATGAGTCATCTTCTCAAAGTTGCATATTGAAGGTCCAGTAATTGCATTTTTCTTTTTTCTTTTTCTTTTGCAGAGACCGGAGCATGGTTATCATCAATTTTGGATTTTTAATATATACTGATCATGCATGGTGAGCTGTTTACTTCTCCTTTTGGAGAATTAAAAGACTTGCAGCTTCAGATAGTGGTGGTGATAGAAGGACAGTAGGAAGACACGGGAATATATATCCAGAAAAAACCCAGAAGGTAATTTTCTGCTTCCCTGCTCAGCTATGAATGGGAAAAAAAAAAAAAAAATCATTCGCTTGACTTTCACATTGCATCACTCATACATCTGTCCTATCCTGTTTGCCAGTGAATCTCATTATTAATTCATCCCATCCTTAATTCAATGGCAAAGATTCAATGCAGCTGCTCTCTAGGTGTTAAAAAACACAATCGCTCCTCAACATATCACCATAACTGGGTCTGGAATTAAAGTCACAAATAATTACAGTTATAAATTGAGGAATCACATGATGGACCGGTAGTGCTTTTCAACTTTGGCTGCTACCGGTTCACTCGTGGGCGCACACAACACTTCTGCACATGTGCAGAGATGTCCGGATGGGTGGGCGGAGCCTCCCGCCACCGTCACTATTATTCGCCGGATCTGGGGTGAACCAGTAGCAACCCACCACTGGACAGGATCCAATTTTTCAACAGTTTTTGCCACTGTTGCTAAATGAATGCCATGGTCCTTAAGCAAATCAATTTTCCTCAATAGTGATGGTTTTTTGGCCAGAAACTAGAAGTAAACATTGGAAATTGGCAACCTCCCCCACAGGAAGTAATGACACCCGGGCGGCGATCGCTACCGGATCACCGAACCACAGGGAAAAATCGCTACTGGATCGGGTGATCCACTCCGATCCAGGAGCATTTCACCCCTGTATTGGAACACTGCTGTCAAGTCTCCCCTAGTCCTTCTTTTCATTAAACTAGACATACCCAGTTCCTGCAATTGTTCTTCATATGTTTTAGCTTCCACCCCTCCAATCATCTTTGTTGCTCTTCTCTGCACTCTTTCTAGAATCTCAACATCTTTTTTATATTGTGGCAACCAAAACTGGATGCAGGATTCCAAGTGTGGCCTTACCAAGGCATTATAAAGTGGTATTAACACCTCACATGATCTTGACTTGATTCTATCCCTCTGTTTATGCAGCCCAGAACTGTGTTGGCTTTTTTTGGCAGCTGCTGCACACGGCTGGCTCATATTTAAATGGTTGTCCACTAGGACTCCAAGATCCCTCTCACAGTTAGCACTATTGAGTGTGGTACCACATATACTGTACCTATGCATTTTGTTTTTCTTGCCTAAATGTAGAACCTTTCTTTTTTCATCATTGAATTTCATTTTGTTAGATAGCGCCCAATGTTCAAGTCTGTCAAGATCCTTCTGTTTCTTAAGCCTATCTTCTGGAGTGTTGGCTATTCCTGCCAGTGTGCATGGGTGTTTGCTATACTGTATTTGGTCTCCTCACATTGCCTTCTGCTTTTGTGACTGCCTTCCAGTTCATTCATGTAGGCTAAAGAACAAAGGTAAGGGGTTCAACAATCCTAGAATCATAGAGTTTCAGGGACCTCTATGGTCATCAAATCCAACCCTTACACACTGCACCATTCACTATCCAGTGTTTTTCAACCTTGGCCACTTTAAGAAGTGTGGACTTCAACTCCCAGAATTCCCCAGCCTGCATGGCTGGCTGGGGAATTCTGGGAGTTGAAGTCCTCACCTCTTAAAGTGGCCAAGGTTGAAAAACACTGCACTAGACCATCCCATATAGATGAAATTCCAGCCTTGTTGGAAAAAACCCATTGAAGGGGATGAAAACCTACCATGCAGAAACTATCCCATGATTGACAGCTCTTCCTATCAAGAAATTCTTTCTAAGGCAGACCAATCTCCAGGGACCTCTCTCGAATAGTCTCTTCTTCTTGGTATCAGAAGGGTCTCACTTGACCAAAGACATTTGGCTCTGTTCTTACACTTTTGTGGAATGTATCTGGATGGTTCTAGAAAGTCTACAGTTGTGATGGGGAGGAAAAAAAGTGGACTTCTAGTTAAAAGCTAGAGTGGGAAACTTAGGGTTCAGCAGGGAAAAGGTGCTTGGGAACATAGCAGATATTGGCCACTTGTACTAAAAATTTTGCAGCAGCTTCAAATTCCCAGGAAAAGTTGTATCTGCTTTCAAAGTTTCAGATGCTGCCTTGTTTGCATCTTTGCCCCTTTTCCAATTCTGAAGTGCTGCACAGTCCTGATCATTCCTTTAACTCAAGCCCTTAATAAAGGATGCATGTCTTAAAATCAATTTTTCGATAAGTGGCAGATAACCGCATCTATTGGGGCACCACAAAAGTCAAGATGGCAGCCGCAGCCCCATTCTTCTTTGTACATTTGTCCATACATAGGTTTGAGGGTTTGACCATTTTTACTGATTTCATTTTAAAACAAAGCAAAATAGAAGCGTCAACATTATCAGAGACTACACACATCTGTTCCATCGCTTACTTTCTGTTTTGTTTTGCTTTTAATAGAAAATTAGAAAATTCTGATGGTGTGATTTGAAAATTATTTTGGAGAGCTGTTAAAAAAAAGGGGCTGATTACAAATAAATTACTCTTGTGGCTTTGATGCAGAGGTGGGTTTCAGCAGGTTCTGACCAGTTCTGGAGAACCGGTAGCGGAAATTTGGAGTAGTTTGGAGAACCGTTAGTAAAAATTCTGACTGGCCCCACCCCCATCTATTCTCTGCCTCCCAAGTCCCAGCTGATCAGGAGGAAATGGGGATTTTGAAATAACCTTCCCCTGGAGTCGGGTGGGAATGGAGATTTTAAAGTATCCTTCCCCTGCCATGCCCACCAAGCCACACCACCCCCACCAAGCTACACCCATAGAACTGGTAGTAAAAATTTTTGAAACCCACCACTGCTTTGATGGCACGGAAGGCGCTGCAAGGGGAAATGTTTTATCTGAGTGTTCTTACACACACACACACACACACACACACACACACACACACACACACGAAGTCTGTATGGAAGAAAAAGTTTCAGCCAATCTATTTTTCCAATTGTGTCATGTTTAAGCACATTGACTTAACTGTCTTTCATCTCCTTAAATACAACTCAATTACTAGGTTTCTCTGCTAGTTTTAAAAATTGCTGCAGGCATATTATTCTTGGACAGGAAGACGACAATCATTCTGATAAGATTCAGCGCACAACACACTCCCCTTTGTACTGATGGGCATGTTTCTCCTTTTATTTAACAGTGGGGGGCCCCATTCAAATATGCTAATCTCATGTACAGTCTGCAGCTTCAAATAGCAATAGCACTTAGACTTATATACCGTCCCATAGTGCTTTACAACCCTCTCTAAGCCGTTTACAGAGTCAGCCTATTGCCCCCAACAATCTGGGTCCTCATTTTACCTCCGAAGGATGGAAGGCTGAGTGAACCGGTCAGGCTCGAACTCCTGGCGGTAAGCAAAGTCAGCCTGCAATACTGCATTCTAACCGCTGCACCACCACAGTGCTGAAATGGTACGGTCCATTCACGACTGTCTCAATCCATTCTCCATCCAGATCTTTGCCCATCAAACCCCTAACGCCATAACATAAAATCTTAATGAAAAACTCTTTCAAGTGGTGCAAAATTCGTCTAGAAAAACCCCTGGAGTTTTTCCTTGGCAACAGAACTGAAATGGTTCCAGTTTCTTCTTCCGTTTCTTTTTCAATTCTAAATTTACACAGTGCTGGAATGTTCTGCTCATCTCCCGTCAAGCAATCCTGCTTAAGTTTCTGAGCCCAGATACGGTTGGCAGGTGGGCGTTGTCATTTTCCTGGGAAAATGTGTTGACGTATTATTATAAGAAAGTTCATTTCCCAAAGCTTATGTATTTCGCATTGTACCAACCCAACCATGATCAGCCTTTGGTCATTGAGCTGATGACTTAAGAAAATACCAGGGCGATAAGGAAGATGACATCTAGGTACCTACATTGCGAACCCTCGGCAGCTTTTCTGACTGTGGGTTTCCCGAGTCAACTTTCAGGTTTAATTGGATTGAAACTGAAGAGAGGCTGCAGAAAAGCATGGAGAAAGGATTTGGTTTTCTTCCCTTTGATGAGATTTCAACAGTGCTTTTTCTTTCCTGCTTTCGTAAAAAGGTCAGGCCTGATTTTATTTCTTGAGTGAAATGAATAATTTATGCAGTCACTCAAGAGAACAATATCTCTTTTAAAAAGGTAAAGGCCTCTTCAACTGCACGGAACAAGTCCTGTTAAATCTACCTGATTTTCTTGGCAGGGCTGGAGAAGTGGCTTCGTGCTACCTTCCTCGAGAAAGGGTTATTTACTTTCCTAAGCCAGCCTACACACTGATGTGTCCACGTAGTCTCCTTAACCAGGCATTCAGCAACTCTGATCCTGCTTAACCTTTCGGAGATCAGTAAGATTGGCCACAAGGCACCAGTCATCAATACCAACACAATTATGCCTTCAGATGTCCTTGTGTCAACTTCATGATTACATCCATGCTGTTTTCTTGGAAATGGCTTACCCGGGACCTTCTTCCAGGAATTGTTTTTCAACTTCCTAATTGAGGCTATAAAACTGGAATTCCCTATTGCAACGATTCTCAATCTCAGCAACTTTTAAGACCTGTGGACTTCAGTTCCCAGAAGTCCCCAGCCACACAGTTTAAAATTGCTGAGGTTGAAAAACACTGCACTAGTATCTCCCATCCAAGTACCTTTGTTTTCACTTTAAAAGCCTAGCAGGCATATCTACAGGTAGATCTTGTTGGTGTGATGTTCTCAATTAGATCACAAGTGGGGTGAGCAGTTAGCACACGAGTGGTACAGTTTTTTGTGTTTGGCTCAGTGGTGGGTTGCTCCTGGTTCGGTCCAGTTCTATAGAACCGGTAGTAAAACTGGCAGGAGGCTCCACCCACCCACCACGATGTCATCATGGGTGATCTGCGCATGCACAGAAGCTTCTGCACATGCTCAGAAGCACGCACTCCCATTGCGAACCAGTAGTAAAGGTAAGTAGAACCCACCCCTGGTTTCTTTCCATTTGTTTCTTCATCCGCTGAATCAGCATACAAGGAAGATATCCAAAGGTATCCACATGGTGCTCAAAAAACAACTTACATCTAAATACTAGTAAGACAAAGGAGATGGTGCTACGTTTCCGGAAGCACAGAGAGGAACCTGCCCCACTGCAGGGGTGAAATGCTCCTGGTTCAGACCGGATCGCCCGATCCGGTAGCGATGGCAGCGGGTGGTTTGGAGAACTGATAGCAAAAATCCCTCCCCACCCCCATGCCCAGCTGAGCCGCACAATCATCAGCTTTTTATTTTATTTTTAAAAGCATTTTTTCTACAACCTCTTCGGCCGAAAAAATGCTTTTAAAAGTTAAAAAAAAAAAGCCTCTGCTGATCAGGCAAGTCAGCTGAGATCGTCAGAGGCTTTTTTAAAAAAAAGAAAAGCCTCTGCCGATCAAGCAAGTCAGCTGGGATTGTCAGAGGCTTTTAAAAGCATTTTTTTTACAACCTCTTCGGCCAAAGAGGTTGTAGAAAAAATGGTTTTAAAAGTTAAAAAAAAAATTGGCCACGCCCACTCAGTCATATTACCCCCACCACCACCAAGCCACGCCCACAGAACCGGTAGTAACAAATTTTACATTTCACCACTGCCCCACTGTATATGGAGGGGTGGGTGGATGGAGTGGGTTTCCTCTTTTAAATTCTTGGGAGTGCTTATTAGTCAAGATCTCACCTGGAAAAACAACACGTCCCTGGTGATTGACAAGGCCCAACAGAGACTTCATTTCCTCAGAGTCCTGTGAAAAAATCAGGTGGAACAACGGCTGATGACCTCTTTCTATCAGTCCACGATAGAAAGTGTCCTCACATATTGCATTACAGTATGGTACACTGGTTTAACTGCTGCGGACTGGAAGGCACTACAGAGAGTGATCAATTCAGCACAAGAAACCATCGGTTACCCCTCTAACACCACTGGATGACCTCGCCAGGTCTCACTGCTTTAGCAGACTAAGGAAGATACCCAGAGATGATTCACACCCTGGTCAGGGTCTCTTCGCACTTCTACCATCGGGCAGAAGACACCAAAGCTTAGCCATCCGAACAAATAGGTTTAAAACTAGTTTCTATCCTTGGGCTGTCAGACTCTTAAACACAACCACAATCACTCCACGCACACATGGAAACGTATAACTAGTTTTTCTTTTTCTTTCTTTTTCTTTTTTCCCCCAATTACTTTGATTTATATGCAGCCCTGAGTCTCCGGAGAAGGGCGGCATATAAATCAAATTAAAAAAAAATTACTTGCATAGGGATTATTCTTTATACTATTTATGTTGTTCATTTTTTTCCCCCCATGGATTGCACCAGTGTGGCTAAAACCAATTTCGTTGTATACATGATGTACAATGACAATAAAGGCTAGACTATCCTGAATCAGTTGACCAGGTTTGTGGCTCTCACCTCTGAGAAGTAGTCAGACTGAGTTCCAAGCAAAACAATATCTTACTCAAGGCTGAGGCAAAATAACTCTCCTGCCCAGTTTGGCCATCTAAGTTAAAGAACAGAGAAATTGGTTCACTCTTGGATTTTGAAGGTGAGGAGTTTGGCTGATCTCGACAACACTGCTCAGCGGGTAGCAAGCGTCTCTCAACCCCTCCCCAAGCATTAATTTATTAATTCATTTATTCACTCATTCATTCCATTCATTCTCTACATTCATTCAGTCCATTCAGTCATTCAGTCAGTCCATCCATCCATCCATCCATCCATCCATCCACTTCATTCATTCATTCAGTTCATTTACTTATTCACTCCATTCATTCACTCTATTCTTTCCATTCATTTACTCATTCCCTCCATTCATTCTCTTCATTTATTTACTTCATTCATTCATTCATTCATTCATTCGAAAGGAACAATTTAGGACTTCTACTTCAACCCCTATTCAGTATAGGAATCCAAATGAAAAGGGGAGATTCTACATCAGGGAGGGGATATTGTTGAAAAGCTGTAGAAATCATCTTGACTCCCCCCCCGAACACTTTTGATTTAGCTTCTATTCAAGTACAATCAAAGAGTAACCTTTCTATGTAATTGATTCGAGTGCTGAACTGCTACTGTCCATCCACCTTTCCTAATATGCATCTGCCTTCCTGCAATTTAAATCCGTTATTCTCTCTTATTTCTTCAACTTCCTTAGTTTTTGTGGAAAGAAAGACTCTATTACCAGTCCAGTTATTTCCTCTTCAGTCCTGTGCATTTGAGTTCTGCTTTTTAAACACGTATTTTTTTGCATTTGTCTCTATTATGTTTATCTCATTTTTCTAATCCTTCACAATCCCTTAAATGTTGTTTCTCTTCTCCCAGTTTGGTGTCACTGCAAATTTCCCCTCCATCTCCTCATGCAAATTATTTTTTTTTAAAAAAATTGAAAATAACAGAGACTGGGCTGAATCTTAAACAGTAGTGCCCCTACTTTTATCTTCCTCACTGGTGGAAGAATTGTTCATGAATATTCTTTGAATACAGTTTTTGCTTAATTGTCCTGCTATCCGCCTTTCAGATTAATCCTGCAGGGCAAGTCCATGGTGACTTCTGATAATGATTAGTGCATTGTTTCTGAGGTGCTTATGTATCAATTGCTTTATGATTTGCCTTAGAATGTCCCCAGGGTTCAGGATGAGTGAGATCCCCATCTCCCCTGGCAAGCCATTTTCTAGCATTTCTCAAAGATTATTCATAAAATCTTAGCCATATCATCATCAGTTTTCTTCAGAACTCTCATACGCATTTCCTCTGGCCCTGAAAATTTAAAGTCATTCATAAATATTTCTTTATCATGACCTGATCAATCCCAAGCACCAGTCCTTCTTCCTGAGCTTCACGGTTTTGAGGGAACACACATTCTCTTCCTTTTGAAGAACATCAAACTACTCAGAACAGCAGGAGACTGGAGAGGGGTAAATTGTGTAGTGGTAACACAAAAAGGAAATATAGGTATTGGCTGACTCTTTGTCCTCTTAACACCTCTGCCCTCCCCAGTGTTGGTCTACAATATGTCAGCCTAAAATCTTTCCTGTAGACTTGAATAATAGATGCACGCTGCCCTTAAACCTGATATTAACATTTTTGAGTTAAAATTGATTCCATGTATCCATATGGGCACAACCATAAAAGTTTTCTAGGCAACAAAACAGAGGTATTTTGCCATTATTTCCACGCACACCCCCAAGATGTTGGCAAAGTCTTTCCAAATTGAATATTCCAAGCAAGGCATTCTAAATGGATGAAACATTTCATGGAAAACAACAATCTGGGTTTTTTTATGCGTGTAAACCAATATTCTATTCTATAATGCCATTTAAGAGGAAAACAGAGTTGGAAGGGATCTTAGTAGTCTTCTAGTCCAATGCCCTGCTCAAATAGGAGACCCTGGCCTGTACTATTTCAAACAAATGGCTGACCAATATCTTAAAAACGTCCAGTGATGGAGCACCCACAATTTCTAGTGGCAAGCTGTTCCACTGGTTAACTGTTCTCCCTGCCAGGAATTTTCTCCTAAGTTCCAGGTTGCTTCTCTCCTTGATTAGTTTCCATCCGTTGCTTCTTGTCCTGCCTTCAGGTGCTTTGGAGAATAAGTTGACCTTCTCTCCTTTGTGGCAGCCCCTCAAATATTGGAACACTGCTACCATGTCATAATATCATACCCTGTTAGGGCTATAACCAGTCTCTGTTACTATTAGTGTCCGCTCTTACTATAACAAGTTATCTTGGAGATTATTATTGTCTGAAAATGTTCTTTGAATAGGATAACATCCCAATGCAGTCAGAATGGCACCTTAATGCCATTGAAGGCAAATGAAGATGGTTATGAGTGTGGCCAATGTTAAAAGATAGTTTTGAATGGGATGACAATTACAAAGAAGGGAGTTATTTCTCAGCATTTTTGCAAAATCCTTACCTGAAACTCTGCCATAATCATGGCAAAAAAACAAAACAAAACAGTTACCAGTAAATTGGACATGACTTGCTTAAGCAATGCCTTGCTTAGCAACGGAATTTCTGATCCCAATTGTGGTCATAAGTCAAGGGCTACCTCTGTATGCAAAAACAGCACATTCTACAACCTCTTTTGAAATCATTTTCAAAGCAAATTGTCTACAGATTGGTTTGGAAGCCATCCTTACCAACTGGCTAACACCAGTTCTTGATCAACCTAATAAAAAGGAAATATTGCATAATTCATTGACTGCAATTTATTGAGCCACTGAAATAGGAATCCTCCTTAACTTGACAAAATGATTTCACATCAATGCCTTTTTCAGACAACAAGCTCTAAATGAATTAGAGATTGTATGGGGAATGCAAAGGGCCACCTGATTTGCAGCTTCTACGCGGGTAAGGCAATTATAGCAATACAGAAGTAGCTGAACATCCAACACTTAAGCAATCTAAGAATGTAAGTCTGCTGGACCAGACTTAATGCCTACATAGTCCAGCATTCTGTTTTCACAGGGGCCAATACAATGCTTTCATTTGTTGCCAAGCAGAACACAAGTTCATCTGCAATATTTTCAGCTCTGCCTCATGCAATCTCAGTTGCCTAAGGCCCAAGGAGCTGCCTTCTGAGCAACACCGGAGTACTGATCACAGGTTCATATCTACAGTGAAGAACAATCAAGTTACACCCTCATTCCACGATAGAGTTCCTGAGCAGAGGTACCAACATGTTGCAGAGGCTTTTGGAGGTACGTACAACAGAACAGTCAGGAAAACACCTAAGACATGTTTACAAGGAAGGGTTTCGTACTGCTCAAGACCCTGGTTTGAATTTGTAGTCTCCACTATGTTGCTTTCTGACGGTGTGGAACATTGAGGAAACTGAGACTCTGCAAGGAGGAAACTTGCCATGGATCGTGGGGAAACCCGGGATGAAATGTTTTTTTGTTGTTGTTTCCAATGTTCCAATGTTCAATCTCTTTCCATCTAGAGTTCATAGTTCTCTGGAACCAGGAAACCCACTCTTGATATGGAATCCTGGTTTCCTTCTTTTCCTGACCTTTTGAGAAGCAATATAGAAGGGACACCACTGAATGAGGCATGGCATCCACAAGAATCTAACCTGCACTGCCAAATAACACCGATTACATAGAGATTAAGTCACTAATGGCAGAATTTTGTATCTTCGGTTCATTGCTTTCCTGGTTGCTACAGAGGCAGAGATTTGAGTGCTCCAACTTTACAAATCAAAGGCTACTCTTTCTTTCTCTGAATGGATAACTAAATTTCGTAGCCATTGGAAAGTTTGGTTTACAAATGCATGGCTTCTTAAAACATCCCATTCAGCTACTTTGGGATGCTTCCATTGAACCATCGCAACTGTGAAAGAGGATTTGATACTGGTTTGTCAAATGCATGTAATTGGTGAGAGAAGGGAGGAAGAAGCCATCAACGAGACACTAATTGGTAAAGCCAAAGTAAAAATATCTTCGGTGAAGCAGGAACGGATGCTGTGAGTTCTTCAAACCATTTGAAGGCATTTGATTTCAGAAATCCAAAAATGTATATGTACACATGGGCACGCATACACAGCATTCATTGAATGCCTCTTTGAGACTTCACTCAAAAAAATGTAAAGATTTTTTTTTTAATTTAAGAAATTCGCAGCCATGTAACAATTGACAAATGGAGACCATTTTGCAGAACGGAAATTGGGCTTGTCATAGGTCGAATGGGGGGGGGAACCCTAGTGTGTCTTTCCCCAAATATGTGGTCCTCCAGGTGTGTTTGGAAGTGCTTAATAAGAATTTGGAGAACTGTAGTCCCAGTGCATCAGCTTGGAGAGTGATGTCCTAAAGAACTCTGAAAGGTTCACCAGATTTGTGGTGGTGCCTTTTCCTGAATGGCTCCTGCATCAGGTTCAGGCTAGAATTCTGTGGTGGTGACCTGGGTAATTTCAGAGTGCAGTTCTTCCCCTTGGCTTCCTCTGCTGAAACCTCTTTTGTGGCTGTCCATGTCTAGTCATGCTGACTTATGAAGGACTTCTGATGGAGTGCAGGTAGAAACACGTTCTCGTGTGCTATTCCGAGCCCGGCTAAAACTGTTCTGCTCCATCCGTGATCGGAACGGGAGGCAGAACTCTCTAAAACATCTCTTGAAGTTCTCATCCAAGAAAGCATACAGGACAGGGTTGAGGCTGCTGTTAGTGTAGCCCAGGGCGATACAAAAATGCAGGCTGGCCATGACATAAGGGTTCTTCTTGTCAATGCCAACCAGAGTCCAAACAATGACAAAGATCTGGATGGGAGTCCAGCAGATGATGAAGGCTGCTACCACAATGAGCACCATGCGCGTAATACGGCGCAGATTGCGGTCCTTCTCCTTGGAACCTGAGAGGAGACGGACATTCTTCAAGCGGAGAATCATGAGCCCGTAGCAGACGGTGATGACCAAGATGGGAACCAAGAAAGCAAAGATAAAAACACAGATCTTGGTAACCGTATCCCAGTATATTTGAGGTTCAGGAAACTGAAGGAGACAGATTGTAATGCCACCTGAATAAAAGAAAGAAGAGTATGAACATGAGAGATGAACAAACAGGAGGACCATAGCTCAGTGGCCAACAGAACTGCTATTCTCTTATACATAGGAGCACATCATCGCATAGTAGAGCCCCTTTTGACATCAACCATCAATGACTAGTGGCTTTGTTGATGGGAGTTTGGGAGGATGTTGTTGTTGCTGTTTAGTCACTAAGTCATATCTGACTCTTTGCAACCACATGGACACCAAGGTACACCAAGCCTCCCTTTGTCCTCCACTGCCTCCCGGAGTTTGCTCAAAACATCTCTTGAAGTTCTCATCCAAGAAAGCATATAGGACAGGATTGAGGCTGCTGTTAGTGTAGCCCAGGGCTCAAACAGGCACCCTGTTATTAAGCTGGTTATTAAGACCAGCTGCCTGCAATTACTGCAGGTTCGAATCTCGCCAAGGCTCAAGGTTGACTCAGCCTTCCATCCTTTCTAAGGTAGGTAAATTGAGGACCCAGTTGTGGGGGCAATAAGCTGACTTTGTATAAATATACAAAAGGATGAAGGCTATTGCTTAGCACATTGTAAGCCACCCTGAGTCTCCGGAGAAGGGTGGCATATAAATCAAATTAAAAAAAAAATGATGTTCATCTTAGATGTGCATCTAAGATGTGCATCTAAGACATTATCTAACCATCTCATCCTTCCTCTATCATCCCATCCATTCCCAACATTGGGAGCATATTCCTAGTCAATTAATTGACCATCCCGTCCATTCCCAACATTGGGGGCATATTCCTAGTCAATTAATTGACCATCCCGTCCATTCCCAACATTGGGAGTATATTCCTAGTCAATTAATTGACCTTTATAGTAGGACACAATCCAGGATGAATAGATCAGTTGGACAATATCCATGCTTTTAATCTTCTCAACTGCTACAATGGAGGTTAAAAGGAAAGGCCATTGCTTCCTTCCACTTTCCTTTTTAAATAGACTATTGATAGTTGGGAAGGAGTGTGTGCTCTCTCTCATCATTTCCACCCTTTGTCATAATTCCTTATGGATGCAGACTGGGAGAAAGTACAAAACAAACCAGTCATCGAGATAGAGTGCCTAGGGCAACTGTGTTTTCACAGGGCTTCTCTAGGACTTTGTCTCAGTTGACAAAGATTCAGGGACAGCTACCTATCAAGTTAGTAGCTTGTATGGGATCAGGAAGATATTCAATTAGCCCCAAATAACCCTTTTTCTGCCTGGATTAATTGACTGGGGTTTGGAGTTTGTATGCTTTTGTTATCCCTACCCCACAACCCATTTCAATATGTTGTGTGAACAGGAATAATGAATGAGCATAGAAATCTTGATATAATTTCCAAGACAGTACAGGTAGTCCTCAACCTATGACCACAATTGAGCCCAAAATTCATGTTGTTAAGTGAGAAATTTGACTTTTTGCCCCATTTTACGACTTTTCTTGCCACCTTTGTTAAGTGAATCCCTGCAGCTGTTAAATTACTAACATGGTTCTTAAGTGAATCTGGCTTCCCCATTGACTTTGCTTGTCAGAAGGTCACAAAACACGATCACATGACTCCGGGACACTGTAGCCATCATCAATGTGAGTCAGTTGTCAAGCATCCCAATGCAAATCATGTGACCATGGGGATGCTTCAATAGTCATAAGTGTGAAAAATGGTCACGAGTCGCTTTTTTTCAATGATGTTGCAACTTCAAGTGGTCACTAAATGAACTGTTGTAAGACGAGGACTACCTGTACACGGAGGGGCATTATTTACAAAACCAACTTTTTACCAAAATATGAACGTTCCTCCCTTAGCCCCATAGGTAAGCCTGCTTCCTATATAACAGAATCACCCCTGAGAAATAAACTGAATAGCAATAGAGCCTTGGTACTACAGTGGTTTAAAGCACCCTGTTATTAACACAGCTGCCTGCAATTTTCTGCTGGTTCGAATCTCTCCAAGGCTCAAGGTTGACTCAGCCTTCCATCCTTTCTAAGGTAGGTTAAATGAGGACCCAGTTTGTGGGGGCAATAAGCTGACTTTGTATAAATATACAAAAGTATGAAGGCTATTGCTTAACGCACTGTAAGCCGCCCTGAGTCTCCGGAGAAGGGCGGCATATAAATCAAATTAAAAAAAAAAAAATAGCACTTAGACTTATATACCACTTCAAAGTGCTTTACAACCTTCTCAGAGTCAGCCTATTGCCCCCAACAATTTGGGTCCTCATTTTACCAACTTGGAAGGATGGAAGGTTGAGTCAACCTTGAGCCTGGTGGGATTCGAACTGCCAAATTGCAGGCAGCCGGCAGTCAGCAGAACTAGCCTGCAGTACTGCACTCTAACCACTGCGCCACTGATGCTCATAGAATAGAAGTTCCTTCGCTACTACAGGACAGAAAAAG
Source organism: Pantherophis guttatus (assembly GCF_059756535.1). Taxonomy (NCBI): domain Eukaryota; kingdom Metazoa; phylum Chordata; class Lepidosauria; order Squamata; family Colubridae; genus Pantherophis; species Pantherophis guttatus. The sequence goes on along the minus strand of NC_142072.1, from coordinate 15,074,682 downwards.
TCCTTGTACCCCAAAGGTCTGTGTCAATTTAGCAGTGGGAACCACATCCTGATCATTGCCCAGATTGGGTAGTCTTCGGGGAAGTGACTGGAATTCAACGGCAGACCACTTGCCTTGAGATTTAGTGACAGCCATGACCATGATAGGCACTCCAACCACAGAGGAGAGAACCCAGATGCAAACATTGATTAACTTCGCTTTAGCCGGGGTCCGGAAATCCAAGGCCTTGACCGGGTGGCAGACGGCAATGTACCGGTCTACGCTCATCATCGTCAGGGTGAAGATGCTGGTGAACATATTATAGTAGTCTATGGAGAGGACGACTTTGCAAAGCAGTTCCCCAAATGGCCAGGTCTCCATCAGATACTTAGCACTCTGGAAGGGCAGAGTACTGGTGGCCAAGGCATCTGCCAGGGCTAAATTGAAGATATAGATGTTGGTGGCAGTTTTCAACTTGGTGTATCTAGAAGGAGGAGATAAGGAGAATGAGATAAATTGCAAATGACACTGGGGCTCATTCTTTGCAAAAAAATAATAATACATACATACATTCTTATTAAACCAGCAAAACAACATGAGGTAAAATGGAATAGAACAGTGGTATATGTTTTGACTGAAGTCAAGTGACAGAAAAGATAGATTCTCCTGAGTCCTTTCCTGGTATCAGGGCTCAGTTAATGTCTAGAAGATTACAGACTACAAAGAATGGTTACAGGAACTGGGCATGGCTAGTCTACTGAAAAGAAGGACCAGGGAAGACATGATAGGAGTGTTCCAATTTTTGAGGGGCTGCCACCGAAAGGGGGGGGTCAAACTATTTTCCAAAGGACCTGAAGGCCAGACAAGGAATAATGGATGGAAACTGATCAAGGAGAGATTCAACTTGGAAATAAGGAGAACTTTTCTGACAGTGAGAGCAATCAACCAATGGAACAGAAGCTGCCTTTGGAAGTTGTGGGAGCTTCATCACTGGAGGCTTTCAAGAAGAGATTAGACTGCCATTTGTCAGAAATGGTGTAGTTGCGGGGGTTGGACTAGATGACCTACAAGGTCCCTTCCAACTCTGTTAATCTGTAACAGTCTAGTTTGGCGGACATAATCTGAAGGGGAGCACAGGAATGCTGAGAATGTAAACATGGATCTGTCTCCAACAAAGAATGTGAAGGCAAGAGATAAGAAGAAATTCAAGCTGACTTATCAGAGAGGACCATGCTGAAGGAGAACGTGAAGAGTTTAAGTTCTGACTAGCTATAAATTCTGACGTACCTTTCTGACGTTTGCAGAGAAATGGTCAACTAGCATAAATGACTGCCATTTCCTAGGATACATTCCAGATACATATTCTAGTTTTGTTTTCCTTGCTTCTCTGACAGCCTGATACCCACCTTACCTAAATTTGCTTGCCTTCTTCACCAAATACCCTTGCTTGCTTCTTCACTGTTATCCGTTTCTCCTTTCTTCTGTGCTATCTAATATCCAGAGGTATTTCACAAGAAGAGTCCTCCATTCCTCTGCTCACAACAGAATCCCTTATGCCACGAGGCTTGAAATTTTGGGTTTAGACAATTTAGAACTAGGCCGCCTTCAGTCTGACCTAAGCATAGTACACAAAATTATCCGCTTCAACATCCTACCTGTCAATGACTACTTCAGCTTCAACCGCAATAATACACGAGCACACAAAAGATACAGACTTAAGGTAAACCTCTCGAAACTCGATTGCAGAAAATTCAACTTCAGCAACAGAGTGGTCAATGCCTGGAATGCACTACCTGACTCTGTGGTTACATCCCCTAACCACCATAACTTTAACCTTAGACTGTCTACTGTTGACCTCACCCCATTCCTAAGAAATCTTTAAGGGGCGTGCATAAGCGCACCAGCACGCCTACCGTCCCTGTCCTACTGTTCCCATTTATTCGTATCCATATCCTGTATTCATAATCATGTTTATACTTATATCTGTTATCTTATGCATGTTTGACAAATAAAATAAATAAATAAATAAATAAAATCTCTCATCTAGTAGTACATGTCTACATGTACATGTAAATGACATCTACGTGTCATTTACTGTATTTGGTACCCATGCTCGTCTCCTTGTGCTTTTAATCAGTTGATTTAAAAAAAGGGAGGAAACCATTCATTTAATGTATTTCTGGGTTTCTGAAGGATGTAAGCAGCAAAGGATGCTTCACCCAGGCTGTGTCATTGTTTATATGGTGCTGAAATCCATCCTTCCTATTCCTGAAAACATTCTGTCCCTCCAGCAAGAGATACTGTTTTTACAGCTGATTTTCAGTCTGTTCTAGGATACCTTTTTATGTTGACTATATTGCTGTAAGAAAGCAGAGACTCCTTTGTTTTTACTGCCGGTGTATAGCTTCTTTACTGATCCTTGATCTGAGAAGGCTCCATTAGAGGTGCCAACACAGGGCTAAATCCTTTGGGGGAGGGGAAATCATTATTTTCTACCGTTTTATTTATTTATTTCACTCTTTGGCCAGGTTTGCATTAAGAAATCTCTCCAGTCACCATGGAAAAAAAACCGCTGACCTTCTGAATAAATCCACGGCTGAGTATATGTGTGTGAAGTTTCAAAACTTGTTACAAACTAGGCGTAACTGTCATGGGCTGACAAATCGCAAATGCCCAACATCGCTGTGCCTGTTAGAGAGAGTAAAAAATTCAAGAATGGGGACAGGGAGAAGATCATTATTGAGTGAGAGAAGAAAAAGAAAAAGGATTTTTCAAATGTTTGTCTTCCGTCTGTTGGCACTTTTACTTTTTAAAACCAGCCTTTCATTTAATGCCAATGTTCTTAGGATCTATATAGCTCAGTGGAATCACATCCACTCGATTCTGGGCTTTTTTCTTTCTGGCAGCCAGCAAGCTCTTGCTGCCTGGTGAGAGACTTATATAGATCTATTTCTGGCTCGTTAGCCATCATCAGTGATGGGTTTCAAAAATTTTTACTACCAGTTCTGTGGGTGTGGCTTGGTAGGCATGGCTTGGCTTGGTGGGTAAGACAGGGGAAGGATACTGTAAAATCCCCATTTCCTCCGATCAGCTGGGACTTGGGAGGCAGAGAATAGATGGGGGCAGGGCCAGTCCAAACTACTCAAAATTTCCGCTACCAGTTCTCCAGAACTGGTCAGAACCTGCTGAAACTCACCTCTGATCCTGAAGCCACAAAATCATGGCTCGAATACATGTGCTGACCAACTATTTCTGGCAAGTTTGAAACGACGATATGAGAATCTTATAAATACATTTGAAATAAATACAGTTAGTCCTCGACTTACAATCATTTGCTTAGTGCCTGTTCGAAGTTACAACAGCACTGAAAAAAGTAGCTTGTGATTATTTTTCACACTTACAATCATTGCAGCATCTCCGTGGACATGTGATCAAAATTTGGACGCTTATCAACTGGCATGTATTTATGATGGCTGCAATATCCTGGGGTCATGTGATCCCTTTTTGTGACTTTCTGACGAGCAAACTCAATGGGCAAACCACATTCACTCAACAACCATATTGCTAACTTAACAATTGTGTCGAGAAAGATCGTAATACAGAGCAAGATTCACTTAACATCTGTCTTGCTTGGCAACAGAAATTTTGGGCTCAATTATGGTCGTACGTCGAGGACAACCTGTGCACACAGATTCTGGTCCAAACTCAACTAGGGAAGCTCACTGTTGAATGTGAATTAATATCTCTCTTAATCTCAAATTCCCAGGGAAAAATTAGGAAGGAATGCCATGTGTACAGTGTCTTGATCTCCTGAATGAAAAACAGGCAATCAATTGATTAAATAAATAAATAAAATCTGCATCTGATTAGAGCTACTCTGCATCTCATCTACAAAACTATATATTGGAGAGTGTGTGTATAGGTAAAAAATGCACACCTGCATCAGTGGTGGGTTGCTACCACTGTAGTGGCGGTGGCGGGAGGCTCCTCCCACCCACCCGGACAGGTGGCCATGCGCAGAACTGTTGCGCGCATGCATGAGCACGTACGTGCGCAACCGGTAGCAACTGATTTTGGAACCCACTACTGACCTGCATGCACACCCACACAAATATTATGTTGGATCACTTGCACTCATTCCTGGCAAAATCTTTCTTAGGAGAATCCTAGATAGGTAGGTAGGTAGGTAGGTAGGTAGGTAGGTAGGTAGGTAGGTAGATAGATAGATAGATAGATAGATAGATAGATAGATAGATAGATAGATAGATAGAAAGAATTTTTTATTGGCCAAGTGTGATTGGACACACAAGGAATTTGTCTTAAGAGCCTTCCTTTAGAAAACATATTTTGCTTTTAATGATTCTGGCTATTTTGGAAAAGGGGGGGGGCGCGATGGCTCAGCGCTTAAAGACATTGAGCTCGTCAGCTGGAAAGCTGACAGCCCCGGTTCGAGACCTGAGCATCATGTGATGGGGTGAGCTCCCGTCTCTTGGTCCAGCTCCTGCCAACCTAGCAGTTCGAAAGCATGCAAAGCCAAGTATATAAATAGGTACCACTTTGGTGGGAATGTAAAAGTGTTCTGTGCAATTTCAGCAAATAGTCATGCTGGCCACAGGACCATGGAAATGTCTTCGGACAATGTTGGCTCCCTCAGCTGAGAAATGGGGATGAGTACCATCCCTTAGACTTGGACACAACTGAGTAGAGGAAACCTTTACCTTATTTTGGAAAGGTGTGGCTACATCTGTTGTGGCCAGCCCCTCCAGCAGCAGAATCAGAGGAGGAGGAGGAGGCATGGGAGTCAGGGTCAGCATCAAGGCAACCTGAGAGCTCCGAGGGGAAAGAGGGAATGGAGCTGGCAGAGAGAGAGAGACAGAGGCAGAGCCTGGGCCGTCCGTCAGCCCTCAGATGGAGAGTCAACAGTCCCCACATCTGGAGATGGCTGATAAGGAAGAGGAGGAATAGCTGGGTTCAGTGCTGACGCGTAGATGCGCAGAAGGCAGAGGAGAGAAGAGCAGTGGAAATCTATGGGCCGGTCCTTGGGACCGAAGAACCACCACTACTAGTGAAGCCCCACCCTAGCTCTGGGGATAAAAGGCAGGGGGCAGAGATGAATAGATGTGGCAGACAATTATTCATCTCCTGGCCAGCCGGACATGTTAGCCTGCGGTGAGAGAGAAACTTTTTGTCGGGGCTGCTGGCGCTCCTAATAAAGAAATCTTTGAGTTAACTTCAGAGGGTTTGTCATGTTTGGGGAGCTGGATCAGAACAACATCGTTCCCACTCAAAAATAATATCTGAGGACATATTCCCTACTTCTTCCATAAAACTAAAGGCTCCTTGGCCCTTAACAGACACTGCCAGGTCCATTGTGGAAATAAAATCTATATCACCATAGTGAAATCTCTCTATAAAAATACATTGAAATACATTGATCAAATCCTACCACATTTTCAGCTGCATATAAAATGCCACTGAAAACTGATTTTGCCACCCTCAGAGAATCTTACTGCCAAGAAATACCCGGAAAGGGGAGAGGGACAGGAAAAGAACGAGAAAAATACCTTCGAGCCATCATAACCGAAGCACGTTCTTTAGAGATGATGTGTCACCTTGATTTTGATCTATGCCTGGTGGCAGACTTCTATAAAACAGCAGTGATTCACTGGCTGCGTTTTAGCCTGAAATCTCTGGTGCTGCTGTGGGTTGTGTATATGGCATAGTATTGTTTATACAGAATGGAGGAATAAATGGGAATAACTGATACCCATGAATACACATTGGTAGGAGCTGCAAAGGGCTCAGTGGCTAAAACACTGAGCTTGTCAATCGAAAGGTCGGCAGTTCAGCGGTTCGAATCCCTAGTGCTGCGTAATGGGGTGAACTCCCGTTCCTTGTCCCAGCTTCTGCCAACCTAGCAGTTCAAAAGCATATAAAAAATGCAAGTAGAAAAATAGGGACCGCCTTTGGTGGGAAGGTAATAGCGTTCCGTGAGCCTTTGGCGTTAAGTCATGCCGGCCACATGACCACGGAGACGTCTTCGGACAGCGCTGGCTCTTTGGCTTTGAAACGGAGATGAGCACCGCCCCCTAGAGTCAGGAATGACTAGCACATATGTGCGAGGGGAACCTTTACCTTTTACCTTTTAGGAGCTGCAAGAGGAATTAGGGCTGTAATCATTTGCCCATCTCTTCTACGCTTCCTGATCTCTTCTATTAAACCTCCAAGGAGTATCTGCTAAAAGGTTGGTTGAATGACAGATAGTGCTGCATCTGCTTTGCTAACCCCCAACCCCCTCCCTGCCCCCAAAAGATGCTCATCATCCAAAGGGAGAACCAACAAAAATGCAGGTCTGCAACAAATTTGAAAATGTTGGAGTAAATAGTCCTGTTTCTGAAAGATTCACTCCAGGGGTGGGTTCTACTTACCTTTACCACTAGTTTGCAATGGGAGCGCACATAAATTATGACGTCCAGGCGGGTGGGTGGAGTCTCCCGCTGCTTTTACTACCGGTTCACAAGAACCGGACAGAACCGGGAGCAATCCACCACTGATTCACTCCATATAGAAGTAAAACACCTCCTACTATGAAGGGTGGGGGGACATAACCTAGTGGTCCATGAATGTTTTGTCTGCTGTTGTCCAAACTAAGTACCTATAAGCAGTTTCAGGTCAGAATGCCAGAAAAACAGTTTGTTTACTAATTCCAACTTTGCATGTAGATTTTAACACTAGAATGACGTTATAGCTTGTGTATGTAACTTTGATTTTTGTTCCTTCCTCCAAAGCAGGTATACATAAATGTTTATATTTATTTTAGCAATAGCTAAATATGAGCTTTGTGCTAGTATTCTAATTGTGGTTATTTTTTCATAGTTTGTAGAATGGAATGGTTGCGATCTTTCTAACATGAATTGGTGCTGGTCAGTGGCTGAACTAAAGATTTTGCCTTGCCTTGCCTTGCTTTTGCTATTGAGCATTTCATTTTTATGGTAGCTAGTTCTCTCATAGTCAAGGCTATGGTTTTCCCAGTTGCCATGTATGGCTTTGAAAGTTGGACCATAAGGAAGGCTGAGTGCCAAAGAATTGAGGCCTTTGAACCCTGGTGCTGGAGAAGACTCCTGAGAGTCCCTTGGACTGCAAGGTGATCAAACCGGTCAGTCCTAGAGGAGATCAACCCTGACTGCTCTTTAGAAGGCCAGATCCTGAAGATGAAACTCAAATACTTTGGCCACCTAATGAGAAGGAAGGACTCATTGGAGAAGAGCCTAATGCTGGGAAAGATTGAGGGCAAAAAAAGAAAGGGATGACAGAGAATGAGGTGGCTGGATGGAGTCACTGAAGCAGTCGGCATGAGTTTAAATGGACTCCAGAGGATGGTAGAGGACAGGAAGGCCTGGAGGAACATTGTCCATGGGGTCGCGATGGGTTGGACACGACTTCGCAACTAACAACAACAACAACAACAATAACAAGTTCTCTCCCATATCCTTGGCCTCTCATTTACTGGTTCCTCAGCTCCTCTTGCATGTATGTTCACCATGAACCTCTTGGATGGCAGCTATACATGTGAAAAGACACCTCAGAGATTTTCACTAGAGATGTGAAAAGAGACTGTGGAAAGAGTGCAAAGAAGAGTAACCAAGATGATTAGGGGCTGGAGGCTAAAACATATGAAGAATGATTGCAGGAATTGAGTATGTCTAGTCTAGTGAAAAGAAGGACTGGGATGACATGATAGCAGTGTTCCAATATTTGACGGGCTGCCACAAAGAAGAAGGGGTCAACTTATTTTCCAAAGCACCAGAAGGCAAGACAAGAACCGATGGATGGAAACTAACCAGGGAAAGAAGGAACCTAGAACTAAGGAGAAATTTCCTGACAGTGAGAACAATCAACCAGTGGAAAAGCTCTTCTTCAAAAGTCAAGGATTTGAAGAAGAGACTGGACAACCATTTGTCTGAAATGGCATAGGGTCTCCTGCTTGAGCAGGATGTTGGACTAGAAGACCTCCAAGGTTCCTTCCAATGCTGATGTTCTGTGTATGTTATTAGGAAGAGAATAATTCATTCAGGCATTCAGAAAGGATGTTTGGGTTCACCCAATGGACCTAAAGAAGATTTCTAGCATACGGGTGTCAAACTCAAGGCCCATGAGCTGGATCTGGCCCATGGGGTGCTTAGATTTGGTCCACAGGGCCACCCTGGAAACAGTGAAGGACCAGCCCATGGTGCCTCTGCCAGCAAAAACGGAGTTCAGGAAGGCCACATGCGGCTCTGCCAAGCTCCATTTTCGCTGGCAGAGAGTTGCAGAAGGTTGTCCCAGTCGAAAACGGAACTTAATTGGGAGCCCGTTTTTGCTGGCACAGCACCCGGACCACCACAGGGGCCCCCGACATGAGTGACATCAAGCTGGCCATGCCCACCCTGGTCATGCCCACCCCAGCCCCCCAAAGTCAAACACAACCCTGATGCGACCCTCAATGAAATCGAGTTTGACACCCCTCTTCTAGCATGTTTAAAGAATTTGGAGACATCAGATGAGATGGAATATGAAATAGCAATAGCACCTAGAATTATATACCGCTTCGCAGTGCCTTACAGCCCTCTCTAGACGGTTTACAGAGTCAGCCTATCACCCCCAACAATCTGGTCATCATTTTACCCACCTCAGGAGGATGGAAGGCTGAGTCAACCTTGAGCCGGTGTAGGATCGAACTCCTGGCAATGGGCAGAGTTAGCCTGCAATACTGCTTTCTAACCACTGCACTGCCACAGTACAAATGGGACATACCAGATGACTCAATCCCTGGGCACTACCTTCCACATTTTGTTATAATTTGGTTTATCTTTCAACTCCTTTAATAAACTTGTTTTGATATTTAAAAAAGGCTTTTAAAAAAAGAACTATTCTGTGGGTGATGATTGACTGACTGAAGCTTTGCTATATTTGGAAAGTTACTTCCCCGCATTTCGTCAACCCCTGTCTTTGCTTCTCTGTTTGACTGTTTCCCTTGTTTTCAGCGTTTTGCAGAAGGAAGCCTCTTCCTACAGTGAGACTTCGGCAAAATGTTAAAGACCAGAAGTAAAGACACTCGCTATATATATTTCATAAGCTGTCATGAGAGAGAGAGAGAGAAGGCCAATCAATACTCAGAGCTTAAATGATGAAAGGATTGAAACGATGCTGATCTTTTGTAGGATAAATCAGGAGGAGAAGACAAAGATAAAGTCAGGAAGATAAATAAAAGATGAATAAATCTCTCTCTTTAAAAAAAAAAGAGAGAGAGATTTGTGACTGTAACCTAATTTTACTTGTTCTCATGAATATGCTCATTAAATTGCTGTTGCCGAAGGAAGGTTAGCTTTTTCAGAAGCAGAAAAATTTCTCTGCAACAGCAGCATGTATTATCTCCATCATAACATAATGTTTGCATTATCTGGCTTATTTCAGTAATATATTCAACTTATAGTTGGAAAAACATAAAACAGCTTCTGTTGAAAACTTCCCTACCGCTCCTGAGATATTGACAATTCAGGGAGCGTCTTCCCTTCTCCCCCGAACGGTCTAATAATGATGGAACGTATTCTATGGCTCTGAGATGGCGCCCAGAAGGGCTAGGAAAGGACAGCGGTATAAAATCTCATGAAAAAGGATGTGATAAACCAATGGCAACCTGAATAGAACTCTGAAGACTGAAAACGTTTCTTTCCAATTCCATGGTATGCATTTTGGGGAAGGGGGGGGTATACAGATAGTCCTTGACTGATGACTACAACTGAATGCAAAGTTTCCATCCCTAAGTAAGACAGTTGTTAAGGTTGACTCAGCCTTCCAGCCTTCCGAGGTGGGTAAAATGAGGACCCAGATTGTTTGGGGCAATAGGCTAAATGCCAGCCCCATGTCTTAAAATGGGCAATACCCACTTGACAACTGTTCGGCGTAGCAACTGAAATTTCAGACTCAGTTGTGGTCATAAGCCAAGAACTACTTGTATTATAACTCATTCGTAATATTTATTAGATTTATTATATTTTTATCCCATCTCAAATATTTTGTAAGTAGCTCAAGGCAGTGAACATGTCTGATATTCCTTCCTTGGCCTATTTTCCCGATAACAACAATTCTATGAGGTGAGTTGGCTGGAGACAGAGTGACTGACCCAAAGTCACCCTGCCAGCTTTCATGCCTAAGGCAGGACTAGAACTTACAGTCTCTTGGCAGTTAGCCCAAAGTCACCCAGATGGCTTTCATGCCTCAGGTAGGACTAGAAGTCACATTCTCCTGGTGATTGGCCCAAAGTCAACCTGCCAACTTTCATGCCTAAGGCGGGGCTAGAACTTACAATCTCTTGGCAATTGGTCCAAAGTCACTCAGTCAGTTGTCTTGCCTAAGGTAAGACTAGATCTTACAGTCTCCTGGTGATTGGCCCAAAATCAACCTGTCAACTTTCATGCCTAAAGCGGGGCTAGAACTTACAATCTCTTGGCAATTGGTCCAAAGTCACTCAACTAGCTTTCATGCCTAAGGAAGGACTAAGAACGAACAGTTTCCTGGTTTCTAGGTCAGCACCTTCACCACTATAATAAATGGACCTTTTCCTCTCCAGCTGAATTCATGATAGATTAAAACAATATAATCTGGAACACTAAGTAGCTGCAGTTGTCCTTCCCTCTGACAGAAGATCCATCTTAGCCCTAAAGAAAACTAGGGTGAGAGCATGTGTTCATTTCAGGATTGACAGGTTGCTCATCTTCCCAAGGTTAGAATACTTTCATCATGTCCCTTTATCAGTTTGTCAGTTACTTAAAAAATAATAACACATAAGCATCCTTTTGCACGTTTCCCTTAACCGCACATCGAAAACCTTTTTTCTAATGTAAAGAATCTTTGACTGTATCTTTTCCCTACATAAAAGGTAAATGTAAAGGTTCCCCTCGCACATATGTCCTAATCGTTCCCAACTCTAGGGGGCGGTACTCATCTCCGTTTCAAAGCTGAAGAACCAACGCTGTCCAAAGACGTCTCCGTGGTCATGTGGCTGGCATGACTAAATGCCAAAGGCGCATGGAACGCTGTTACCTTCCCACCAAAGGTGGTCCCTATTTTTTTACTGGCATTTTTTATGTGCTTTCAAACTGCTAGGTTGGCAGAAGCTGGGACAAGGAAAGGGAGCTCACCCCGTTACGCAGCACTAGGGATTCGAACCGCTGAACTGCCAACCTTTCGATCGACAAGCTCAGTGTTTTAGCCACTGAGTCACCGCGTCCCTTTGCAGCTCCTACCAATGTGTATTCATGGGTATCAGTTATTCTCACTTATTCCTTCATTCCGTATAAACCCTTTGCAGGAAAGCAACGTTGTTATTCTGTTCCCAGTCGGCATCTCTATTTGATTCTGGAATCCGTGTGGCTTTGCCAAGTAGGTTTTTGGCAGAGTGTCAAGGGAGATAAAGGTTGGTGATTACCCCAAGGATTTCTCCCGAAGGACTTTTTGCAACTAATTGGGACTCAGCTGTGAATGAACGTAATTCATAGCTGTTGCAGTAAAAGAGGTTCTTGGGACTACTCGTGTGTTTTAATGACTCAGGAAGTCTAGGTCACAACACTCACCCCGTTACATGGCACTAGGGATTCGAACCGCTGAACTGCCGACCTTTCGATCGACAAGCTCAGCATCTTAGCCACTGAGCCACTGCGTCCCTTCTTTCCCTACATACATACGCTTTATATGCTGGTTTTCTGTAAGGAAATGCATTCTTTTGAATTTCTCAATTTCTCTCTTGATTGCTTTTGTTAGCTCAGCCATTTTTGACTGGAACATGGCATTGTAAACTTTGGGAAATCGTGCATATTTCAAAGTCTAGCACAGTTCAGTTTGTGGGCGAGCCTGGGGGATAGGATTGTGATGGGGATAAGCTTTAGATTAGTCCACTTCTGGGCAGATGGTTTGTCTCCAATCACATGGAGGTAGGACAAGGGCTTCTAGACAGGGGGGAAATTCAAAATTTTTCCTTACTGGTTCTGTGGGCGTGGCTTGGTGGGCGTGGCAGGGGAAGGATACTGCAAAATCTCCATACCCACCCCACTCTGGGGCCAACCAGAGGTGGTATTTGCTGGTTCTCCAAACTACTCAAAATTTCCGCTACTGGTTCTCCAGAACTTGTTAGAACCTGCTGAATTTCACCCCTGCTTCTAGAGTCCCTTTGCTAAGGCTTTCAGCAATCAATGTTCAATTACCACTTGGATGATTAATACTATGACACACCCACTTGCACTAGAAAAGAATTAGTTTATATTCACAATGATATGCAGAGAGGGCACCGTTGAATCACAGGCTGTCAATTCCAACAGCTGTGTACGGATCAAGCCATCGTTGTTGTTTTTTTGCACACTTGAATCTTATTTCACTTAAACTTTTGTTTCATAGCAGGCTGTGCCCTTCGGAGGGTTTGTGGCTTGAAGAGAATGAAAATAACTTTAAAACAGGGGTGTCTGAGATTGGCAATTCTAAGACTTCAATTCTGGGAGTTGAATTCTGGGAGTTGAAGTCCGTAAGTCTTAAACTTGCCGAGGTTGGACACCCCTGCTTTAGGTCCTTGTTGTTAGATCCTTTTTAATTTGCCTTTCAGATTTCATAGAAGAAAAGATGGTCCCTATTTCTCCCACGAGTGTGTGTGTGTTTGTGTGTGTGAGTGAGGGAGAGAGAGAAAGAGAGAGAGAGAGGGCATGTGCGCCTGTGACAGACTCCTGGGGAAAGACAGATAAGCACATCGCTCCAAACACAGCTAATTTATGCATTTCAATTGCTTCCTGAGCTAAGAAAATTAGTGCTGAGAAGCACCAGGGCATTCTCAGTTAAGAAGCACTGGGAGATAAGAGTCTATGAATAGCAAGGATAAAAGAGATTACATGCATATAAACATAGATATCATGCTATTGCCTTTCAGCGTAAGCAACAGTTATATAAAGCACAGCAAAACAGTAAGAAACAGTAAACCCCCCAAAATGTAAAGGCATGAGATAAGAGAAAATGAAAGGAAGACATTAAAATCTAATCTACGCCCACACCATTCTCTCTTCTTTCACATCTTAATGTCTTTGCAAGCCATTCTTGCTTTCCCCATGTCTCCCCACAGCTTTATACATTGCCTTTTTTTCCCTGTCAACTTTACCTATCAACTCCCAATCTTCCTCTTTCTCTTGACCCATTCAGAATGACAAAATAACAGAGTTAGAAGGGACCTTAGAGGTCTTCTAGTCCAACCCCCCGCTCAAGCAGGAGACCCTACACCATCTCAGACAAATGCCTGTCCAATCTCTTCTTGAAAACCTCCAGTGTTGAAGCACCCACAACTTCTGAAGGCAAGCTGTTCCGCTGGTTTATTAAATATTTTATAATTATTTAAATATCCGTTTCCGGGATATTTCTTCTTAGTTCTAGGTTGCTTCTCTCCTTGATTAGTTTCCATCCATTGCTTCTTGTCCTGCCTTCAGGTGCTTTGGAGAATTGGTTGACCCTCTCTTCTTTGTGGCAGCCCCTGAGATATTGGAACACTGCATTCATTTTGTTTTAACGGTTCTGTTTTGTAGTTCTGTTTACAATCTTTTGAAGGAATGTGGGGTGGAGCAGGCCCAGGCATGCAGGCCCAGGGATGCCAGGGCCTCTCAGGATTGGGATGGCTTGTTAGCAGGGAGGAATGGGAGCAGGATGACTGAGAGAGGGCAAGCAGTGGACATGAGGAGAGATGGGGTTCAGGCAATGAGCAAGGACTGCCCCCTCTTGATCTCTGAGCACGGAGAGTGGAGAGAAGGTGGAACAGCGCAGGCTGACCTGACGACTCGGGAGGAGAACACCCCACCCCTCTTCACAAGGCAAACCTGGAGACTGAGATTTAAGGAGACGTTGTGGAGAGGGGCATTCGTCGGGAAGAAATGCTGAATTTGTAGAGTTTGGTGTGCCGGTACAAGCATTTGGAGTTTGCAGGACTTCTTCCTTCCTTTGTGGATTCAGAGCCTTGTCGAAGTATCAGTCGCAGTTTCACAATTATTGTTCTAATTGAATAAATAACCCTGGAAACGATCTAGAGACTCCCCGATCCTCATTCTGATTTGCTTATAAATATTGTGTCTGTAAATGAGACCTACAGAATAACTGAGTTGGAAGGGACCTTGGAGGTCTTCTAGTCCAACCCCCTGCTATCTTATTCCAGACAAATCACTGTCCAGTCTCTTCTTAAAAGCCTCCAGTGATGGAGCACCCACAACGTTTGAAGGCATCCATCTATCTATCTATCTATTATCTATCTATCTATCTATCTATCTATCTATCTATCTATCTATCTATCTATCATCTCTCTCCCTCCCTCTCTCTCTCTCTATCTATCTATCTATCTATCTATCTATCTATCTATCATCTCTCTCCCTCCCTCCCACCCTGCCTATCTGTCTATCTATCTATCTATCATCTATCTATCTATCTATCTGTCTGTCTGTCTGTCTGTCTGTCTGTCTGTCTGTCTGTCTGTCTGTCTGTCTATCTATCTATCTATCTATCTATCTATCTATCTATCTATCTATCTATCTATCATCTCCCTCCCTCCCTCCCTCCCTCCCTATCTATCTATCTATCTATCTATCTATCTATCTATCTATCTGTCTATCTATCTATCTATATCATCTCTCTCCTCCCTCCCTCCCTCCCTCCCTCCCTCCCTATCTGTCTGTCTATCTATCTATCTATCTGTCTGTCTGTCTGTCTGTCTGTCTGTCTATCATCTCTCTCCCTCCCTCCCTCCCTATCGGTCTGTCTATCTATCTATCTATCTATCTATCTATCTATCTATCTATCTATCTATCTATCATCTCTCTCCCTCCCTCCCTATCTATCTATCTATCTGTCTGTCTGTCTGTCTGTCTGTCTGTCTGTCTGTCTATCATCTCTCTCCCTCCCTCCCTCCCTATCGGTCTGTCTATCTATCTATCTATCTATCTATCTATCTATCTATCTATCTATCATCTCTCTCCCTCCCTCCCTCCCTCCCTCCCTCCCTATCTATCTGTCTGTCTGTCTGTCTGTCTGTCTGTCTGTCTATCATCTCTCTCCCTCCCTCCCTCCCTATCGGTCTGTCTATCTATCTATCTATCTATCTATCTATCTATCTATCTATCTATCTATCTATCTATCTATCTATCTATATCATCTCTCTCCTCCCTCCCTCCCTATCTGTCTGTCTGTCTATCTATCTATCTATCTATCTATCTATCTATCTATCTATCTATCTATCTATCTATCTATCATCTCCCTCCCTATCTGTCTGTCTGTCTGTCTGTCTGTCTGTCTCTCTCTCTCTCTCTCTCTATCTATCTATCTATCTATCTATCTATCTATCTATCTATCTAGTATTCCAAGTGTGGTCTTACCAAGGCATTATAAAGTAGTATTAACACTGTCAGGCAGAATGGTCAAAAATGAAGTCGGATAGGAGCCAAATGCAGCTTTCCACAGAAATGCCCGAAGCTTTGATGGTCAGTATTCCCAGACCAAGTCTGAAATAATGAAGTTGAGCTGATGTTAAATCTTTAGCTATAAGGAGCCTTGCTATCTCTGCTCCAGGATAGGCAGTAGTTGAGCCTCAGGAGTAAAATTTCAGTAGGTCGTGAAAAGCCAGAGGCTTCTTTAGAGCTGAACTGCAAAATTTAACTCATCAAAGCTAGAAAGCTCCCTCCAAACCTTAAACGGTGGCCCTTGGGACTTTCAAAAATTCCTAACGAATGGTATTTTAATGTGCCAGGAAAAATATTTAAACGAATCACCACAGAATTATCACATTTACTATACTGAGTTTAATCAAATGCAAGTTGAAGTGAAATTATATTTTATTTTTGCTCTGGTGACATTCATCATTTTTTGGAGTGTAACCCAATGGGATGCTATGCCATGTCACTCAAATACCCTATGCAGCTTTTAATCCAGTGGTGAAATCCAATTTTTTTTTACTACCGGTTCTGTGGGCGTGGCTTGGTGGGTGTGGCTTGGTGGGCATGGCAGGGGAAGGATACTGCAAAATCTCCATTCCCACCCCCTCCAGGGGAAGGATACTGCAAAATCCCCATTCCCTCCCCACTCCTGGGGGAAGGATATTGCAAAATCTTCATTCCCACCCCACTCTGGGGCCAGCCAGAAGTGGTATTTGCCGGTTCTCCGAACTACTCAAAATTTCTGCTACCAGTTCTCCAGAACCTGCTGGATTTCACCCCTGCTTTAATCAAGGAAAAGACACACAACTGTGATTTTATATGGGTTGATATCATCCAAGAAGCTTGTTTTGTCTTAACATTTGTGGAAAGCTTAGCTTCTTCTATCTTTAGGATATTTACCACAACCTGAACAAAAACTAACTTTCTAACTTTGTTTTGGAAATATTCCAAACCAGACACAAACACATCCCTTCCTAACCTCCCTTGGAAGAATTAGGAAAACCCTACAGTACTTTGAGCATCTAAATAACACCTTCCTTGTTTTACACATATCAAGACATCTGTGTGCAGTTAGGAAGCCGGAAAGAAAATACAGCTGCATTTTGTGACTGAAAACCTGGTCACGTCTATGGTTTATCCTGGAGCAAATCGTTTGGAGTCCACATCCAATTCTCACCATGCACATTAAAGAAAGATGCTTCATTGATTTTATTTTGCAACACTCATTTTGATTTCTTGGGGAGAAGGGAAAGGAAAAGATGGAAACTGCAAGAAAGGAAGAGTGCTGGAGTTCTATTCTTTTGGAGCTCTTACCTACCTTCCTTTTTGGCTGCTGAGATTTCAGCAGGTGTTATCCAAACCAAAGTAGGCATAAAAGCCGAAAACCTGCTTTTTCAATACAAAAATTGCAGTTCTCAGGATCTGTAAAGAGTTGAAGATCTGGATATGTTCCAGGACCTGGTGTGGGGAGGTTAAATGGCCTGTTGAAAGGTTTCTATTGATTTTTCTGCTTGATGATTGGACAACCATTTGTCTGAAATGGTCTAGGGTTTGGACTAGAAGACCTCCAAGGTCCCTTCCATCTCTGTTATTCTATTCTATTCTATTCTATTCTATTCTATTCTATTCTATTCTATTCTATTCTATTCTATTCTATTCTATTCCATTCCATTCCATTCCATTCCATTCCATTCCATTCCATTCCTTTCCTTTCCTTTCCTTTCCATTCCATTCCATTCCATTCCATTCCATTCCTTTATATATATAGAAAATACAGAAAATGTAGAAAAAAGAACTACTACAATGTAAAGGAACTGGAACTGCATGTATGTAAGTTATAAGTACTCCTCGACTTACGACCACAATTGAGCCCAAAACTTATGTTGCTAAGTGAGACAGCTGTTAAGTGAGTTTTGCCCCATTTTATGATCTTTCTTGCCACCGTTGTTAAGTGAACCACTGCAGTTCTTAAGTTAGTAACATGGTTGTTAAGTGAATCTGGCTTCCCCATTGACTGTGCTTGTCAGAAAGTCGCAGAAGGGTGTCCCATGACCCAGGGACACTGCAGCCGTCATAAATATGAGTCAGCTGCCAAATGTCTGGAATTTGATCATGTGATCCCAGGGGTGCTACAACAGTTCGGAGGTCTGTATAATATCCTTATACATGTATTTATTACCATTATGTTTGTTTGAAAGCAGAACAGTTATTTTTCTTTTTCTTTTTGCTAATATTTGAAAGCTTGTTCTGGAATTTCTGTTAGGAGGTATTGAAATAGAAAGTTGAGCCTTGCAAATAATTTAATTTTTACCATTGCAGTTTGCCTTAAAATGTTAAAATGTTTTGAAATCCAGTTTCATTTCCATATTTAATTTCTTTCATGTTGGCATATTATTATTAGTAAAAACTGCATTAATAATAATAATAAATATTCTTAATAATAGCAACGCCTAAATATTCTCAAGATTTATCTACTTTTGGTATCCCCAAAATCATTGACATCTTCTGAATTTTGGGGTACCTGTGCAGAAAACTTTAGATACGATTTCTGAAAATTAACTCATAGTCCTGACACCTTTGCAAATTCCTTTAATTCCTTAATATAATTAGCTGACTGGCAAGAATGGGAACTTATTAAAAATGATGTTAAGTAAGTGAACCTATTAAAAGTGACTATAAGTAAAAAATATTCAAATGGATCAATCTGGTCTTATTCCAAATTGAAATATATCTACCCTTATAAGGAAATTATACAAATATTATACAAATTAATAAATCTTTACTAGTCACATGTTCTTTTAGATACATTTAAAGTCTTTGATTCTCTGAAACTACCATTTTTCACAGAAATATTAAGTAAATTTAAATTTGGGGCTGGCTTTGGTACGATGATTGAATATATATATATATATATGGACCACCTAAAGCCCAGATCAAATTTAACAGTTGATTCAGATTTCATCACACTGTTAAGAAGTACCAAACAGGATTACCTTTTATCCTCATCATTATTCAACCTAGCTAGCAATAGATCCAAGTAAATCTGATTTATCTTGTAAATCAGATTTACAAGATAAAAATTGGAAGACTTCTCTTTTCAATCTATTTGCAGATGATACGGTTTTGATGCTCTCAAATGTTAGACTACTGATAAAGGCTGGTGAAATTAATGCTCTACTGAAAACCAAACCAGCAAGAAATCTACATCTGGGGGCTAAACCAGAGAGAAAGTTAATAAGTTTTTGGACAGCGAATCTGCAGATTGTTTATGACTTCAATTCAGATGATACCTTATAGGGTGGGTTTATTTTCCTCCTATGAATCCATGTTGATACCAATTGCACTGAAAGCTGGGGCTAAGTGTCCTTGTGGGCTGATTGCTGTGTTCTGATTGTGATGGCCCCAAATCAATAAATGTTGTAAAATCTGGCAATGCCTTGATGTGCTGTTGTGCTAAATTCTCCTAAATTCCCCATTCAGCATGTTGTAGCTCTTAAGCTATTGTGGTGCAAAAATCTATGCTGCGCATCCTTTCCTTTCCTTTCCTTTCCTTTCCTTTCCTTTCCTTTCCTTTCCTTTCCTTTCCTTTCCTTTCCTTTCCTTTCCTTTCCTTTCCTTTCCTTTCCTTTCCTTTCCTTTCCTTTCCTTTCCCTTCCCTTCCCTTCCCTTCCCTTCCCTTATTTATTTATTTATTTATTTATTTATTTATTTATTTATTTATTTATTTATTTAATCATATTTGTATACCGCCCTACTCCCGAAGGACTCAGGGCGGTGAACAGCCAAGATAAAATACAAAGACATACAAAAGTTAAAAGACTATTAAAAACAGATTAAATAATTTAGGCTCAAAAAACAAATTTAAGACATCCAATTTATCTAAAAAACATTTAAAACCTTTCCCTTCCCTTCCTTCCCTTCCCTTCCTTTCCTTTCCTTTCCTTTCCTTTCCTTTCCTTTCCTTTCCTTTCCTTTCCTTTCCTTTCCTTTCCTTTCCTTTCCTTTCCTTTCCTTTCCTTTCCTTTCCTTTCCTTTCCTTTCCCTTCCCTTCCCTTCCTTGCTTTGCCTTGCCTTTTGCCTTTTGCCTTTTGCCTTTTGCCTTTTGCCTTTTGCCTTTTGCCTGTCTTCTTTTCTTCTTTTCTTTTCTTCCCTTCTTTCTTTCCTGTTGTTTTCTGTTCTTTTCAGGAACTTTCAGAGTTGGTTTTCACTGGCTGTGCTGATACGATGTATCCAATAAACATGTTCTTAGAGGAATCTACCTGCCTTGGAGTTCTGCTTTCAAGGGGTGCATTATTCGGAACACTGCCATTAGACTAGACTAGGGGTCAGCAACCTGTGGCTCTGGAGCCGCATGTGGCTCTTTCACCCCTCTGCTGTGGCTCCCTATCACTCAAAATATGCATCACAACTGCCAATGTGCGACACCTGCCGGCATGTGATTTATTGAGCTTTTCAACCCCTGGTAGGCCAACCATGGATAAATCCAAGAAAAGTAAAGTTTCAGAAAAAAACCAGAACATTTAATTCAACTACATATGCTAGTTTTGCAGCCGCTCAAGAAATAGTTAGGCACGGGAAGGGTTTTGTGGCTCCCGGTGTTTTCTTTTCTGTGGGAAACAAGTCCAAATGGCTCTTTGAGTGTTTAAGGTTGCACTAGACAACCATTTGGCTAGGACGATATAAAATCTCCTGCCTTGAGCAGGGGGTTGAAAACCTCTGAGGTCCCTTCCAGCCCCATGATACTATATTCTATGTTATCTGGAAAGACAAAACTTTGATACTAGATTAGGCTTGACCTTCAGAACTTTAAATTGCCTATATACTTAGCCTGGGGGGGGAGTACCAGGCCCTCACATGATGAAGACAGAGGACATTCTCTGTGGTGGTACCCCATGTCAGAATGGTACCTTCCCCAAAGATATTTCCCTAAGGTTCCCTTGTGTATTTAAGAAGGTTTATTGACGACTGATTGATAGCTTGTTTCCTTTCCCAGTGTTTATTTGGGTTGGCTTGTTTTTAAAGTTTGCAATAGCCTTTCATTATTTTATGTGACTGCTTTATTATTGCTGCTATCTGCTCTGTGATTTTGATGAACCGCCAAATATAAATAGAATTATACTGAGAAGCAGCAGCTGCTTTCTGAACCAAGCACAGTCTCTAATCTGCTTTTTAAAGCTGCTCCACTTAGAACAGGTCAAAGAAATCAGAGTCACAGGTAGAAGACTAATTATTGTCACGCTACTGTTTCTTTAGCAAACGACCTACCTGAAAGCAATACGGCAAAGATGCAAATTTGGAAGTTTGATTCATTGGACATCCTGAACCACGTACCTTATTAATGTGAATAAGGTAAATAAAATAGGAATCATACAGAGTCAGCTACATGGATTCTAAAGGACCCTCTCTATTCACATTATTATAAGGGAAACATGTGCTTAGCCCCATGAACTCTAAAAGACCTCTCTATTGTAAGAAAGAAATGTGCTGGTTTGGAAAAACAATATTTGTTTGGAAGATTACACTAAGTCAGATAAATTACATCCTGAATAACATATATATCTTCTGAAGGGACCGAGTTGTCAAGTTATCCTGGATAATATATATATATCTTCTGAAGGGACCTAGTTGTCAAGGATGTAAGGACATCCATATGGAACCAAGGAAGACATAAATCTATGCATCAGCAATCACAGAACTAATAAAGGATGATTAGCTACGATAATCTTATGAACTAGAAAATAATATAGGAATTTAGTAATTAGGAAATGTCAATTATCTTATAATGGATGTATGTTAACCATATATGGAAAACTGCTATTCCAGCAAGGTCCTTTGTCTTGGATATGTATAAAAGCAGTCCTACCAGGGCTCTTTCTTTGTTCAGATAGCAAGAACCAATCTGCCTCTGAACCTTGCGCAATAAAAACTGTCTCTGGCTGACCCAGGAATGTTGTTTGGTCCCATCATTCCATATCATTATGGTGCCGCAACCCCATTTCCATGCACAGTTATAGAAACCCCCAGTCACTGGCAGCTTGTCATACATTTCTGGATTTGGCCTTTTGATGTTTAATGAAATGGAATTTTCTGCCTAAGTGTTTTCCAGCACTGATTACTAAGATGCTAATTTATTAACACAAGCAAGAAAGTGAGAGAGTGCATATCAGCAGCGGGGGAAAAAAAATACAATGGAAGATTTAGATGTGTACATGATTGGCATACTTAATCTATTTATATCACGAGACCTCTCCAAAAAGTTGTTCTTGGTTTTGATTGTTTAGAATAGAATAGAATAGCATTTTTTTATTGGCCAAGTGTGATTGGACATACAAGGAATTTGTCTTGGTGCATATGCTCACAGCAGTGGTGAAATCTAAAATTTGTTACTACCGGTTCTGTGAGCGTGGCTTGGGGGGGGTAATGTGACTGGGTGGGCGTGGCCATTTTTTTTTCTTTTAAAACCATTTTTTCTACAACCTCTTCAGTGAAGAAATTGTAAAAAAATGCTTTCAAAAGGCTCTGGCGATCCCAGCTGAGTTGCCTGATCGGCAGAGGCTTTTTTTCTTTTAAAAGCCTCTGCCGATCAGGCAATTCAGCTTGGATCGTCAGAGGCTTTTAAAAGAAAAAAAGGCCTCTGCCGATCAGGCAACTCAGCTGGGATCATAAGCGGATGATCCCTTTGATGATCCCAGCAGAGCCACGCGATCATCAGAGGCTTTTTTTTTTTACTTTTAAAAGCATTTTTTCTGCCGAAGACGTTGTAGAAAAAATACTTTTAAAAATTAAAAGAAAAAGCCTCTGATGATTGTGCGGCTCAGCTGGGCAATGGGAGGCGGGCAGGGATTTTTGCTACCGGTTCTCCGAACCACCCACCTCCATCGCTACCGGATCAGGCGATCCGGTCCGAACCAGGAGCATTTCACCCCTGGCTCACAGTGTACATGAAAGAAAAGATACATTCATCAAGAATTTTTTTAATACAACGGGAGAGTAATTCAATATGCAGGGAATTATCACATGCGCTGCTTTGAATGAATACAGGTAGTCCTCAACTTACAAGAGTTCATTCAGTGACCGTTCAAAGTTACAATGGCACCGGAAAAAATGACTTATGACTGTTTTTCACACTTTATGACCATTGCAACATCCTCATGATCACACGATCAAAATTCAGATACTTGGCAATTGATTCATATTTATGACGGTTGCAGTGTCTCGGGGTCATTTGTTCACCATTTGCGACCTTCTGACAAGCATAGTAAACGGAGAAGCCAAATTCTCTTAACAACTGAGTCACTAATTTAACAACAGTGGTGATTCACTTAACAACGGTGACAAGACGGGTCTAAAATGGGGGCAAAATTCACTTAACAAATGTCTCACCCAGCAACAGAAATGTTGGGCTCAGTTGCGATTGTAAGTCAAGGATTCCCTATATGCAGAAAGATGCAGCGCTTTAATGGGAATTCACAGTGGCTAAGTGAGTATGAATAAACCAGTTTGGCCACAACATGACAGGTTCTAGAATTATGAATAATCGGAAGCCAGCAAAGATGGGAAACTATTAAAATATGATATCTCAATCATTCTAACCTGCTGAAAGTGACAAACCAAGCATTCCAAGAGACGCTTCATCACTTGAGACTTTCAAGAAAAGAGTGGACTGCCATTTGTCAGAAATGGTGTGGGGTCTCCTGCTTGAGCGGGGGGTTGGACTAGATGACCTATAAGGTCCCTCCCAACTCTGTTAATCTGTTAGACACACAGTTTACTGTGGAATTCATGATCGTAGAATATCGTGACACTTTAAAAATGAACAGGTAAAGCAGGTGGTGTCAAACTTGATTTCATTGAGGGCCGCATCAGGGTTGTGTTTGACCTGAGGAGGCTGGGGTGGGCGTGGCCAGGGTGGACATGGTCACCTCGATGTCATTCCTGTCAGGGGTGCCTGTGGTGGCCCAAGTGCTCTGCCAGTGAAAACAGGCTCCTGAGCTCCGTTTTCGGCTGCTACGGCCTCCTACAACCCTCTGCCAGTGAAAATGGCACTCGGGGGGGGGGCTGCACGCGGCCCTTCCAAACTCCCTTTTCACTGGCAGAGGGTTGCAGGAGGCTGTGGCTGCCAAAAACGGAGCTTGGGAGCCCGTTTTCTCTGGCAGAAGTACTGCGGGCCAGTCCTTCACTGTTTCCAGGGCAACCCCGTGGGCCAGATCTAAGTACCCCATGGGCCGAATCCGGCCCCTGGGCCTTGAGTTTGACAACTCTGAGGTAAAGTAATGTACCAGTCACTGTACCTGTCAGACTGTTTCTTATGGCAATTAGGAACCAGCTTATGCTGATTGTTCCCAATGATCATCTAACTCAGTGTTTCTCAACCTTGGAAGCTTGAAGATGGGTGGACTTCAACTCCCAGAATCCCCCAGCCAGGAGCACTGGCTGGGGGATTCTGGGAGTTGAAGTCCACCCATCTTCAAGCTTCCAAGGTTGAGAAACACTGATCTAACTGCTTCCAATCCATGAATTGTCTATACAATCTCAAAAAGTCACTAGATGAAGAATTATTTTTAGAACTGGTGCCTCAGCTTGGTGTTGTTGTTGTTTTTTAAAAAAAATTTTTTGTTCTTTTCCTCATCATTTTTCCTTGTCTGGCCATTCTGGAAAGAGTCCCAACTCACTGAAAGCTGAAACTTAATTGGTGATGGAGGAACCTTCCAATTTTACGATTCCCGGTCTAAGTCCCCATCTTAGCAACCAAACAAATTGGGTTAGGGTTAGGGTTGTGCAGCAGTCTGGCCTGAAGGCAAAATATGACTGCGCTGTGCAATTCTAAAAGTAGTCACGTTTTGTTAGTTCCTGACGGGTGCTACGTGCACATCCAGGCATGCTACATATCTTATTTTGCCTTTCAAATCGATTGTTCCAAGCTGGAATCCGTGCATGTTTCTGTGGCTGACTTCAGAACATGGTAGTTTTATCAGGAGCGGGGAAAAAAAGTTTGTAAGATAATTTAGCTCCAAATTAACTATGAAGATCAACACTGGCAATTTAGCTTGGAAAAGACAATGAGAACACGATTTGTTAATCTCTTGGCATTTCACAGCCGAATGAACAAATCAAGGTTTGTAAACTTTTAAAAACTGCATCAGGCACAGCAGTTAGAGTAATGTGGTTAATAATTTAGGCAAACTCTTGCCTAAACATTCAGCAAGGCTATCAGTTCTGGGTTGCAACAATCCAGATGACAGCCTTTCCATCCTTGGTGCTCTGAATTTGGTTGTTTTATTTCATTCATTCATTCATTCATTCATTCATTCATTCATTCATTTATTTGTCGAGTATGTATTAGATAATATATATAAGTATAAGCATGAATTGAATACATAAAATGAATACAATTAAAGGGAACATTAGGACAGGGGCGGTAGGCACACTGGTGCTCTTATGCACACCCCTTTTCTTGCAGATGTTTCAATACCAAACTAGATAATATCATCACTGCTAGGGGGTTTGCTCTTATTTTATATAGTAGTGTATTGCTCTGTCAGTGTAGATGGGAATGGACTTTGGTGGTTCCTAGGCTGCTGTTTGATAGATTATTTGAGTTGGTCGCTTCTTGACTGGAGTATTGTTTACTTCTTGTATTTCAGTCTAACAACAATGAAACAATAGCCTAATCAAGGAACCACTTGTTGAGTAATGAAACATCTGCAAGAAAACAATCAAGCCCAGAGAGCACCAAGGACCACAGAGTTCAACCCTGAGCTGCAATCTTTTTTTTTTTCCCCTGCGTCTCTTTGAAGCTATCTAATTGTCATCCAGATTTCTGCAGAAATCTTCCCTCTCCTGAAATAGCAAAGCCCTACCAGGAGATGCTAGTATTTGGTCTTAATCAAGGAGATGCAGGTTGCAATTCTTGAAATCAATTATACCAAATCTGCTAGAGATTACTTATCAAGAGTTATGTCTGGTTTTGCACTTCATGACCCATTCACACAAAGAGGGGTCTCCCCCCCCCGAATATTTGGATATCGTGGCTCCCATTTGCAGAAAACGGCCTCAAACTATCATACCTCATAAGTCTAGGACAAAATTGGAAATTGTATAAAGGCTCGAAAGCAGCAAAGGAATTTTCGGGTGAGGGTTTGCAAATGCTGGCAGATGGAATATTTTCGTTCAGTCAACCTAAATGTTCTTTGTGATTGCTCTGAGTTATTATACTTATATAAACTACTTTCTTATTCTATTGTATCACTTCAGTAAATTATTGGGAAGTGAAATGAGAAAATATAGTGTGGGGTGGGGGAATGTTACTTTAATTGCAGACACAAATTACACTCTTGTAATGTTCTACTCCAGAAACAAATGTTTGGTATCCTGAGCCCAAAATTCAATTTCCTTGGCATGCCAAGTTCCAAGTGCCTGGATAGCTCTGCAGACAAAGGCACTGTAATTTAACACCAGCTGTCTGCAATTAAAGTAAGTTCGAATCTTGCCAGGCTCAAGGTTGACTCAGCCTTCCATCCTTTCTAAGGTAGGTAAATTGAGGACCCAGTTTGTGGGGGCAATAAGCTGACTTTGTATAAATATACAAAAGAATGAAGGCTATTGCTTAATGCACTGTAAGCCGCCCAGAGTCTCCGGAGAAGGGCGGCATATAAATCAAATTAAAAAAAAAGTGTCCTGAGTTCAGGGGCGCTGCATATTAGTGATGACTTTGCTACTGTTTTGTCTTTGCCAAGTACAGAAAGAATGCAGGAATCTGTTGATGGGTTTTTGAATTGTTTGCATGAAAGCAAACCATTTCACTGCTTTGCATGACTCAGAAACAAGAAAGGAAGGAAAAAAACCCACCTTGGCACTCTTTCCTCAAATTAATGTGTGAATGCTGACTCACACAGCCTCCAAAGTGAGCAGCCCAGTTCACAAAATGGGGCCTGTTTGTTTGCATAATATGCCATTTGAAACAAAATGATGCTATGAGAGGTCAGTTCTTTGCTTAGCTAGACCTAACCAGAAGTTACAGCATTTGAGTTTAAAAAAAGAAATAAAAAAGAGGCGGAAGGAGAGAAGTGGAAATGCAATTCTCAAGCAACTTTCTCGTCGCAATTCTAGGCACAAAAAATAAAGGGGCTGTAGAAGAATTCCCAGGTTAAAACTCAGCATTTCTAGACAGAAAAGAGACTCGGTGGGAATTGGTAATTGTCAGGATTAAAAATATTTCTCTGTTGGGACCAATGGCTGGAATGCAGGTTCATTAGACCTAAACTGAAGAGATTGCAGAAGTATTTAATGATCCCATCAGGATCTGAATTTATTTGATAAGATTCCATGTCACGGTTATCTGTTCTAATAGCACTATTGCCTCCACCAGAGATATATGTGGTATCTTGGAAATTTCTCCGTACAATAAAAAAAATGACCTCTCATAAGCCAAGTTATGAAATATTCTTCCCCCCCTCCCAAACAAATATCTTTCAGGTGTGAGGGACTACAGTTTCCATAATTTTGAGGCAGCCTAAAATTCTTGGACTTGTAGTCCAACATCTTTGAAAGAAGCTATGCTGAGGACAACATACTAACAAAGCACATATTGTTTGAGACATGTTGCTGTTTATGTTCACAGTCTCTGTTTGTTTGACATGTTGAACCTGTCTTGCATTTCTAGAAAAATTGGTATCTCCCATAGAGGCACATTCATGTCTCTCTTGATAGATAAATTGAAAGAAAACAATATTTTTCTTCTTCCCAAACTGAGAGTGAATGCATCTTAGAGTTTATTCTGCCTGATCAAGATACTCCTATTTGAAAAGTCATTGCATTTTTGTAGCTGTTGTTTTGAGTCTCCCTTTTCATTCATATATAGCCATATATAAAATTCATAGTGGGCAGAATTTTTAGCACTGTAAAATCTTCATTGTTCCAGAGATGTATCAGCCATGGCAATTTTCTAATACCACAATAATAGCAACCTTCATTTTGCAGTTAAAAATGCATGCAGTAAAGCACATCATTTCTTGAGTCACAAAACCCACATTTTTAATGTTGCATTTCTATCCTAACTTCCACATGATAGGGCACTGCTGAATGCACAGATATGGCTCTAAATTTCCTTCATCAACTTCAAACTATTCCCATTCAGTGCAGAACCAGCATTCTCTTTAATCCTGGTTATTAATTCATTTGGCATGCAAGTGACTTTTCTTTCACTCTTTCACACAGACTACATTACATTACAAGTTTATGTCACAAGTTCATGCTCTCCCAATCTCCCTACACATCTACTTCATGCCTTCTTTCTTTCCAATGACCCTTGTGGCATCCAGCCAAGCCACATAGGCGTAAAACTTCCTCTCATCTAGTCAAAGAACAAGCTGGGCTTGATATTTTGGAACCTTTTTTCTTACCTGACAATGCCGTACATTACCAGGATGTTCCCCAAAAGTCCCACCACACATACGACGGAATACAGGGCGGTGATAGCAATAGCTATGATGATTGAAGTAGTATTTTTCATTGGCAATTGATTTGTGGCATTAGAAGTTGTGAGAGAACTTGAGCTAAAGTCCTGCAAGGTGCTGTTGTAAAATATTTCAGCACCGGGGATGGTGGACAGCTCCATGATACCAGGTGGCTCCAGAGTCCAGTTAGTGGTAGGACAAAAGGATCAGAAAGGTTGCAGTCCAAAGACTTCGTGGGAGCTGTCCCGTTTTGGTGGTGCTGAAAAGAACCAGCTCTTCTCCTCGTGAATAGGCTCACTCTTTCCCTTGCAAAGCACATTCAAATAAACCCAAAACTTCAAATCAGAGAGAAAGGGGGATACTGGGCAGCCAAGGCAGAAATAGGAGCTCTCAAAAGCAGTTGCACTAGCCGGTGGAATCTGACATCTATTCTAGCAGTTCTTCTGTATATACCCAGCAACACACTGCCTCCCTCCTTTATCGGCTGCCAAGCAGCTGAGCACAGGAAACTGAATTCGCAAGCTCTCCTAATGATGGTGATTTCTTATTTTAAAAAAAGATTGGGTGTGGGGAATCTGACATCTCTCTTGGACATTGGAAACAACGTACAAGATGCAGATTAAAGGAAGGGAACAGTCAATCACAGTCTTTAAGGGTTGTTATGGAGAAAATTCTTCCCATTGCTCGGTTCCATCGTTTAAATGCTGTCTCCTTGGCTAATGTGTTTTTAGGGAGTTATTGATGCTATTATGGAAGTGCGTCTCTACACACACACACACACACACACAGTATTGTTGCCGATGGAGACGGCTATTAGAGATTGTTAATTGTGTTTAAATGGAGGTAAGAGATGGGAAGACAGAGGGGGAGAGATACATTCCAATAATTGATCATGGCATAACCCAATAACATCGTATATCTTTCTTTTTTTTTCTTTTTTCCAGGCTAGCTGTGAATCAAGGATACATAGTTAACCTAATGAGCTGTAAATCAAAGATACATGGGTAACCTGTTCCTACAAAAGTGGAGATCTTGCTAGTATCACCTCACAGGTATCAAGATCACAAACAACTCAAAAGGCATAATTCACCTCTGTCACAATTCTTTGATTCTGAAGATACGACAAAGCTTTAGCTGAAGTAGCATGGTTACTTCTTGAAAAATGGTATGAAAAGACCATAGCTCAGCATCCTTCTTGCAACCCCAGGAAAGGTAGGGAATGATCCCTGCCCTTACTGAAATCTTGAAGTTCTGAGGTTACTCCCTGGATGGGCTTACTTTTAATGTTATATGCAGTACCAGGATTTTCTAAATAATAACTTGTTGAACAAATGGTAATTACTTCATTTGCAGTAACGAGCGTTCCTTTCATTTTCATCAAGAGACAAATTCCTACTTTGTTCCTATTGACTTGAATTTATAAGGACTTTCTTTGCAAAAGGAATTGTTCCTGGAAATGATCAGGCTTCTATGAGTAGCTTCATGTTGTGAAGGTGATGTAATGTGCCTTATTGAAGTGGAGACACAATGTGACTTGCCTCAACTCATAATTTCTCCCAGCAAAGCCAGAGGAACAAGGAAAGCCATGCAGCCACATTGTCTTCTGAAGAAGTGGTTTGAGCTGGTTCTCTTTTGAACCTTTATCGAAGTAAAGCACCCGTTGAAGCCATTTTCAAGGCCTTGAAGCCATTTTCAAGCTCCTCTTCCACTGAAGTTAAAAAGGACAAAGCAAAGTTAGGGTGATAGAATGAGCATCCTTCACCTGCTTGGTTTCTGATAAACAGGTGATTTGTGCCTGACAAACCCCATCAAAGCCAACATTTTATGAGAAGGCAAGTCCATGGTGTGATAGTGTCCATAACATGTTCCCAAAATTCCAATTTAGTATATTGAACCTAAATTATTTTGCTTCCCGACATAAATTATGCAGTGGAGTGTTTTCAGAGGGGCAAGGCTGGACTGTGGGCTGAAGTGGACAAGGAATGCAATAATTTAGGACAAGCTAATAGTGAGGGCTGCAAAACTAAAGAGATAGAAGAAACAAATGATGTTGAACATTAAAATTTGAGAAGACTTTGTCTTATGTAATTATTTTCCTGCCCCTTCTGGCATTATTAGATTGTGAATCAGTTAAACACATCAGGCTAAGCTATAGTTAGTTCTAACTACAGCCTTTGGAGCATAAGCTCTTATTGACATCCATGGTCCAAGGCCAGACAAAAAGCACAATCTGTTTCATGAACAGTATCCAAAAATCCTTGGCACAAATGTACAAAGCTCACAAGGATCAGGCCATACAAGGCTGGAGCAACATGTGATTTAATGGTTGCCACGATGTAAAAAAAAGATGTTGAGACTCTGGAAAGAGTGCAGAGAAGAAGATCAACAAAGATGATTAGGGGACTGGAGGCTAAAACATATGAAGAACGGTTGCAGGAACTGGGTATGTCTAGTTTAATGAAAAGAAGGACTAGGGGAGACATGATAGCAGTTTTCCAATATCTCAGGGGCTGCCATGAAGAACAGGATGTCAAGCTATTCTCCAAATCACCTGAAGGCAGGACAAGAAGCAATGGGTGGAAACTAATCAAGGAGAGAAGCAACTTAGAACTAAGGAGAAATTTCCTGACAGTTAGAACAATTAATCAGTGGAACAACTTGCCTCCAGAAGTTGTGAATGCTCCAACACTGGAAGTTTTTAAGAAGATGTTGGATAACCATTTGTCTGAAGTGGTATAGGGTTTCCTGCTTAAGCAGGGGATTGGACTAGAAGACCTCCAAAGTCCCTTCCAACTCTGTTATTCTATTCTATTCTAATTTCCAGGAGCTCCTATATAGCTGGGGCTAATCATCTCTGACCCATAAAATGAGGCTACTCTCAGGTAGCCATACATATATCAGCCATCAATAGATACATAGAGATAAACTACATTTACACATCATTCAAAAGAGCCAATACAAAACCTAGGAGGAAACAAAAGAACTACACCACCACCACCCCTCTAGCAGCCCACATGCAGATGATCAGAGATGAGCACCAGATAAACAGGCAGGAAACAATACCCTAATCAAGGAACCACAAGGACGACATTACACCTCCTCCAAAACTGGCAGGGCGAGCTACTGCCTATAAACAGGCAAGAAACCTCACATTTTACTCCCACTGATGTTACCAACTGAGGTGAGGAAACATCTGCAAGCAAAAAAACCAAGCTCAGAGAGCATCACAAACTCTAGAGGCTTGTAAGTATTTTAGAACATTGTACTGAAGGCATAAAGCTTTGTCAGGAGACTAGGAAAACAGGGAAATCGGAGGAAAGGTTTACACTGAGTGGGCAGCCAGTGACACCCCAGAGCAATCTTTCTCAATCTCGACAACTCTAAGATGGCTGGCTGGGGAATTCTGGGAGTTAAAAGTCACACATCTTAGAGGTTGAGTAACAGTACCCTACCCCAGAGTATGCTAAACACAACTGTCAACATCTCTCATCAATGTTCGGGCATTATCTTCAGTACCAGAGGTTTCCTACCTCTGGTTTACATGTCTGCCTAACTGAATCAGCTCGTACCTATATCCAGATAAATTCCTACCTTTTCTTCATGTCATCTTCTGTTCTCCAGAAATGCTCAGCTGGCATTTCTATTCATTCCTGCCCCAAATCAAATCAGACTCTTGTTCTTCATATAGAGCCTTGGTGGCGCAGCAGACTAAAGCACTATTAAGTAACACCAGCTGCCTGCAATTACTGCGAGTTCAACTCTCACCAGGCTCAAGGTTGACTCAGCCTTCCATCCTTTCGAGGTAGGTAAAATGAGGACCCGGTTTGTGGGTGCAATAAGCTGACTTTGTATAAAAAAGAACACTGCTTACGGTGGGGCCGAAAGCCCTACTAAGCAGGTATATACAAAAGTATGAAGGCTATTGCTTAACGCATTGTAAGCCCCCCTGAGTCTCCGGAAAAGGGCGGCATATAAATCGAACCAATAAATAAATAATAAATATATACTTTCTGTTTTATATCTTTTAGCTTTATATATATATATATACATATAAAAAGACTCTGATGTACCTTTTATGCTTTTTTAATTGACTGTAACCACCCCCCCTTCTTCATGCTGGTCTGTGACTGCCATCACAATCTGATATGATCTAATATCCTGTCCCAAGGGAAGCAGCGACCAACTAGGATGGGCACAATCCGTTTGTGAGAAGGCTGCCAGAGGTGGGTTTCAGCAGGTTCTGACCAGTTCTGGAGAACCGGTAGCAGAAATTTTGAGTAGTTCAGCCAGTAAATACCACCTCTGACTGGCCCCGCCCCCATCTATTCTCTGCCTCCCGAATCCCAGCTGATTGAGAGGAAATGGAGATTTTACAGAATCCTTCCCCTGCCACGCCCACCAAGCCACACCCACCAAGCCATGCCACATCCACCAAGCCACATCCAGAGAACCAGTAGTAAAAAATTTTGAATCCCACCATTGAAGGCTGCCTCTCGAAGGTCCATGGTTCTCCATTCCTAGCAGATGACAAACTGAAGTTTTAACTTCCTCTGATGGAGGCTTTTCTTTTATGGCACTTTTAAGAAGTTTAAACTTTCCCAAGCTCACGACAATCTAGAATTCTCATGATCCTTGACTCTATGGCAGTCATTACACTGTCTCTTTCTCCTCATGACAATCCATTCCTGTGGTTTAGACCCACAGGCAGTAATAATTCCAAGAACATCTCATTCGTTCTTCCGTTGATTGGAAGTTTAGGTCTCTCTAATCGTAAAATCCAGGGATGTTCAAATATTCTCTTTCACTCCAAATCCATTGCATTTGGAACAGGAGACAGTTCTGGCCAAGGGGAACCCTTAGATCTTGTTTACTCAGAGTTTTGCTTTCTCATTCGGGCCAAGTTATATAACTGAACACATCTTCTCACCTAAGAGGAACACGAAAGATCTTTACTTATTAGCCCAGAGACCACCATCGCAATATTAAATAAGATAAAAGCAGTCAACAAATAGGAGAGAAAATGCTTTCCTTCCCTCCCTCTCATTCTTCAGTGTCTCCTTGGGATGCTCCCCTCTGCTTGCAGAAGCAAACCTGTTTAAGCTACCGATAGGATCGTCGGAGACAGTCAAAGACAAATTAAAATAAAATGAAGTCGAAACTCTAAAACCAATTTATGTGAAGCTGTTAATTATATCGCAAAGTCAGGCACAAAACTATCCTCTGCTTTCATTTAAACAAAGAACAAGGCATGATTGTTCTCCTGTGTCTTTGATTCCTCAATAAAAGAAACCTCTGACTATTTATTTACTTGTCTCCTCATAATCCTCTCATCTTCCACCCAGGAAGTGGGTGGACTTCAAAAATTTTAGCAAGAGGTTCTCTGCCCGGTTGCTGGGTGGACGTGGGCATAGTGGGCATGGCCTAGTTGGCCTCCTGCACCACAGCGGGTGGGGAGCTTTTTGCCCTCCCCAGGCTCCGGAGGCTTTCCTTGAGCCTCTGGGAGGGCAAAAACAGCGTCTCAAGGCTCCCGAGGCCCTCTGGAGGCCAGAAACGGACCCGTTTCCAGTCTTCCTGAACTTCCGGTAGGCTTGTTTTTCACCCTCCCTGAGCCTTTGCACATGCCCTGTTTACCTGCATCCAAAATGGGCCACCTGGGGACTCCTGGGAGGGGTGGGGTGGGGTGGGGTGGGGCAGGATCTGGGGGTTCTCCGAACTGCACAGAATCTTAGCTAGAGGTTCTCCTGAACCCCTGCAAACCCCCAGCAGCCCACTCCTGCTTCCACCTTTCCACCTCTCCAAGTTGTGTAGTAGTTATCCAACTGATGCTTCACTCTCTCACAAGGGGCTCTGAATTTGCGGGAATCATTCCACTTTGCCGTGTGTTGGAAAGAGAGAGAAAAGAGGGAGGGTAAAATTCTATCGTTTAAGAGCTCCACTAAAACTCTTAAATTGAACCCTCTTCCCATGTAGGAATCCAAATTAAGACTTTCCGGACAGCTACAGTAGATAACTATCTTCTGTTTCAACAGACAGATTTGAGTCTCCTAGAAACTTAAATCACTTCATCACTTAGGTATGAGCCAGCAGTGTGTGGCAGCAGCCGAAAAAAGCTATTGAGATCCTAGGTTGCATTAACAGAGGGATAGAATCAAGATTACATGAAGTGTTACTACCATTTTATAAAGCTTTAGTAAGAGCATACTTTGAGTACTGCATCCAGTTTTGGTCACCATATTATAAAAAAGATGTTGGGACTCTAGAAAGAGTGAAGAAAAGAGCAACAAAGATGATTAATAGGATGATTAATACTAATAGGAAGATTTTCAAAAATATTCTACAGGAAACTATCTTCCAGTAATTTAAATCCAATATTCTGTGCATTGAAATGAGCAGATTTTGACTTTCTTCTTCATGATATTTTGTGAGATATCTGAACAGGGCTACCTTATTTGGCTTGAATGTCTCTTCTCAAAACCAAACATTCCGCATTCCTTCCTAACTTTCTGTGTTTCCTCTTCTTCTCCCATTAGATATAACCGTTTGATAAACATTTTCAGAAAGCCTCTGAAGTCCACGCTTCGGGAGGTCTAATTCCCTACCTCAATTTCATTTTGATTGGAAGCTGCTCTCCACAGACTCATCAGGGAATCTTTTCTAGTTCCCAGGAGCAAAGACTTGAACTTGGGACTGTGGGAGTTGCAAATGTTATGCAGCACAAAAGAATTACATTATCACTTTTTTCCCCCCTCTCGAAATCATGGCACGAAAACAAAGCAGTCTGACGAGAGAAAAACTTGGCTTGTTTAATTGCTTCCAAGTTGGGTGAAAATATTCCACAACAATGTTAATATGAAGATGGGAATATGGACCAAGAGAATGATCAGTGCCATCTCCTTCTCACTGATGTTTGGCAAGATTCCAATCCTGGGTTAATCAGAGCTCAATAGTTCCATTTTCAACCAGAATAATCAAGAGTTGCAGGATCCAATCTGGGTCATTTGCCGGGACCAGAGCAGTGGTGAAATGCTCTGAAGTCTGCTACTGGTTTGCTGCTGCACATGCATGTATACACAATGCACGCCAAATGCGTGCTTTACACACAGGTGCAGTTTAGGTGTTACTGTGCATCACTGAAAAATGAAGCTTAAGAAGCCTTTTCCAAGGTAAGTAGAACAGCCGGGGGGGGCAGGATTTCCTACTTATAAATCGCGTGGCACAGCTGATCGTTGGAAATACCGGTTCGCCCGAACTGGTAGCATTTTTTTAGTACCGGTTTGCCCGAATCAGTAGCTTTTATTACTACCGGTTTGGGCGAACCAGTAGCATTTTACCCCTGGACCAGAGGTTTAGTTTTCTGAGCTTTCGGACTCATGCTGGAGCCCATCCGGAAGACTAAACCTCTGGTCCCAGTGATCCACTCAGATTGGATGCTGCAACATTATCCTGGGACACATATGTTTGCCTTCATTCATAAAACAATCAGAGCCTTACATTTCCTTACTGGATAATGATAATTCATGGACTAAATGCAAGTTTATTAGCTCGATGAAGTGCTGTGTTTCAAGTGTTAAGAACATGCCTACTTGAGTGAGAAATCATGGACAGAGAGAAAAGGGATGAATAAAATACAATTATCTCCTATCGGCTTTGTGACCGGACAACCTCCACGACTGCCACAATTAAAAAGGCACTTGTTACTGATCTTTCAGCATTTATATCTCTTCCTGTCATAAAGATACATAGCTGCTACCCAGGGGCCTGTTTCGTCTATCTGATAGTTGTTCCCAATGGAGAAAAAGCGTGTGCCGTAATAAATATGTTATCTTTCAAACAGCTATATAAATTTGTGTATGTGTTTGCCGCCTCAGAGAAACACAGCTGCTTTTTTTTTTTGCAAAAAGTTCCAAAGTTAATAAGGGTTTTTTTTTTTTTGTAAAGATAATCCTTTTTCCCCCACAAAGTGTGCTTTATATATTGCATTTTCTGTGCAATCCTATGTAGTCGTCTGTGTCAAATCGGCCCCCAGTGCCAAGGCTGCAATTCTACAAAATTTGCCAATTGTCAGTTTGCCTCTGTGTATTTTCTCAGTAGTTAAGATAGTATAGTATTCAATCTCACTCCCAGGTACCGAAAAATTCAATTGGATCCCTGTGAGGAAGTACGTTTAAGACTGTGCTGCCAAAAATAATAGTTATTGATATGGCTGTTCAGAAAATAATTTTTAAGTATGATCAGTCGGTGTTTTTGCTCTGGTGGGACTGGTTTATCAGGACAACCTGGTCTACCCAATTATGGGAAGCAGTCAGAGGTGGTATTCAGCAAGTTCTGAACAGTTCTGGAGAACCAGTAGCAGAAATTTTGAGTAGTTCGGAGAACTGGTAAATACCACCTCTGACTGGCCCTGCCCACATCTATTCTCTGCCTCCCGAGTACCAGCTGATCGGAGGAAATGGGGATTTTGCAGTAACCTTCCCCTGGAGTGGGGAGGGAATGGAGATTTTACAGTATCCTTCCCCTGCCACGCCCACCAAGCCATGCCATGCCATGCCACGCCCACCAAGCCATGCCATGCCCACCAAGCCACACCCACCAAACCGGTAGTAAAAAATTTGAATCCATCATTGGAAGCAGTATGTTCCATCCCATAATTGGGTAGACCAGGTTGCCTTGATAGACCAGTCCCACCAGAGAAAAAACAATCTGTCCCCTGGTATAGCCAACAAAGTGAGGAGAACCCGTGGCTTAGAGGTTAATACATCTACCTAATAGGCAAGCAGCCTGGGTTCAAATCCCAGAAGGGTATGGCTAGCTGATGAGAGCTAAATAGCTTGAAATAAAACTATACTAGTTTCTCTTTATTTCTTTGTGGGTAAAACATAAATTTATGATCAGTAGGCAATTATCACAGCCTGTACTTCTTCCTAAGGGGCTGTGAGTCACCTTGGAAGGGAGGAGGAAGTGCCACAGCCTAGATAATAATGATAAAAAGAAAGAAAGAAAATAACAAGAGATATCTCAGCCCATAGAAAGAATGGAGTACTAATAAAGGAGAATATTTGTAGCTCCAGGAGTGGGCTTCAAAAATTTTAGCAATCTCTGCCCAGTTGCTGGGTGTACATGGCCATGGTGAACATGGCCTAGTTGGCCTCCTGTACCATGGAGTGGGGGTGGTGGTGTTTTTGCCCTCCCTGGGCTTCGGAGGCTTTCCTCGAGCCTCTGGGAAGGCGAAAACAGCCTCCCCAGGCTCCGGAGGCCCTGTTTCTGGCCTTTCTGAACTTCTGGTAGGCCCGTTTTTCACCCTCACCGAGCCTCCGTGTGCGCCCTGCAATTACCTGCATTCAAAACGGGCTGTGTGGGGACTCCTGGGAGGGGCGGGGTGGGGTGGGCACGGCCAGCCAGGAGTGGGATTTGGGGGTTCTCTGAACTGCACAGAATCTTAGCTAGAGGTCCTCCCAAACCCCCGTGAACCCCCAGCAGCCCACCCCTGTGTAGCTCAAGATTGACATGAGGGCTCCTTGGTGCTCTCTGAACTTGCTTGTTTTCTTAGAGACCAGGGGTGGGTTCTACTTACTTTTACTATTGGTTCACAATGGAGCCACACGCAGAAGCTTCCTGATTACGTCGGGGGTCGGTGGGCAGAATCTCTTGCGAACCGGTCCGAACTGAGGGCAACCCACCACTGTTACAGATGTTTCATTACCCAAACTAGATAACATCATCAGTGCTGGGAAGTACCTCAGAAGGGATCTTCCCAGAGATGGGTTTCAGCAAGTTCTGACCAGTTCTAACGAACCGGTAGTGGAAATTTTGAGTAGTTCGGAGAACCGGTAGTAAAAATTCTGACTGATCCTGCCCCCATCTATCCTCTGCCTCCCAAGTCCCAGTTGATTGGGAGGAAATGGGGATTTTACAGTACCCTTCCCCTGCCAGCTCACCAAGCCACACCCACCAAGCCATGCCACACCCACTAAGCCACACCCACAGAACCAGTAGTAAAAAAAATTTGAAACCCACCACTGGATCTTCCCTAGTTCTCTGGATAATAAAAGCAAGACAGAGGAGAATTGCTTGCAAGATTGATGTCAATTCTTTGAGAAAGCCCAGAAGAAACCAAAATCACGAGTACTAAGACTGTCTTTATTGTAAGGTTACACTAATAGAATGTTGTAAGCTCTGAAAACACTTCTCTCCTTTATGTGTTTTCCCGGTGAGACTGGTCTATCAGGGCAACCTGGTCTTCCCAAATATGGGATGGAGCATACTGCTTCCGCTATTTCTTTGTCGGTAAATTTAAATTTCTCTTCTTTATCTTTACTTTCCAGAGAACTAGGATGAGTCCCTTCTGGCATGCTTTCCCCACTCCCATTCCTTCTGTGGGCTAAAATAGCATTTGCCTGATCATTGCCTAGGCTGCGACTCTTCCTCCTGTCTCCCAAGATTATTCTCACAGCCCATTACATTCCTGTTCTTTATTAATTTCTTGGTGTATAACCCCCCCCCCAAATTAATCAAACGGTGGGTAGATTTCAATTCCTCACTCAAGATAATTTTGCATGCATCTGCAGAAATAGATTTGCAGACCACAAAAGCCTATGCTGCCATAAATGTGTTAGGCATTAAGAATCACAAAACTCTGTAGTTTTAGCTGCTGTGAATTCATGTGTCTCTATACATTGCAAGGTATATAGTATATTGTTGGGCTGCAAAAACTCAGGAAACCATTAGATGGCAGCAAAGGGTTACAAAAAAAACCCCACCCTTTTGCTGCCATCTAATGGTCATCTGATTTTGAAGTCCAGATAAGCTACGCTTATTGTTATGGAGCAATGACAGAGTAATATTTGAATTTCATGCAAAGTTGCATTCCCTTTGGTTGAGGAAGACTTTTTGTCCAAATAAAAGCTTGCTATGACCTTCATATATACAGCTAATGTCTTGCTGACTTTGTACCTATCTATTTTACCATCTGTTCCTCTTCTCCAAGCAGGAAAAAGTTTCTAAGATAGTCTGTTGGTCATATAAATCAGGGGTCTCCAACCTTGGCAACTTTAAGACTTGTGGACTTCAATTACCAGAAGTTGAAGTCCACAAGTCTTAAAGTTGCCAAGGTTGGAGACCGCTGAGATAAACTGTTTCACGCTCAAGAACTGGCAATCTATATTTTCTTTGTTTCACATATCAACTTTTAAAACATAACACAATTTAAGCATAAACCTTTCCAATCAGTAGTTTTGCACAGCCTGCCAAATCTGCATCAGGTCCCTGGAGAACTCAAAACAAAACTCACTTACTTTGCATGCTTCTTCCTTCTACCGAAGAGAAGAAAACTTCTACTTCCTCACTACAGCTCCCTAGAGAAAGCTTTATCTCCTTTCTTTTCTCCCTCCTTTCTATCGTCCCTCTCCTTCTGAAACACACCTTTCTGTAGAACCTTGGAGACAGCCATCTATTGATGGTGCCAGAAGAAAGTGTAATTCTCAGGATAGAACCCCATCACTTGTCCTCTACAAGATGTCCTCTACATTGTCCTCTACAAGATGTAATAGCGTCATGTAAAGACCAGAATCATGCATCAAAATGTAACAGCTGCAAGAACTACTCTTCCAATAAAACTACTTCCCTTTACAAATAGAACTCTTGACCACAATATGGCTTTGCATTGTCTTCTTCTACTCGGTATCCACAGTATAGTTTATACCTTTGCAGTTCGCTGGTGTCGTCCCACCCCAATCTCAGAAGTGCTTTTTCAAAGGCAACTGTACTTTTTTTCCCCTTGAAGATGTTTCATTTCTCATCCAAGAAGCTTCTTCAATTCTGACTGAATGGTGGAGGATGGAAGGATTTGTATTCCTTGCGGTCATCTGGTCATTAGCACTCTTTCTGTGAGTCATTGAGGCCACTTGGGGGTTTATCTGTGCCCTCAGGTTCACCTGAATAGTGCAAATGGGTGTGGAACCTTCTTGGAACCGCTGAAAGGACTGTGTTGTAAACAGGACATAGGTGGTGTCGTATCCTTCCCCCTCTGTGGCGAGACGGCTGTTCAATTTTAATGTAGATGGCTTATTTGATCCCTCTTACAAATCACTGGTCCTCTCTGTCCAGAATGAGGGCTTTGCTGTCTTCAAAAGAGTGGCCTTTGTCTTTCAAATGCAGATGGATTGCTGAATCTTGTCCTGATGGTTTTTTTTTTTTTAATTTTTTAAATTAGATTTATATGCCGCCCTTCTACGGAGACTCAGGGCGGCTTACAATGCGTTAAGCAATAGCCTTCATCCTTTTGTATATTTATACAAAGTCAGCTTATTGCCCCCACAACTGGGTCCTCAATTTACCTACCTTAGAAAGGATGGAAGGCTGAGTCAACCTTGAGCCTAGTGAGATTCGAACCTGCAGTAATTGCAGGCAGCTGGTCTTAATAACAGGGTGCTTTAAACTACTGTACTACCAAGGCTCTTGGTACTTACTACCTTACTACCAAGGGTTTGTTCTCCTGTCTTGTGCCTTATGTTTGTGAAGCGGTTGTTTTGTTTCTCCAATGTACAGATGTGTATGTACATGTCTCTGCATTATATTCCCACCCCGATGCTAACCAAGAGTTCATCATTACTAGACTCTTGTGATCAGCCAAGGCTGCTAAGTGCTGTTCAGTGCAAAAAAAAAAAAAAGGGGGAGACTATCTTGATGTAATCATTGTATAACCATATCAGGATTAAATGTGTTTGTGGCATCCTTTGAGTGGTGTGAAATCAAAGCTTGCACATGCTAATGAAGACAAGACACAAGGAGGCAGATAAACTGTGGGAAAAGATGAATGTCCCGCCCACGCACAATTTGTGCTAAAAATCTGTACACATGGATACATTTTGTGCTAATAATAATTGACTTGCCATCTTAAGCTCGAAATCCTCTGTGCATAGGAGATCTTGTCCCTGAGAATGAGGAGAACATTTCAGTTCTTGGGAGTTACGAGTCAGGAGTCAGGCAGTGGTGCTACACCACCTCCTACACTTAGTAAGGATTATGTTATTGTTACGCTGCCATCTCTTCTGGAGGACTCCAGAAACCACACCCAAGCCTTTTCCACAAAAACAATTTGATAAAAACAATCAGCAAGAAAAGCGAGCCCCTAGAGAAAGGTATGATGAAACAAGGGAAGATTGATACGTTAGATACAGATACAGATTAACAAAGTTGAAAGGGACCTTGTAGGTCATCAAGTCCGATCCTCCACCCAAGCAGGAGACCCTACCTACACCATTTCTGGCAGATGGCAGTCCAGTCTCTTTTTGAAAGCTTCCAGTGATGAAGCTCCTACAACCTCTGAAGGCAACTTCTGTTCCATTGGCTGATTGTTCTCACTGTCAGAAAATTTCTCCTTATTTCTAGATTGAATCTCTCCTTGTTCAGTTGTCTGGCCTTCAGGTGCTTTGGAAAATAGTTTGACCCTCTCATCTCTGTGGCAGCCCTTCAAATATTGGAAGACGGCTATCATGTCTCCCCTGGTCCTTCTCTTCACTAGACTAGCCATGCGCAGTTCCTGCAACCGTTCATCGTATGTTTTAGCCTCCAGTCCCCTCATCATCTTGGTTGCTCACCTCTGCACTCTTTCTAGAGTCTCCACATCTTTTTTTATAGTGTGGTGACCAAAACTGGAGGCAGTATTCTAGGTGTGGTCTTACTAAAGAGTTCATTTAAAATCCTGTGGTTGCCAACAAATGAACAATGACGTCATTGGTTGATGTTTAGAAGGCGACATAGCAGAACTGATGATGTTTCCTAGGAAGTGAGTTTCATTATCAAGGGGTTGCCACTGAGAGGGCCCTATGCTTAGCTACCTGTTAGCCTTACCAGATAGACCAGGCAGGAAATTCAGCCAGATAGGCTAATTCTATTCTATTGTAACTGGACTATTTTTTCCCTTGAGGAAGAAGAACAAAACATTTCATTTCTCATCCAAGAAGCTTCATCGGTTATGACTGGAAGATGGGGGAGATGGAAGGATTGGTGCTGTCAGACCTGCTGCCCCTTACCTCTAGGTAGAAATGATCCTTGGCTCCATTTGATAGAAAGGTATGATTTTATTAGAAGTCAAGTGCAGTAATGCATAGCCAGAACTGAGAATCATGCACCAAAATCCATAAGTTCAACTTTTCCCTTCCTCCCATTGCTGACCCCCACCCCGCATTACCAATCAGGTTCAAGCAAGAAGTTTTCAGAACGGTCACTTTGAGCTTAGGTTGATATGCAACTGCCTTCTTTTCCCAGCCAGGTGACCTTGAGGCAGCATCTCGGTGAGATACAGAAGTTACTTTCATTTTCCCCCAAGCATCTCCCCTCCCATCCACCCTCCCCAGAGTTCATGGCAGACTGTCATCATATGGTAGTGAAGCACAAGCATGCATATGGTGGCAGCTGACAGGTACTGACAGTTAAGACTGGATGGTGGGGAGATGGAAGAATGGTGGGGAGATGGAAAGATAGGTTCAGAACCTATCCTTCCATCTCCTCACTATCTAGGCTCCACTTGTTCTGACATAGGCTTCCTTAAACAGCAGGAAGCAGAGTCTTGCTCCTGGCTAAACCTCTTTTATTTACACCACTGTGAATTACTTTCATTCACAGTCAGCAAGACTTGTCCAAACAGTTTTTCAAACGAATAGTTATCGCACACCTTATCTCCAGGGGTGGGTTCTAATTACCTTTACTACC
This sequence comes from Pantherophis guttatus, assembly GCF_059756535.1. Classification (NCBI taxonomy): domain Eukaryota; kingdom Metazoa; phylum Chordata; class Lepidosauria; order Squamata; family Colubridae; genus Pantherophis; species Pantherophis guttatus. Next base: position 15,032,060 of record NC_142072.1, on the reverse strand, counting down.
AGTTCGCAATGGGATCGTGCACGTGCGATTGCTTTTTTCGCGTGCGTGCCTTGCTTCTGCGCATGTGCAGATCGCCGATGACAGCATCCGGGGTGTGTGTGGGGCCGCCAGTTTTATTACCAGTTCTTGCAAACTGGTCCAAACCGGGGGCAACCCACCACTGCTTATCTCGCTTGGCAAGCTGCCACGTCACTTGTTTCCAAACAAGGCAAATGAGGCAAAAGGCAAAACTTGGCACAGAGTCTCTCAGAGTCACGGAACGAATGAATTGTTTCCTGCAAAAGCCCACTCCCCATTTGCTCCTCTTTTGTTTCCTATGGGAGGGGCCAATCACCTCCAAGGTGTGGCTTTACTCCCAAGTCGACCCTGCTTTCTGAGTTGTTCTCGTCTTCTGGCAGCTCTGCACATGCACACACTGGGAACAGGCTCCAGCTGTTCCTCTGCCTCACTGCTGTCTAGCTCCCTCTCTGCCTTCAATGCAGAGCTCTCGTCCGAGCTTTCCCCAGCCCCCAGGACTGGCCCAAGTTTCTTCCCAACATCCTCACTGTCTGACTACTGCTGCCAGTAGTCAGTACCTATCCTTCCAACCCCCTGCCCAGTGGTGGGATTCAAGTAATTTAACAACCGGTTCTCTGCCCTAATGATTTCTTCCAACAACCAGTTTGCCAAACTGCTCAGAAAGTTAACAACCGGTTCTCCCGAAGTGGTGCGAACCGGCTGAATCCCACCACTGCTCCTGCCCCCAAATAACAACGGATGAGGTTTCTTGGATGAGAAACAAAACATTTTCTTCTTCTTCCTTAAGGAAAAACAGGCCTGTTGCCTTTTGAAAAAGCACCTGTGAAACAACTGGATGACTGAGAATCTCCACCGACGTTTAACCCTCCCTTTCTTCTTGAATCAGTTGATTTAAGTTCAAGTGGGTCTTCGATAAGAAGCTTTATTGACCATGGAATTTCTTCAAGAGACCTCACAGGATTGCTTTCCGAGAGCAGCGATGTATTTAAAAAACATCTGAAGCAGAAAAGGAACCAGGAAGCATGTCCGTCAGATGAGAGCGGAGTGAAGAAAGCGCTAACAGAAAATAGGGCAATGGCTGGGAAACTAAATTAAGTATTTGTATTTCTGGCCACCGTAGATAACGTAGGGCGAAAGACGTTTATTCCTGGATTGTTTTTTCCTCCCCACAAAATGATTTTTTTTCACAACTAAAGAACAGTGTAAGACAGGGGTCTCCAATTTTGGCAACTTTCAGACTTGTGAACTTCAACTCCCAGAATTCCTCAGCCACAAGTCTGAAAGTTGCCAAGGTTGGAGACCCCTGGTGTAAGACACAAAATTCTAGGATTTTTCAAGAAATTGAAAGCAAAAAAAAAAAGTAAAATCAGGTCACCGAATTCCCCAAGAATGTCCTTAGCCTTCAGGTGTGACATGGCTGATTCTTTAATTTTGTTGGCTTGCTTGGAATCGTACAGGAGTAAAAAAAAAAACCTCATGAGATATAAAATTGCTGCCTCACTCTGCACAGCTCACGGGATGGCGAAAGGCAGCCTTGACAACTATTGCATAAGATGTAGCTCATAGTCAGAAAGCTTCAAATCCGCTCCTTTGGGAGAAAACTTTCCTCTTAGCACAAGAAGGGAAGGCTGTTAGCTATTCAGATGTTTGAACTTCCATTTGTTTGTTTACAAATGTGTTTTTCTCCCTTCGATTTTTTTTTCCCTCCTCAAAACTTTCTTCAGCTAATTTATAATTGAGAAGGCTCTGGAGCCAGCCTCTCTGGCGGTTTTCACTGGGGCATCTGGCAACAATCTCGCCTGTTTTACCTGTGAAATGGAAAACAGTTGTTTCTACCAGTGGTGGGATTCAATTTTTTTTACTACCGGTTCTGTGGGCGTGGCTTGGTGGGTGTGGCGTGGCGTGGCGTGGCGTGGCTTGGTGGGCATGGCTTGGCTTGGTGGGCGTGGCTTGGTGGGTGTGGCAGGGGAAGGATACTGCAAAATCCCCATTTCCTCCCCACCCCACTAATCTGCTTTCCAGCTCCATTCTCCTGCGCAGGGCAACAAAAGAAGAGCCAGCTGATCAGCTGGGACTCCGATCAGCTGGGACTCGGGAGGCAGCGAATAAATGGGGGCGGGCGAACCAGAAGTGGTATTTACTGGTTCTCCGAATTACTCAAAATTTCCACTACCGGTTCTCCAGAACCTGTCAGAACTGGCTGAATACCACCTCTGGTTTCTACTGTAGCTGGTGAAGTTTGCAAATGAATTTTTCATCTTCTGCATTTTTCACAGCTTGCAAGAATTCTTTTTGAGGTCAGCTGAGATCCTCAGCTCCCAAAATGATTAGTGTCCAGAATTCCTTGCTTGGCATAATGCTATACTGTCTGCTGAAGATTGGAAGTTGCTGTCGGCCCCTGCTTTAAACTAGGGCCAGTGTAGACAATAGAGCTGTTTTTCTCAACCTTAACAACTTTAGAGACGTGGTAGTGCAGGGGTTAGAATGCAGCATTGCAGACTAATTCCGCTGACTGCTGACTGCCAACAGTTCGGCAGTTCGATCCTGATGGGCTCAAGGTTGACTCAGCCTTCCATCCTTCCAAGGTCAGTAAAATGAGGACTCAGATTGTTGGGGGCAAGATGCTGACTCTGTAAACTGCTTAGAGAGGGTTGCAGAGCACTGTAAAACAGTATATAAGTCTAAGTGCTATTGCTATTAACCTGTGTGGACTTCAACACCCAGAATTCTCCAGCCAACATGAAGAAGTAGTTTGCCATTGCCTTCCTCCCAGGGCTGATGTCAGGTGCAAGAAGTCAGAGTTCAAAAATACTACAAGTTTATTTCATGCTACCTACACACAAGAATCTGATCTACTAACAATCAAGATGAATTGGCACCAGATAAAAGTCAATGGACTTCAATGTGGGTTGGACTTAGGCCTTTAATTTGTAGACTCCAAACTGATGATATGTTTGACTCTGCCTTCCAGCTCAACCTGGTCATCTCCTAAAAACTGATCCAAGGTCACCCAGATGATTTTGTGCCTAAAGCAGGATTAAACCCCAGTTTCCAGTCTGGTGCCATAATCACTACCCTAAACTGGCTCTTCTTTTAGACTTTTTTTTAAAAAACCAAACCTTTGAAATATGACCTCTCAGTTCTGGATTGATCTCTATCATTAATCCAGATTTTTGGAAAAGGCCTTTGTTGACAAAGCATTTTCATAGCACTGGAACTATTAAGTGTGCAGCTATTATTTGCCATGGTATATCACCTAGGAAATAATTTATTGTCCTTGATGGAAAAGACTTAAGATGCAAGAGGAAAGGATGATTTAATAACTCTGTGGAAAGCTGCAGTTTTGTAGGATGTTTTAGATACTCATCACGGCCCGAAAGATAGTGAAATGTTTGTACTTTGCAAATTATCACTTTTATCCTTTAATATTTCATCCACAACAGAAGCACATCCCAAGACAATAAATCTTGTATCACCAGAATACAGAATGTGGCTTAAGTGTTGGAGAGGTGAGCAAAAAGGCACATTCCAGATGTTTTGGACTAAAATCCAAGCTAGGATACCCAACTGTTAGGGATTTAGGAAATTGTACTCCCAAGATATTTCAAGGACATAAGATTGCAGATATAGCCTTAGATACGGAAAGGACAAAACTAATAGTCTACATCTGTCAAGACTCAGGCCATGAGGACAATTATCCAGAGTGAGCTGGAAATCAGAAACCAGAAATCATGGTTCCCCAGAGTCAAGGAAGAACGCGGCTTGAAACCATATATTTATTGTATTCCAGGAAATGGTAGCTTATAATAGACGGCCGACAGCTTCTGAGCAAGTCAGAATGGTAATTAAGAATTTATATCTAGTCAGATATTAAACCTTTCATGCTTTCCCACAGTTCCTTCCTCTTTAACAGCAATGCCTTGGATTTCCTCTTATCTCTAGCCTGCAAGGAGTCCTTTGATGAAGGATGCTTCCTTACATTTGTGCTTTTCTGATCTCCCATTCAAATGAAACTTTCAAAGAAGGCTGCACTTTAGAATAGAATAGAATAGAATAGAATAGAATAGAATAGAATAGAATAGAATAGAATAGAATAGAATAGAATAACAGAGTTGGAAGGGACCTTGGAGGTCTTCTAGTCCAACCCCCTGCTTAGGCAGGAAACCCTACACCACTTCAGACAAATGGTTATCCAACATCTTCTTAACAACTTCCAGTGTTGGAGCATTCACAACTTCATAACTTGTCCAGCTACTAAATGTACAGTATGTTGACAAGTCAAACTTACAGAACAGTCAGCTTTACAGGGCAGAACAAGAGAAGAAATGAAAACACAATACTGTAGACCTTCAAACCAAACGACGAAATCTATAGAAAATAGACCTCTAACGTTCCTTCTTGCCTAAGAAAAAGAACCAATGGACAGCCAAGGCAACTATCTGGATGTTGATATACAGTAATAGGGATTAAAACCTACAATAGCATATATTCAGCGAAACAAAGCATGTAACATGATCACTAAATTCAAGCAAACGATAATATACTAGATTCAGCTGTTTCCAGTTGAACTGTACATTCCATTCTGAAGACTTGCTGGAAAAGTAAACACTTAACTTCTTTCAACAGGGAGGAGACTATTCTAATTTGGAGGGAGGTTACTGGACTGCTACCAAGTGGGATGCTATCAAGAAGACTCCTTTCTGGACTTCCTTTCCCTTGATACTCAAGAAAGAGGAACAGAGATGACTGCTGATTGAAAGAGAGGTCAAAAAGGCCATATATGTCAAAATTGAACAGCCTTCTCTCAACAAAGAGGGAGGGTACAACATCATCTATCTCCAGTCTACAACACAGTCCTTTCAACAATTTCAAGAAGGCTCCATGCCCATTGGCAACACTCTGGTCACCCTGATGACACGGGTAAACTTCCAGGTGGCTTTCAAAACTCACTAAAAGAATGCAAATGACCAGCTGTCTGCAAGGAGTGTAAATCCTTCCATTCCCCACAGTATCCTTACCCTGGAGTGGAGTGGGAATGGAGATTTTACAGTATCCTTCCCCTGCCATGCCCACCAAGCATGCCACACCCACCAAGCCACGCCCACAGAACCGGTAGTAAAAAAAAATTGAAACCCACCACTGGGCGGGGCCAACTGATCGTCGGCGCTACCAGTTCGCCTGTACCAGTCTGAACTGGCTGAATACCACCTCTGGAGCTGAGCGAAGCTTCTGAAGTTTAGAAGGTTGGAGAGCTGCTCTTTCAAGGGCAGAGCAACCCTATCCAGAGTTAAAGATGGAGAACTCCTGGAACCTAAGAACTTCTGAACAAACACTACCTTGGCCTTTCCAGGGTTGCAACCCCATTCTCTTTACCAAACAGTTCTTTCTTTCGGACTCCATATCTCCCCCCCCCCACCTTCTTCCCTTGCCTTCAACATGCTCAGAAAGAACAACTATTCTCAGAAGCCTCTTCAAGAAAATACTCTCTGGGCAATGCTATGGAGTTGCCTACAGCAATCAAAGGGCATTCAGCAGGCAGCAGCTTCAAGAATGCCAAGGCCTTGAAGCTGCTACCTGGATTTTTTTTTTTTTTTTTAAATATATCATTTTGCAGGATCTGATATCCTGCTGGTAATCACCTGTCTCCGAAGGTAGCATTTGCATTCTAATAACTGGTTCATTCCAGCACAGCAATGGGAGAGCAAGGGAGAAAATAAGCACCATGCCGACTTTGTTGTCAGCAAACCCCAGAAAATTAAAAACTAGGCTGCTCAGTCAAGTTGGCTGGATTTCAGTTTCCAGCTCAACATAAAGGAATTGCATTTTAATGCAGCTCCATCTTTCAGGGGGAAAATACCAAACTTCTTTCCCCGTCATAGGCTGAAGTTTATGGTACCAAATATATATTAATTTGGTATAAAATGGTTTGCCGTGAATGCGACTGCTTGAGGGCTCCTGGATTGGAGCTGAAAGGCAAAAGGGATGCAGTACGCTCCCTCCCACATGCTGGGGTAGACAAAATTGAGTTAGAAAATCAAGGAGTATATGAAATCCCATGCACCGCCTGCCCCACCACATACATCGGACAAACCAACAGACGAATAAGTGCACGCATAGAAGAACACAAGAACTCAGTCAGAAAAGAGGAACCAACTTCTTCCCTGGTCCAACACTTTAAAGCCACAGGACATGATATTGACTTTAAAAAGACCAGAACTATCGCCAAAACTGAACACTTTAACAACAGAATAATCAGAGAAGCCATCGAGATAGAAAAACGCCCACACAGCATGAACAAACGAGACGACACCTCCCGCCTACCAGCCATTTGGAAACCCGCCTTATTGACAAACGAGTCCCTAACACGACGAATGACACCACACCCACACTCACGAGAGCCACAAAGGATGTCACCACCACACATCCACGCAGAAAGCAGACTCAAACCCACACTGATAATGAGCCACGACCAAGGACCAGAAGCCAGACCACAGCTGCATCATTAGCCACTTTAAACCCCTCCAATCCATACATGAAGCAGACTGACACCCACCATGAAGAGCTCGCACGGCCACAAACACGAAGCCAAACAACAACAACGCAGCTCACCAGCTCAAGTCCCCCTGCAACTCAGACTAAGCTGAGCACAACCAAGCCCCCACCCAAACAGAACACACCCCCAGCCAATCAGAGCACAACCAACCCCCCATCCAATCAGAGCACAGCCAAGCCCCTAACTAATCAGAACACACCTCCACCCAATCAGAACACAGCCAAGTTCCCACCCAATCAGCTCACACCCCCACTAGCAGTTAAAAGGAGCTAGCCATACCTTTGGGTCCGCAGGGAGGGGCTATAAATAGCAGGAGGCCAGCAAAACAAGAAAATCTGGGTATGTAATATAAATCATCAAAGCTGATTTAGGCACAGTAGAAAGAAATGCAAGGAAAACAAGGAAGGGAATGAGGGATAGCAGAGAGCATCATTCCTCAACTCAGTGGCCTCTCTGTATATTGGATTAATTTTTTTTTTTTGACATCCATGGTCATTCACAGTGATGGGAATTATAGTCCATCATGTCCCAAGGGCAGCTAAAAAAATCAATTTGAAATGGGAGAGGGGAAAGGATGAGAAGGGAAAGGATGGGAAGGAAAGGGTGGTAGGGAAAGGATGGGAAGGATGGATGGAAGGAAGGAAGGAAGGAAGGAAAGAATGGAAGAAAGAAAGAAAGAAAGAAAGAAAGAAAGAAAGAAAGAAAGAAAGAAAGAAAGAAAGAAAGAAAGAAAGAAAGAAAGAAAGAAAGAAGGAGCAGGGCAAGGATAGGGTAGGGTAGGGTAGGATAGCATAGGATGGGATAGGATAGGATAGGGAAGGGAAGGGAAGGAGGTGAAGGAAGGGGCAGGGCAGGAAGGAGGGAGGGAGGGAAGGAAGGGAGGGAGGGAGGAAGGAAGGAAAGAAGGAGCAGGGCAAGGATAGGGTAGGATAGGGTAAGGAAAGGAAAGGAAGGAAGGAAGGAAGGAGCAGGGCAAGGATTGGGTAGGATAGGATAGGATAGGATAGGATAGGATAGGGAAGGAAAGGAAAGGAAAGGAAAAGGAAGGGAAGGGAAGGGAGAGGAAGGGAGGGGAAGGGTAGGGCAGGGCAGGAAGAAGGGAAGGAAGGAAGGGAAGGAAAGAGGGAGGGAAGGAAGGAAAGGCAAAGGATAGGATAGGATAGGATAGGATAGGATAGGATAGGGGAGGGGAGGGGAGGGGAGGGGAGGGAAAGGGAGGGGAGGGAAAGGGAAGGGAAGGGAAGGGAAGGGAAGGGAGGGAGGGAGGAAGGAAGGAAGGAAGGAAGGAAGGAAGGAAGGAAGGAAGGAAGGAAGGAAGGAAGGAAGGAAGGAAGGAAGGAATCTTTAGGTCAGTCGCTAGATCTTACATAAATGAACATGAAGTACTTCATAATACTTGGATTCTTTGTATTCCCTGAGTTTGGTTATTTCTCTGCAGATATTTGATTACGAACCATAACCAGGCAATTCCAGTCTCCTGGGCTCTGACGATGTTACCTAACCTAGCAATGAAGTCTCTGCAGAAAAACAAGCCAGCTCAGAGAACATCAAGAACCCAATATATTCTCTACTATTGGAGCTTCTAAGTCAAAAGATGAGTTTGCAGCTGACCTTCCAGCAGAATTTATGGACTGGCCTTTTTTCCCCTTTTCATGTTTCTGTTCTCATTCTGCTTCTGTAACAAAAGTTGACTAGAGTAAATAGCTATTAAATATGTGTTATTTAGCCCGTAGTATTAAAAAACAGCCAAATCATTTTTGTTTTTCACAAATGGAATTAATCATTCACTTTGTTGGCACTGGGTATTGATCCTAGCAATACAAAATGAACATAATGAGTATCTCATTTACCACATCTTAGTAATTATTCCTTCTGCTCTCTTCAAAGTCCAGCTAAAATAATTCCATTCTAGGTTTTTGTCTTTTAGAAAAGGCGAAAACAATATAAAACTCTATTTTGGTTTGCTTTCGTAAATCACATTTTCTCTTTCTTTCCTGGCTCTTTCTACATAGAATAGAATAGAATAGATTTTTTTATTGGCCAAGTATGATTGGACACACAAGGAATTTGTCTTGGTGCATACACTATCGGTGTACATAAAAGAAAAGATACGTTCATCAAGAATACATCTTGCTGAGCATCAAAAAATACATTGCCAGGAATATAATTATAAATATATATTCCTGCTAGCAGGACTGAAGTTCAAATCAGAACATTTGTGTGTGTGTGTGTGTGGTTATCATCACTGTGCATGGATGAAATTCATAGAATGTCCTCTTCCTTGAAGTATTTCTCCATGTTGTAACAAGTTATAGATCTAAGAGACTGGATGGAATCGCATAGAGTTTCCTGCATTTTAAAAAGGGGATTCTGTCAACTCATTCTCATAAGCACACATCTACTTTTGTGGATCTACATATCTAAATTTGATTCATAAACAAGTCATAAATAAATATGGAGAGTTACAGCAACCAAGCACATCTGAGTAACCGGTACCTGATCTAGCATCTAAGGATTTATTTAACATATTTTTCAGAGTATAAAATGCACCTTTTCCCCCAAAAAAAGAGGGTGAAAATCTGGGTGCATCTTATACTCTGAATGTAGCCCCGCCCAGCCTCTCAAACGGAGGTTTCAGAGGCTTTTTTTCTGAAGCTTCCTTTCAGAGGCTTTTTTTTCTGAAGCTCTGTTTGGAGGCTGAAAAAAGCTTCAGAAATGAAGTTTCAGAAAAAAAGCCTCCAAACAGAGCTTCAGGAAAAAAAGCCTCTGAAAGGAAGCTTCAGAAAAAAAGCCTCTGAAACTTTGTTTCAGAGGCTTTTTTTCTGAAGCTCTGTTTCGGAGGCTTTCAGAGGCAGAAAAAAGTTTTTTTCTGAAACAGAGTTTCAGAAGTTTCAGAGGCTGAAAAAAAAAGCAAGGCACAGAACTCACAACCAACAAACCTGTTGCTAAAATTCACCTCTGAGAGCAGCTGATTGGGGGTATTCCGGGAGGCCGATCCACCCGCCAATCAGCTTTTTTCTTATTTTCCTCCCCAAAAACTAAGGTGTGTCTTATCCTCTGGTGCGTCTTATACTCGTATATACTCGTATTTATTTTTATTTTTGAAAAGGCCATTGCTGTTGGAAAGGAGCAAAAATGCTTCCAGTCAAGCCACAGTAGAGGAATAAAACAAAACATTGCCTGAAACACAAATCCTGAGCTAGTGATAACAGAAGAGCAACAGGGAAATGTCTTTTCAATGCAGCCCTTTGCTCTCCAGCATTGCATTGACCCAAAGGCTGCCAAAGATGTTGTAAAGAGGAACATTTATTTTAAAGGTCAAGTGAGGTGATGCACCACGTAGCAGCCGATAATTCGGGAGATGAGAAAAGCGCTTCTCGCTTCTGTCTCATCATTGTCATTGCGGCTTAGAGATTTGCAGAACTAACAATGACAACAAGCACTTCTGGCAGTTTGTGAGCAGACCGTGGAACTCCTATACAAATTCTGCTCCAGCTCTGTGCTTTGACCTGACCCATCAGACCTCCGTTCCAGAAACAAGCTGCCTCCCACACTATTCTGACATATGAGTGGAGTTGCGGCTGGTAGCTGCGTCTTTGTCATACATGGGTACTTGCACATACCTCAGGCTTATGTATTACCTGCAGCTGACTGAGTTCAGGCCAACTGCAGAGGAGATGTCAATCACATTGTTGACATATGTGTGCTTTTAAAATAATTATAAAGGGACTCTCTCTCTCTGCACATGATGTAAAGCAGGCGGAAACATTAGATGTCTTACACTAGCAGTCACCAACTGGTGGTCCATGAGAAAATTTTGGTGGTCTGCAGAACAATTATTTGCATTTTTTATATTGCACTAAATCAGGGGTCCTCAAACTATGGCCCCTGGGATGGATACGTGCAATGAATGTTTGCGGTGCTGCAGAGAGTCTCCCCCCTTGAGGTCTTTTTGTATAGGTCGGAGGGGGACAGAAATTCCGACTTGGGGTCTGCTTCAGCCTCCTGGTGCAGGGGTTTGGGTGAAGGCTGAAGGGAAGTGCCGCTGGTGACGAAGAGCCGAGGACCTTGTTCCAGTGGGACTGCATCATTGTCTGCAACTGGCTGACCATCTCAGCCTGCTGAGCCTCCATGTGCCGGTAATTGGCCTTGCACTCCTGCAGGTCTTCCTTCTGCTTGGAAAGCCTATGCTCGTAGTCCTCAGTGAGGTGCTTCTGCTGAGCCTCCTTCTCGGTCAGATCCAATTTGAACTGAGCTCTTTTGCCAACTCTTTCTCATGGTGGCTGCTTAGCTCCAACAACTGCTTCCTGTTGGGGCCCTAAGGAGCCCAGGCGGGCATGCGAGGAGTGTCTGGGAGGGGAGGGGCAAATAGAGGCTGGTGAGGCATCCCTCAACATGAGTGACATTGAGTTGGCCACACCCACCCAATCACATGACCACCTAGCCACAGCCACCCAGGTGGTCATTAGGCAGATCATATTAATGGTCCACAGGATTTAAAATTATGAATTTAGTGGTCCCTGAGGTCCGAAAGGTTGGTGACCCCTATCTTACACAGTTGTGGACCAAACAATCATAGATGTTTCCAAGGTGAGACAAGGGCAAGAAGAGGCCCATGTTGGCCCATGCAGATAGGTAAGATGTCCTACCTACCTTCAGATGTTATGGCCTGATTACATAATCTTACCATTTGTGGGCTGATGCCATGGCACTATAGTGATTGTTTTGATGTCTTGGTGACTGGGTTGGGGATATGGTTGCAAAGACTGTAATCATTCTGTTGATAGCCAGCATAACCTTTTTTTGATCCACCCAAATTATAAGACTGAGGTTGTGTACTAGATGCTACACAGGATTGTTTTAAGGCTTTTGCTTCCTATCTCGAAAACTGATCTAATGTTTCCTTTTCCCCTGCCCCTTCATGATTTGGATCAAACGTGGGCAAAAATCAAGTTTGAAGATCTTTTCTTCCTTCCTTCCTTCCTTCCTTCCTTCCTTCCTTCCTTCCTTCCTTCCTTCCTTCCTTCCTTCCGCCTCCCCTCCTTCCCAGGGCCATCAAAAGCTGCAAAAGTATTTGAATTAACCTTGAATTAAAGTCATGCTTTCAGAGAAAAATACAGCATTTGAAAATTGCCCTAATCAATCAACACTCTGAGATTTGAACCTGTGATTTTTCTTGACTCCCAAAAATATTGGCATTTGAGTTCAACTCTTAACAGATGTTCATGGCAACAGCACCTGAAGGCAACCCCTGACCTCTTATTGATAAATGTTGAAACAATGAAAACCTTTGCCATTGTGTACCTTAAGTCAATATCAACAATTGTCAAGTCTGCTCCAAGTTAAAGCAATTCGCTAAGAAAGCTTCTACAGACTCTGATCTATTTTTTTTTTCTGCTTTTAAACTTTTAACATCTGGGGAACATGTCCCTTAATGTTTGTTTATTCTGAAAAATACCCTCTATATGGATAGCAAGCTGTCCATAGAAACAGTGCATTAGTTCATCACACGCATGGGATTTATTTAAGTTGGATGCCAGGTGGTCTACACCAAATAACTAGGAGGGGTCCTAGTTATTCATTCAGCATCTTCATTCTCCATCTGGTGATAAATAATTTGTCCCCAAGAAAAGAATGTGGTACAATGTCTTCTTTAAAACGTTTAAAGTATTTGGCGAGTGTAAGGCAATCTGGACTACCCCAACAATAGCTTTCTCCCCTTCGTCAAAGAGAGTGAATATATTCAGAGTCTATTAAAATAATAAAACAATCTTATTTTTAAGAACACAATTGTTTTATTGATTTTTTTTTTCCTGAGGCTTAGGCAGAAGGACAGTGTGGTACAAAACAGAATAAATGGATACTTTATGGCTTCTATTTGGTAGTCCTTATAATAGTGATTATAAGGTTATAATAATGATTATAAGGGACGGGGTGGCTCAGCGGCTAAGACGCTGAGCTTGTCGATCAGAAGGTTGGCAGTTCAGCAGTTCGAATCCCTAGTGCCACATAACGGGGTGAGCTCCCATTACTTGTCCCAGCTTCTGCCAACCTAGCAGTTCGAAAGCACGTAAAAAATGCAAGTAGAAAAATAGGGACCACCTTTGGTGGGAAGGTAACAGCGTTCTGTGCGCCTTTGACGTTGAGTTATGCCGGCCACATGACCACGGAGATGCCTTCGGACAGCGCTGGCTCTTCGGCTTTGAAACGGAGATGAGCACCGCCCCCTAGAGTCGGGAACGACTAGCACATGTGTGCAAGGGGAACTTTTACCTTTACCTATAATAGTGATATCCCTTCTAAAGTAAAATGAAACAACCGTTTCTTTTTCCTGGTTTTTTTTATTTGGTTGAAAAATATTAAAAGCTTGTTAGTCATAATTTATTTTGATTGTTGATCAGAACTCTTCCTCCAGTAAAAAAAAAAAAAGGAATAAAAACAACATGACTAAAAATCATGATTATAGCATTATTCATAAGCAAACTACTTTATTGTTTGCCCAACCTTTGGCATTTCACAATCATTCACAATGTCTCACAATGATTACAATAACAAAGCAAAGCAAAAATATCAATTCCCAGATTATTAATTTGAGGAGGTACAATTCTCCTGCATTTTATCTCTATTTAGAAGAGGAATTATGAGATCTATGGTATGTGATGTTCAGAGTGAAAAGAGCAGCCAAACTGTGTGTGTGTGTGTGTGTGTGTGTGTAGAATCAGGATCATTTGTGTAGGTTGCAGCATAAACAATTTATTGAAGCTTATACAGAAGAATCTGTCTAACTAATGGTCCGCATTAAATTGACGCTAGATAAGGGTCAATGGAATTCACATGGACTGGACATAGACCATTTACAGCAGTGGCCAAAATTGTGGAAACCTTTTAGGAAAAGTGTATTTTTGAGGTTTGATGGCTAATAACACCACTTTTTTGGGGGGTGGTAGTTTCAAGATAATCCTACTCCACTGCTGGAATGGCCTGGGAATAGCCCAGACAGACCTTAACCCAACTGAAAATCTATGGAGCCGACTAAAGAAACTTGTTAGTCAGAAGCCACCCAGAAATAAAACCCAGTTAATAAGAGCAATCATTCAATCTTGGTTTCACATTATAACAGCTGCAGAACTAAAAGACTTGGTTCACTCCATGGGAAGACATCATAAGGCTAAAGGTTACCCAACTAAGTATTAACTGATGTGATAATTTTTGTATATCTCATTTTTCTATGTGTTTCACTTTTCTTCTTTATATTGTAACTGCTATTCTAATCACAGAGCCTTCATAAAAGTTATTGCATTACATTCTTGATTCAATTATCTTTCTATTGATATATAATTTTATGGTACTTCTCCAAAAAAAAGTGGTGTTATTAGCTAGTTTTAGAAAATACACTTTTCCCAAAAGGTTTCCACAATTTTGGCCACTACTGTATGGCAATGTAAGGATTCTAAACTGATGACACATTTTACTCCATCCTCCAGCTCTACCTGCTCTTCTACTACATCGTGTCATTGAATCATGTCCTTCAACTCACAAAAAGAGATCCCTTCAGACTTGAAGATGTTACCAGATTTTCCAAGGGCATTAAAGGTAGGATGTTGAATAGGGTCAAAAAGAAACTGCTTCATATGAGGCATATGTATGAACCTCCATGTATTTTGCAGAAATGAAGAACTTTTCACTCTCCAACCTACATAAAGCCTAGCTCTAAATGAGTCTTTGGAATAGGCTAGGTCAGTGATGGCTAACCTTTTTGCTGTCGCATGCCAAAAGTGGGGGGAGTATGGGGGGTTGCGCGTGTGCGTGCCCACACCCACAATTCAATGCGCACCAACCCTCGCACATGTGTGCACGACCCTCCCATGCTGTCCCCGCTTTTAGCATGCGATGGCACCGTGGGCCAGGTAGCCCCTTTTTTTGCCCTCCCCAGGCTCCAGAGGCTTTCTTGGAGCCTGGGGAGGGCAAAAATGGCCTTCCCCACCCCCCCGGAGGCCCTCTGGAGGCTGGAAACGGCCCGTTCTCTGACTTCTGGTGGGACCGGAAGGCCTGAAAATCAGCTGGCTGGCACAAGCATGCGTGCTGGAGCTGAGCTAGGGCAACATTCGCATGCTCATAGATATGACTCCGCATGCCGCCTGTGGCACACGTGCCATAGGTTCACCATCATGGGGCTAGGTCAAATTTCATTTCTGCCTTTGTGCCACTAATGACATCTTCTCATCTCGCTGTTTGAGAAAGTTGCATAACATTCTCAGAGACTCTTCCCATCCTGCTTGCAATCTTTTCGGATTGTTGCCTTCCGGTAGAGGATACAGAACAATTAAAACTCAGATCACACATTTTCTGAAGTTTTTATCCCAGAGCTATAATTGCACTCAACAATGAATTAAAGGGCCACCATCAGTGAGCTGTTGGACAGCATTACTTGGTCTGTTGTGTGGATGTTTGGGTGGCTTAGGGGTGGGGAATTTGTGGTGGGTGGAGGTGTGTCTGGGGATTGTTATGTGTGTTGGATCTGGTCTTTGGGTGTTAAGTGATTTTCGTTGTATGGGTATATTGCGTATACACGTACAATGACAATAAAGTTGTTGTTGTTGTTATTGTTGTTGTTGTTGTTAAGTTTCAACATTGCCAAACATTTCCTTGAAATTATTATTATTTTTTTTTATTTATTTATTTTTATATGCCGCCCTTCTCCGGAGACTCAGGGCGGCTTACAATGCGTTAAGCAATAGCCTTCATCCTTTTGTATATTTATACAAAGTCAGCTTATTGCCCCCACAAACCGGGTCCTCATTTTACCCACCTTAGAAAGGATGGAAGGCTGAGTCGACCTTGAGCCTGGTGAGAATTGAACTCGCAGTAATTGCAGGCAGCTGGATGTTAAATGCTGCCTTAGTAGGAGGCATTAGCCTCCTACGCCACTACGCCAAATTAGTGAAGATCTTCCCAGATTCTTTTTTTTTCTAGGCCAAGATAGAATTGTCTTGGGAAACAAAAGCAACTAAGGCCCAGACTAAGCAGCTGCTTCTAAAGAAATTATGGCTCCTGGTTGAAAAAGTTAACACTGCTTGGACTGAAAGGACTACTTTGCTGACCTTTCAAAGCACTTCAAATTGACTATGTAGGACAGTTTTCACATTTTGCCTCCTGGTGATGACAGGCCTGCTTGAAAAACATGAATGTCAAGCTTGGAATTCAAGCATCAAAATACAACCAAAGATTGAATTTACATTTGCTGAATTCAGCCTCCTTTATATGAAAGCCATCTGCCAGCAACGTCGAAGACTGTTATGTTGTTATATCTGCACCTTCCAATTTTCAGAAGGCTTCTTCCTCTGCCAAAGAAATTTTTCTGTTCCACAGCTTCGTTCTCAGAATGCCACAGAAGTTGTGGAGTTAACTCTTTGAGTAGTTCAAGTAGACGGACAACTTGACTCTTAGAAACACTTTTGTCTTGCTAACTGGTCCAGGAGACCAATTGCTGTAGGTTGTAAATTTCAGGGCCATTAGATAACAATGGCTTAAACTTTATCAAGAAGAAGGTTTCTACTCCAGTTTCTAGTTTGCAAGCTTGGTGCCTGGCTTACAAACTGATTCTGACCCAGCCGTAGCAGAAACAAGAAACAGACTCCTTGTCCCGAAAAACCCCTCTTTATTTATCTCCTGTGAATTAATGGCATTCACACACCGAAAAGTCCAGGCAATCATCCTTCGAAGAGTTAACTGCAGTTAACTCAGTTCCTTGAGATAATTGCCAGGCTGAGAGCTTCCAGCCGCAAAGCTGTAAATTAAGTTCTGGCAAGCAGTTTCTGAGACACAAAACACGATGAGCCAAATCTTCCAAAATTCAAACAGTTGTCTCCTACGACCACCATTCCCCTTTCCTTCTATTTATTTCCCAGCCAGGGAGGGGCCATTCAGCATCCATGTGTGCCTTTCTTCCCGAGTCAACTTCTAGTCCTCAGTTGTTCTCCTCTCCTAACAACTCGTGCATCTGGAACAGGCCCCAGCTGTTTTTCCTCCCCACTTATCTCAGCCTCTGAAGGCAGCTGCCTCTCAGGTGGCTGGGAAATGTCGGACAGCCCTGGCTCTATCTCTGCTTCCGACACAGAGCATCCATCAGAGCCTTCCCCAGACTCCAGAGCTGGCCCAAGCTCCTCCCCAAGCTCCTCATTGTCTGAGTCTGGCGGGCCACAACACAAGCAGACATTTGAGACAAGATGTCTCAACAGGCAAGTCAAGATGCCTCAAGCAGAGGTGGGTTTCAGCAGGTTCTGACCAGTTCTGGAGAACCGGTAGCGGAAATTTTGAGTAGTTTGGAGAACCGGTAGTAAAAATTCTGACTGGCCCCCACCCCCATCTATTCTCTGCCTCCCAAGTCCCAGCTGATCGGGAGGAAATGGGGATTTTGCAGTAACCTTCCCCTGGATTGGAGAGGGAATGGAGATTTTACAGTATCTTTCCCCCGGAGTAGGGTGGGAGTGGAGATTTTACAGTATCCTTCCCCGCCACGCCCACCAAGCCACACCCACCAAGCCATACCATGCCCACCAAGCCACACCCACAGAACCGGTTGTAAAAAAAATTGAAACCCGCCACTGGCCTCAAGAAACAAGATTCCAGGAAATAACAGAGAGAAGGTTGCATGACTGAGCTGCCCAGAAATGGACTGGTCAGGTAGAAAGAAGAAAGTGGTCAACCTATTTTCAAAAGCACCAGAAGGAAATGGATGAAAAATGGATGAAACCTAATCAAGGAGAGATCCAACTAGAACTAAGGAGAAGTTTCCTGACAGTTAGAACAATTAATCAGTGGAATAACTTGTGGCTGCTCCATCACTAGAGGCTTTCAAAAAAGACTGTCCAACCATTTGTCTGAACTGGTATAGGGTCTTCTTCTTGAGCAGAGGGTTGGACTAGAAGACCTCCAAGGTCCATTGCAACTCTGTTATTCTATTAGATGACAAAAAAGCACGTCCATGCAAACCAGATGACCAAAATCTTGGCCATCTTATTATTGGGTTAGGTCTCTGAACCACAACAATTTCACCATATTTTTCATGGTGGCGATTCCCCCCATGAAAATTGATCTTAATGTTTCAAATTGAATGAGGACGTTTAATTCCTTTTGGGGTGAGAAGTAGTTTGTGTATTCAAGAACGAGGAACACGGAGACTCCAGTTCCCATCTGTAATCAGAATGGCCAATTGCCAGGTAACATGGATGCTGTGGTATCTACCTGTGCTTTAGAAAATCTTTAGAAAGTGCCTTTTGGATTCAAACAGTATAGGAAAGCTATGCATTTTATACTCATAAAAATGTATCTTTTTTTCCTTCCTCTCCCCCCCCTTTTATTGATGTTTCATTAATTTTGATGGATTTTTTTATCTATTTTATGTACTATATAACAGTCAGTCTAAGACCATAATAAAGCTTATGCTCATGCTGGCCTGTAACATATTTGTTTTGAAAGCCAGCGTAAGTATTTTATTTTAAATCTGGTCTTGACTTCTGTTTAACTCACATATGAGAGAAATGATCAGAGCATACGAGCATTTGGTTCGTAGCTGCGTGACTGAGGCAGGCAAAAATCTCATTTGTTTGGTCGGTTTAGGCAACCCTGATCAAATTAAGACAACTGAGGAGGGTTGATTCATCACAAGTTGCTGCCTGCCTCAAAAGGTAACCACAGAAATATATTATATGTTGTATAAAAATAGTCCTTGACCTGTGACAGTTTGTATAACGACCATTCCAGGTCAATGGAACAAATGATTGTCTCCTGAAGTTGTGGGTGCTCCATCATTGGAAGTTTTCAAAAATAGACTGGACAATTATTTGACCGGGATCAGTGATGGGTTCCTCCCGGTTCGGCCCAATTCTGCCGAGCCGGTAGCGGTGACGATATGACATCACCGAACCGGTTCTGCCCCCCCGCGTTATTCTTATCTTTTATTTGGCCCCACCCCCAATCTATTGCTGCCTCCTGAGTCCCAGCAGATGGCTAGAGGGAAAAAAACTGTTTAAACTCTTGCCGTGGGGCTTCAAAGGGCCATCCTACAGCTGATCAGTGTTAAACTGATCAGCTAAAAAATGTCGGCTGGCGAGCCCACAGGGGAGGGCCTTCTCTGTGGCTGCCCCAGCTCTCTGGAACTAGTTACCTCCTGAGGTCCGGACCATCCCCACCCTATTGGCCTTTCGAAAAGCGGTGAAGACCTGGCTTTTCCGGCAGGCCTGGGGCCGTTGATCTTGCTCTTGCGATCTGGCGAGATCTGGCCATGAATGGCGTGAATGAGTTTTTAATGTTTTTAATTTTTAAATGTTTTTTTTTTATAATGATTTGTTAAAATGTATTGTGAGCCACCCTGAGTCTTCGGAGAGGAGCGGCATATAAATTGAATTAATTAAATTAAATTAAATTAAAAGAAAACAAATGACTAGACCAATGCCTACAAAAATAAAGGAGCCTTGGTAGTACAGTGGTCTAAAGCACCCTGTTATTAAGACCAGCTGCCTGCAATTACTGCAGGTTCGAATCTCGCCAGGCTCAAGGTTGACTCAGCCTTCCATCCTTTCTAAGGTAGGTAAATTGAGGACCCAGTTGTGGGGGCAATAAGCTGACTTTGTATAAATATACAAAAGGATGAAGGCTATTGCTTAGCGCATTGTAAGCCGCCCTGAGTCTCCGTAGAAGGGCGGCATAAAAATCAAATTAAAAAAAAAAAAATGGGTAGATCAGTACCTGCAAAAATACATGAGTAGATCAGTGCCTGCAAAAATAAATGGGTAGACCGGTACAGCTCTGCAAGCAGTTAAAAGTCTTATAGACCAGTACCTCTGCTAAATCCTAAATAATTGTCACATGACCATCAAGCCACGCCCACAAAATAAGCCACACCCACAGAACCAGTAGTAAAAAATTTTAGAAACCACCCCTGACCAGGATGGTATACAGTCTCCTGCCTTGAGCAGGGGGTTGGACTAGAAGACCTTTGAAGTCCCTTCCAGGTCTATAAGTCCATATTCTATGAAAAAAACAGTTATGTCCAGTCCTCAGCATCTCTACAGTCATGTAATTAAAATTTGGACGCTTGGCAACCAGTGTGTATTTACAACAGCTGTAGCATCCCGGGGTTAAAGGTAAAGGTAAAGGTTCCCCTCGCACATATGTGCTAGTCGTTCCTAACTCTAGGGGGGCAGTGCTCATCTCTGTTTCAAAGCCGAAGAGCCAGCGCTGTCCAAATACGTCTCCGTGGTCATGTGGCCGGCATGACTAAACATCAAAGGTGCACAGAATGCTGTTCCCTTCCCACCAAAGGTGGTCCCTATTTTTCTACTTGCATTTTTTATGTGCTTTCAAAGTGCTAGGTTGGCAGAAGCTGGGACAAGTAACGGGAACTCACCCCATTACGCGGCGCTAGGGATTCGAACCGCTGAACTGCCGACCTTTCGATCGACAAGCTCAGCGTCTTAGTGGGGTTAGGACTACCTGTGTGTTGTGTGAATAGCTATCAGGTGAACCTGGAAGCATGTGTAACACTTGCTGGCAGGGTCCATTCCTCCAAGCAGCTCACCTTGATGTACTTGGTGCCTCCATTCCCCAGACTTTTTCTCTCTTCTCCCAAGTTGCAACCTGTTCCTTGGCAATTAAATCCACCAGCTACTTCCCTACTGTGCCGTTTTTAGCTATAGCCAAGAACATTTTCCCCACCAGACCCAGGGTAACATGGCAACTGAGAAACCACTACTTCCCAGGTTCATCCGTCTGCTGGCAGGAAGACCTGGCATAGCAGAGGAGGGTTGAATAGAAGGATGGAACTCAAAGGGTAAAAATTTGTACGGGCTTGCCAGAAATAGCAAAGAAAAAAAAAAGCTTTTGAATGAGGCTGAGCGCTGGGCTTTCTTTTCCCTACACAATCTGAAAGCAAATTAAATCAGAGCCGACTTAACCTGAAGCAATCCGGCGTTCTGTTAAGTTTTTATATTTTTGGCATACCTGGAGCCATGATTCTGGTGCTACAACGCTAATGGAATAGAAGGCTTTGATGGGCTGCATTTTGTTTTGTCTTGCCTCTGTGGAACGTCTCAGGAAAAGCAGAATTAAATAGCTGAATTATGGATTTATTTTTATTTATTTTGCTGCATTTCTAGGCCGGCCTGTTCCCGACAGATTCTAGATGGTGATTAATATTAGAGGTTGTATTTTATTTAACTACAGTAAGTCAGTAGTTTTCTCCTTTCCCTTCCCTCTTTCTTTCTTCTTTCTTTCTTTCTCTTTCTTTCTCTTTCTTTCTTTCTTTCTTTCTCTCTTTCTCTCTTTCTTTCTTTCTTTCATTCTTCCTCTTCTTCCTCCACCTCCATCTCCTCCTCCTCCTCCCTTCTTTCTTTCTTCTTCAGAAATAAGTGGCAAGAATTCTATGATGGGTTTTTCACCAGGATTAACATCTGACCAGGTATCCTTTGCAAATGTTCACCGTGTCTGATCCCCCGCATTTAAAATGGGGTTCCATGCTGCTTAATTCAGAACTGTGTATGCCGTGAAAGATTTCCCAGCTATCACAAATATGTTACTTGTTCTCTCAGCTTCTTTTTCCCCTAATAAAGTGTTTGAAATTCAGTATAGATAGCATTTTATTAACTCAAGCAAAGACAAAGAGGATTAATTGAGGACTATCATAAAAAGCTCCAGCAGCTAGAGTATAATAAATCTGAAAATGGGGGAAATGGAAAGGATGGAATATATAATTTATAAATAATATATAAAAACCTTTATATTTGGGAAAAGATAAAACCA
Source organism: Pantherophis guttatus (assembly GCF_059756535.1). Classification (NCBI taxonomy): domain Eukaryota; kingdom Metazoa; phylum Chordata; class Lepidosauria; order Squamata; family Colubridae; genus Pantherophis; species Pantherophis guttatus. The sequence continues at coordinate 15,010,690 of NC_142072.1, read as the reverse complement.
GTAAATTTTGGCCTGATAATATTTCAGCCAGAAAGCCACAAAACTTTCAGCTTTATGAGCAGTTGTTCGTCAAGCATAACAGCACATTAACTTCAGAGTTATGTTAGGAAAATCCTGACAGCTGCTATTTTCAGTCGAGGTATGCATGCATTTCAGAACAAATGAAAAACGAATCCCAAAAATTCATTTGCATTCAGTCCAAACGCAAATGTCAGGAGAAATGAAGGGGTAAGAATGGATCCGTCTGTAATCCACTGACCCTTTATTGGAGGAGGTAGGCGCAGTGGGTGGTCATTGGCTGACTTCCTTTGAAAGAAGCTGCAATTTTTAGTTTTCTGATGAATGTGAGCCAGAAAAAATCAGCCTTGGAGAAAAAAGAAAACAGGAAAGAAAAAAAAAAAACAGGTGAGAAAAGGATTGTGTAACTCCACTCATAATGGTAGCCAATTAGACTGGAGAGAAAATTATTAGGAACAAAATGCAAAAAGAAAAGAAGAAGAAGAAGAATCAAAGTATTTTCGAAAGCATCAAAAGGCAAGAAATAATGGATGGAAAGAAACCAAGGAGAAAAGCAACCTAGAACTAAGGAGAAAATTCCTAACACAGAAGTTTTGGAAGTATTCCAATACTTCTTGTCCTGCTTTCAGGTGCTTTGGAGAACAGGTTGACTCCTTTTTCTCTGTTAAAGGTAAATGTAAAGGTTCCCCTGAACATATGTGCTAGTCGTTCCTGACTCTAGGGGGCGGTGCTCATCTCCGTTTCAAAGTCGAAGAGCCAGTGCTGTCCAAAGACATCTCCGTGGTCATGTGGCCGGCATAACTAAACGCCAAAGGTGCACGGAATACTGTTACCTTCCCACTAAAGGTGGTCCTTATTTTTCTACTTGCATTTTTTATGTGCTTTCGAACTGCTAGGTTGGCAGAAGCTTGGACAAGGAACGGGAGCTCAGCCCCGTTACATGGCGCTAGGGATTCGAACCGTTGAACTGCCAACCTTTCGATCGACAAGCTCAGCATCTTAGTCACTGAGCCACTGCACCCCATCTTCTCTGTTACAGCTCCTCAATTATTGGCGTTAACTAATGAGACTATCCTAATTTGAGATAACTTTAGCCATAGCAATCTGCTAGACTCTCACACTTCTGCATACTTCCTTTCCTTTAATTGTTTCCCCTCCCTCTTTTCCTACCCAAAGCACTGTCAGTTTTAGAGATTTCCCTCTGACAGAAAGTAATTCTTTTCCAAGTTTCAGCTCAGACAGTCTTCTTAACATGATTTACTGAAATGAAACAGAGAGGGTTACAAGAATTCCAGTAACTGAACTCTTTCCCATTTACAAACAATTTATCTCCGAAGAAGTCAGTAAAGAGTCATTTCCGTCTAATGGCTCTTCTGTGAACTGGGGAGGAGGATTTTTTTTTTCATTGACAATAGATGAAACTATTCAAAAAAATCTATTTTAAAAAAACAAGTCTCATTAAAAATCATTCCTTGAAATGGTTACAAGGACATTCTATGCAATTTCATGTGCTGATTATGCAGCAATTTTCTTTTTTTTTTTCTAGCCCTTTCCACAATTGTCAGGTTCTCAACCTACCCTCAAATGGTCAGAATATATATATATATATATAAATATAAATATATATGCCATGCACTCATCACGAAAGCTCCAGAACGGTAAAGCCTACAAACCTGAAATTTGGCACGTATGTTCCTCTTGGCTTCTAGGTGCTCACTAAGAAAGGATTTTTCGAAATGACCATCAGATCATTAGTATTTCATATACAGTATTTTATTCACACGCTCTGATGCTAAGGAGTTAGACGTTCTACTCCCCCTCCCCACCTGAAAGGAACTCTGTCCCAACTGCCAGTTGCCTTATATTAACACACTCTGATGCTACCCCTTTGTTAAACTGGGTGTGGGCGTGGCCAGTTGCGTGACTCATCTGGGTTGTGGGCTGGGACATTCTACTCCCCTGTAGTTTGTTCCAACTGCCAGTTGCCTTATATTAACATGCTCTGATGCTACAGAGTTACACATTCTACATTAAGTTTCAGGCTGTAAGTGTCAATTTATCACACCCAATCACATAGTTTCATAGCAAAGCACGGGCGTCCACCTAGTACCAGCATAAAATGCTTCTCTGTGACTGTAATAAAACACTGAATTGAAAATAGCAGCCTACAATTTGCTATTCCTGTAGCAGAAAAACAGGGGAGGAGTCAAAAGAGCAATCAGTCTGGAGTCCTTACGTTCCCATAAATTATCAAAAGTCCAATCCCTCTTGAATTCCATTAACTCTTATCTAGTGCCATTTAGCACTGGCCATAACTAGATTCTTGTATGTAGGCAAGAGCAATAGATTAGCTTAACTGGAATTTCACGTGGTAATTTTGAACGGTCACCTAAAGAAACTGTTGTAACTCAAGGACTACCTGTATTTTACCCATTTTTCTGCCGGCTCCTCTTTATCACAAAAGCCAACAATGCAGTGGTGAAATCTAAAATTTGTTACTACCAGTTCTGTGGGCGTGGCTTGGTGGTGGTGGGTAATGTGACTAGGTGGGCGTGACCAACTTTTTTTTTTTAACTTTTAAAACATTTTTTCTACATCCTCTTTGGCCAAAGAGGTTGTAAAAAATGCTTTTAAAAGCCTCTGATGATCCCAGCTGAGCCGCGCGATCATCAGAGGCTTTTTTTTTACTTTTAAAAGCATTTTTTCTGCTGAAGAGGTTGTAGAAAAAATGCTTTTAAAAATTAAAAAAAAGCCTCTGATGATCGCGTGGCTCAGCTGAGCATGGGGAGGGGGGGCAGGGATTTTTGCTACCGGTTCTCCAAACCATCCCCCTCTATCGCTACCAGATCGGGTGATCTGGTCCGAACCGGGAGCATTTGACCCCTGCAACAATGTGCCTCCTTCAAAATGCTGCACTTCAAGGGCAGGTCTTTGACTGATCCAGAGAGATCCCTCCACTTCAGGACGAATTTTTCCAAATAGCCAAATAGCAAGGCATTTCCACTGTGCCAAACTAATGTTCTATTATTCTTGGATAACCACCTCCATTTATACCTCGTCCCATTTGTGTTGCTATGTTTTCTGGTTGGAATGAAACAGGTATTCATTTCTCAGACAAGAGTTCAGTGCCTTTTTTTCTTGCTTTCACAGTTCAGTGGATGGAAGTGAATGTATCTGCTGAGCTAAGTATTCTTCTATTATTTTTTGATAGCAGGATAAGTAGATATCTGACTGGGGCAGAGCTCTTTCCTCATTTTGTAAGCTTCTAAAAGCAAGCTCTTGACGCAACTCTTTTGTCCGTGCCATATTCTGTATTCTGCTGAGAAGGGGAGAAAACAAAACCCTTAGCACTTTCTATCCACTGAGATAATAAAAACTGTCAGAGAAGTCACAGTGATAAAAATCTATGTTGCCTGCACTGGATGGCCTTCTCTTAGTAGCCCTCTGACTTCTGCCGTATCTAATTTTTATTAATTTTATCAAAATACAAATTACAAAAGAAAATAAAAAGTAATGGAAACCTAGGGGAAGGAAAAAGAAGGAAGGAAGAGAAAGCGTGAGTTGGAAAGGGAAAAAGAAAAAAAAAGGCATTGACTGCCAAGTCTTTATGGCACAGTAGGAGATAATAACAGTACAACCTCAAAATTTAGGGGCCTGGTGGCTCGGCAGACTGATAGCATTGTGATTAACACCAGCTGTCTGCAATTACTGTAAGTTCGAATCTCGCCAGGCTCAAGGTTGACTCAGCCTTCCATCCTTTCTAAGGTAGGTAAATTGAGGACCCAGTTTGTGGGGGCAATAAGCTGACTTTGTATAAATATACAAAAGTATAAAGGCTATTGCTTAACGCACTGTAAGCCGCCCTGAGTCTCCGGAGAAGGGCGGCATATAAATCAAATTTTAAAAAAAAAAATTAAATGTACCGACAAAGAAATAAATTGTCGGTAAATTTAAATTTAACACAAAATAGTTTGTCGCAAAAGCAACGGCCTGCAAAGGCTCCTGGATTGGGGTGAAAGGTGAAAGCGGAAGCAATATTAGATTAACAGAGTTGGATGGGACCTTATAGGTCATCTAGTCCAACCCCCCCACCCAAGCAGGAGATCCTACACCATTTCTGTCCCATATTTGGGTAGACCAGGTTACCCTGAGAGACTGGTCTCATTGGAAAAAAAACACCCAGTACAACCTCAACTTCTTACTTTTATACAATACAGGTAGTCCTCGACTTACAACAGTCCATTTAGTGACCGTTCAAAGCTACAAGGCTGGAAAAAGTGACTTATGACCCGTTTTTCACGCTTACAACCTTTGCAGCATTCCTATGATCACGTGACCAAAATTCAGGTGCTTGGCAACTGACTCATATTTATGACGGTTGCAGTGCCCCGGGGTCACATTATCCCCTTTTGCCACCTTCTGGCAAGCCAGGTCAATGGGAAAGCCAGATTCACTTAACAACCAGGTGGCTAGCTTATCCACTGCAATGATTCACTTAACAACTAAGGCAAGAAAAGTTGCGAAATGGGTCAAAACTCACTTCACAAATTGTCTCAGTTCACAGCAAAAATTTTGGGCTTAATTGCGGTCATAAGTCAAGGAACACTTATACTTTGCTGGCTGGGGGATTCTGGGAGTTGAAGTCCACCCATCTTCAAGCTTCCAAGGTTGAGAAACACTGCTCTAGAGGGTCAGCATGAAATTAATAATCTTTTAAGACTTTTTTTTTTGCGAACTTGGGGGGGGGTTAAGTCAGTGGTGGGATTCAAAAAAATTTACTACCGTAAAAAGAACTTGATTGCATTGAAATGTTTGGCTAGGATGATATTAGTTAATATTAATTGGAGAGTGAGCTTAATTCTCTGTTAGTCATGTTTGTTGTTTGGTTTTAGTCCTGTGTTTATGTGTTTCTATATTTCATTTCCTATATTGCTTTTCAACCATTATTGTGTGTTAATTTTATTGTAAATATTTAATAAAGATAATTTTTTAAAAAAAAAAATTTTTTTTTACTACCGGTTCTGTGGATGTGGCTTAGTGGGCGTGGCAGGGGAAGGGTACTGTAAAATCTCCATTCCCTCCCCACTCCAGGGGAAGGTTACTGCAAAATCCCCATTTCCTCCCAATCAGCTGGGACTCGGGAGGCAGAGAATAGATGGGGGCGGGGCCAGTCAGAGGTGATATTTACCGGTTCTCCAAACTACTCAAAATTTCCACTACCGATTCTCCAGAGCTGGTCACAACCTGCTGAATAGCACCCCTGGTTTAATTGCAGATGTCAGCGTTCCAATTTATGATCTCCTCCAGCGCTGACATGAATGAGAGAGGGAGAAGCCTTGCTTTAATGCTGAGATGAACTTTCACCTAGTTTCCTGCTCCTTAGTAGATAACGTTATTTAGGAGATAGAGGGAGGGGGGAATTCCTGTGAATAGAAAGTGCTTGGGACGGAGAGATGGATCTTCACGATGGCCAATGAGACATTGGGGTTGAAGAACGGAAAGGGAGGGGTTCGGAAGGAGGTGCCAGTTTTGGCTGCACAAAAAGTTCAGGGATGACGTTGTTTCTATTCTTAAATAAAGAAAAGATTCATCAGAGACTTTGCGTTTGAGAATGAAGTTTATTTAAGATAACACCAAAACCTGACAGCAACATTAAGACTTGATAGACCTAACCTGCACCCTTTCCCTGAAAAAATTAAAACCAGGTACAAATACAAAGGAGTAGCTTTAGTATCAGATTTGGATGAAGCTTTCTGAAAAATACTCTTGGAGCTTTAAAATGGGAGCAAAGGACTCCCAGTGTCATACTGACCCACAAGTGTACACATAGCTGGATAGCACTTGTTCCAGAGCAATAGCTCTCCCATACTAATTGGCTGGTTAGGGGCCACATTTCTTTGTCAGGATAATGGGGATGGATAAGAGGTTTCAAACAGGGGTGAAATCCAGCAGGTTCTGACAGGTTCCAGAGAACAGGTAGCGGAAATTTTGAGCAGTTCGGAGAACCAGCAAATACCACCTCTGGTTGGCCCAAGAGTGGGGTAGGAATGGTGATTTTGCAGTATCCTTCCCCTGCCATGCCCACCAAGCCACACCTACCAAGCCACACCATGCCCACCAAGCCACGCCCACAGAACCGGTAGTAAAAAAAATTTGGATTTCACCACTGGTTTCAAATGAAACAACAATAAATAGATCTGGAATTCAAGATTCCTGAACTCAATTGCAGCAAAAAATAAATAAAAGGTTGGGTATGAACCGAGACTGTGCCCCTGTGGATAAGGGGCTATTGAAATTGGACTCCTCACTCCTCACTCCTCATTGGACTGGAAGACCTCCAATGTCCCTTCTGGCCCTATGATCCTATGCAACTCTATAGCTCAAAAGGGACCAATTTGAGGCAATCGATACAAATCCTTGTAAAAACTAGGGCACATTTTTGGCAGAACTTATTACAACCTCAGCTGTTTTGCGGTAGGAACAATTTATTATTATGCAACTCTAACTTTGCCATACTTGCTCCTTAACCTGGCCTTCAAAGTACTGGCATCTCGATTCTAGGAAATGTTTTATTGTATTATATTAGACTGGCGGAATCTTGAAAACTTAGCTAGATTTCAATCTCATCTGTCCTAAATAAAACTAAGGTGAGCTTCTTTTGAGTCTTTTTTGCTCGTGCATCCCTGACTGGCTGAGGAATTCTGGGAGATGAAATCCACACATCTTAAAGTTGCGAAAGTTGGAAAACCCGAATCTAAAAGAATAATACAACAAAGAAGAAATGTGTTTAACACCATTTCAATTTCCAGAGTCATTCTCATCAATAGAAAATTGCAATCCAATGAAAAGACATCAGCGTAAATCAGCCTAAATAATTCCCGTCAATCAAAATAAGATTAATTCTCTGCATAAATCAATCTAAGCAAATCCCATCCATCAGGATAAAATAAATTCTCAGCCTAAATCAATCTAAACAAATCCCATCCATCAGAACAGAACAAATTCTCAGCCTAAATCAATCCAAATGAATCCCATCAATCAGAATAAAAAATTCTTCAATTTCAAAATGAGATCCTCCATTCAAAATACATTTCCAGAGGCATGGCAACACTAACCTCTTATAGGAAAAGCAGTAAAAAGAGGTGGGATTGCAAAGACAAATAGAACGTGTTTCAGTAGAAGAAATTGAAGTTGCCTACAAATTATGGTATGTTAAAGCAACAGTGTGTGTGTGTGTGTGTGTGTGTGTGTGTATGTGTTTGTGTGTGTGTGTATGTGTGTGTGTTTTGGCACATCTGACATTTCCTCATTTGCCATGAGATGTTGCTGACAATTCATTTGGAAATCATCTCTTTTATAAAAAAAAAGTTGGGAATAGATAATAAAATAGATACAGAGCATAAAATAATAGAGTTGGAAGGGATCTTGGAGGTCTTCTAATCCAATCCCCTGCTAAAGCAGGAGACCCTATACCCGTGATGGCAAACCTATGGCACGTGTGCCAGACGTGGCATGCAGAGCTCTCTCTGTGGGCACGTGTGTGCCGCCCAACTGCTCTTCGCGGGTGCAGGAGTGCTGGAAAATGGCCTGAAAAGAACCTGGAAAATATCCCCAAAAACAGGCCAGTTTTTAGGCCGGTTTCCGGGCTGATTTCAGGCCAGTTTTTGGGCTGCTTTTGGCCAAAAACGGACTCAGTACAGTGCGGAGAGACGCAATTATGAGACGCATGCACTCCGCACAGGAGAATTGTTTTGAGAGAGTGTGCCGCACGCAAGAGTGCACCACGCGCAAGTGGCTTTGTTTACTTCTTACCGAAACACGACACTGCACACACACACATGTGTCCTCCTTCTCATTGTAAAAAAGTTGGTCACCTTAAGGTAAGTGCAGGACACGCACGGAAGCTTGGGGAAGGCGAGGCCTCCAGAGGGCCTCCGGAGCCTGGGGAGGCCATTTTCCCCCTTCCGGAGGCTCGAGAAAACCCTCCAGAGCCCAGGGAGGGCAAAAACACCTCCCCTGCCATGGTTCAGGAGGTCGACTAGGCCACACCCACCATGGTCACGCCCATCCAGCAACCAGGCAGAGAACCCCTTGCTAAAATTTTTGAAGCCCACCCCTGAAAATCCCATCTAGTTATTTCCCACCTCCCTCCCCCTGAAGTCTCCAAAAAAGGCCTCAGCCAGGTTCACTTCAGGATTGACATACTGATTTTCTTCAAAGGGCTGCAAGGATACCCCAAACTTGGCAAAGAGGAATTAATTGCAAACAGTTTCAAACAACCACTAGGCCGACTGATGCATTTAAGATTGAAATATGACAGTGGGACATTTTCAACGCACAGGTCAGCTGAAGCAGAGCGTGTAACCACAGGATGCACCAAATTTTCCTTCACTTTTGACCCACCAGCTCAATTTTGCACAGTCTACATTTGTTTCATGCATTTGGTGGACAGAATTTTAAAAGTGCAGCGCAAGACATCACTTATATTCTTGCCATCGGCGGTTAAACAAGAACCAGTCAATCTCTTTATTTTTTCCAAAAAAAAAATAATACAATTATATCTGAAGAGTTGCTGTGCTTGGAAAAGATCTGAGGGGGAAAAAAAGAATCAGATGCTGGACCAGCAGAATAGAGATATTCATATTTGTTATGAAACCAGCAGATCTAACCTTCCCAAAAATAAAAATCAGGATTTATGGAAAATATGATAGGCTTAAAAGGAGAAGGTAACTGTGCATCAGGTTGTAGAGAGGTTTAGTCTTCAATAAAAACAGTTTTCAAATATTATTTTACTTGAAACTGTTTTTGTTTGAATCACTTTTCTGTCAGTGTTAGGATATGGTGTAAGTCTAACAAGTTGTCCAGGCAATATATGTGTTCTATCACTTTAAATGTATTCTGTAACTCTAAAATGTACTGCTGAGTTATTGTAACTGACTGCTGATTGACTGCTGAATGCAATTATCATAATTGTACTGTTGAGTCATTGCACTGCTGACTTCACTTATCTTAAGTGGATAATTACTAGTGTAAACTGTATATAAGAAGGAAGCGGAGCTATAGTCATTGTTGGACCTGCTCTCATCATTGCTTGACTTGCTGCTTGACTTGCTGGTTGAAACTGTTACTGTTGTGTGTGAAGAAGTAGATGGATCTGTTACCATTGTGATTTGTTACCAGCGTTGAATTGCTGTTTATTACCAACTGCTGTTTGTCTGGTAAGAAGATATCTGTAACTTCGGACTGATTTGAATGGCTAAAGACTTGGATTGACTAAAAGACTATGCAATTGTTTTTCACTACAAAGTAAAAGCTTTGTTAAACCAGTTTGTATGTGTTGTATTAATTGCTCTCAGTACCGTTTCCCTGTGCACTTACTCTGCTGGTTGGTAACACAACAATATCCTTAACATTGGTTATGGGCCCAGAGCCAACCAGAACTAACTAGGATTGTTCAGAGCTAAACTGAGAGTTAATGTGAATAATACAGAAAACTGTGTTTGTGAAAAATAATCCAAGTGAAGATGGCACAAGAACAGTTATCGAATATTTCCATGATAACCCGGCTGGATGGAACAAACTATGTATCCTGGTCTACAAAATGTAATCTACTTCTACGTAGAGAAGGACTTTGGGACGTAGTAAATAATCCACTGGATGTAACAACATGGAATCCTCATGACGAAGAAGATGCAAAGAAATTAGCCAGGGAAACCTTTACCTTTACCTTAGTGTTGGACAATTAATTATTGAGGCTAATTTTAATTTGCACCAGCACGCTCCTAGTCATTCCCTATATCCGGATCAATACAAACACACACGCCAATCAGTCTAGCTTGCCCATCCATCCATCCATCCATCCATCCATCCATCCATCCATTGGAAAATATACTGCAAGCATCAGCAGGAACATCTTAAAAGGGATATGATTCCAGCTTTAACCTTTTTATGTACAAAGCAATAGCAGAACAGAGACCAGGTGGTACTTCCTTTATTCTGCACCATTAGAGAAGCAATTTGATGGATGTGGATAATGAATCCAATTTAGCACTTGTATGGGAGACTTGGCAAAATCCAGGGCTGTAGCTTTGGAGATCTGACTTTTGAGAAATTAAAAAAAACAACAACAACTCTGAAAGGCAAAAATAGTGCAACTCCATGTTATTGCCAAGAAAACTGCCTAGATGTGCCAAGATTGAAACTCAATTTCAAGAAAACTTTACTTTTCTTATAGCGTTTGGATTTCAGCAGTTTCACTTGAAAATACTTCTATTCAGAGTTTGGGGTGGATTGTGGGCACATCTATATGACAGGATATCTCATTAGCAGGTTGTGCTTCTATCTCTGTGGTTTGATCCTGCCAAGTTTGCGTGGTGCCCTGGGGAACAATGACTCATGTCCCTGTGAATATTGCGATGGATAAAGAAATGGAGCTTGACATCAATACCCTCCAGCTAGCTAGCTAGCTGGAAATTCTTCCTAATTCGGCACTCCTTCAAGGAAGTGTAAATAAATCAAGCATTGATAGAGATGCAAATGTCCTTTGTAACTCAGGTGGAAGACTTTCCTGTCAACCGCTCCCTGGTGTTTTTCAGCGGGGAGGATGGGAAGCCTATCTGCGACTTTCTGCATTCGATAAAATTAATTTTCTTAATTTGCACAACAAGTTGAATCAAGTCCTCATGAGGAGCAGCTGTCGGGAGCAAAAATGGGTGATCTCCTTCCTCTATTTGGAGAGGTTTTGTGGGACACTCTAATTTCCAGTCCTCCAGTTATGATGACAACATCTCCGCTCATTCGAATCATGCTAGCTCATTATTCTCTGTTCTTCAAAAACAGATGCAAAGACTCAGCAACCATCAAACAACTAGCAAACATGCAATATTGTACTTTTGATCATCTTCACGTCAGGAAAATAAATTTGTGCTCATCCTGTTTTGCTCAAGGACTTTTCATCATTTGAATTTGTAGGCAACAAAAGAAATTAATTTACTTCTGGTTTTTTTTTATGTTATCCTCTTCCTTGGCAATTCAGCAAACCCTGCAAGATCAAACTCACAAGATTAATCTCTTCCTTCATTGCCATTTATTGCATTCATGTACTAGCTTTAATCACTTTGTTTATGAAAATACCTTGCTTTATTTGATATTCAGTTTAAGGATGAATGCAGCTGTTGGAAGAAATATCCATCTGGTTCAGTTCCAAGCCGGGAGAAAGACACTGGAAACATGGAGGCTGAGTGGAAAGATGGTTTAATGATGAAACAAAACCACGTGGGCTTGAGGTCCTGGTGCAGCTGACCACATGGAGTGGAGAGTAAGAGGTTTTTATACCTTCTCTTGGGCTTTGAATTTAAGCTTTCTGTTCCTGTGCAAGAACATATATTATATTGGCTGTTGTCAGACTCCCATGGTGCCAGGTACAAATCCTAGAAGTTTACCTGAGCTAAATTTGGTTGAAGTTTGGACTGCTGGTGCAATGTCCTCAGGAGATTGTGTAGTGTGGTGAGCTCTACTGCTAGATGGTAGTGGGTTAATCCTATTATGTCCTGAAGAGTCATGTCTTAATCCCTGGAGCTGAAGGTCTTTTGTTTTGTAGATAGGCTGGCCCAAACTTTCTCAATGGGCACAAAATATCTTCTGGGGGCTATTAAGAAAGGCTTGGGGGCTGCTTTCTGTCTCCAAGAGCAGGTTTCTCTATTTCTCCTTTAGGGAAATATAACATTCTGCCTTTTTAATATTTCCTAAACTATTTCATTCTTCTAGGAGAGGGGTGGGTGCTAACTTTCTACACAGCTATGGTGATTCTCAAAAAATATTGACTAAACAACCCAATTACCTTATGACTGTGTTACCTAGCCAGGTCATCCTAGGTTCAGAAAATAGAATTGCTTTTCTTGCATACTTTGCTTAAGTATGTACTGTAAATGCTTTAGTGAAACACTTAAGTGAACAGAAGGCAGGACATGAAGCAATGGACGGAAACTAATCAAGGAGAGAAGCAATCTAGAACTAAGGGGAAATTTCCTGAGAGTGAGAAAAATCAATTGGTGGAATGGCTTGCCTCCAGAAGTTATGGAGGTTCCACCACTGGAGGTTTTTAAGAAGAGATTGGACAGCCATTTGTCTAGAATGATGTAGCGTCTTCTGTTTGTGCAGGAAGTTGGACTAGAAGACATCCGAGGTCTCTTCCAAATCTGTGATTCTGTTATATCATGTCATGTTAACAAATCAGCTACATCATGATGGCCGGTTTCACACAACCAGCTATATCACAATCAGTCCTATCTTGTTGTAGCCAAGATTAAAGTCAGTATGAAGCCCTTCCATCAAAATTATCCTCTTCACTCAGACACAATGTGTGAAACTACTAAATGCCTCCTTCAGAAGGAAGGATTATGAGTCCATGAGGCAAATGTTGGAACACTTCTTATACTACCTGTGTTCTGCCCCAGCTCCAGATCCCAAGGAGTGTGACACACACCAAGCTCCAAAAACTCCCTTTATTACAAACAGACCCCTTTCAAAATGCAGGCTTTCAGTGCAAATGTCCTTATCAGCCTGCTATAAAGTACAAAGAATAAACAAAGTCCGACAAAGGTTGGCAACCAGCCCAGAAACCAAGATGTGATAAGAAACTCACTCTCCAAAATGCGCTGCGTAATAATTAAACGTTGTTTCCAGTAACAATTGCTAACTGCGTGCAACTTAAATAGGCTAAGGGAGTGGCCAATTAGCCCCAAGCCTTATTCTTGAGTAGACCTCCTCCTCCTGAGTAGCCACTCCTGCCTTTTGGCAGCCCTGCGTGCTCGAGCATTGAGGAGAGGCTCCTCCACTTCACTCTCTGCACTTGAAGGAGCCTCTGGAGGTTGTGAAGGCCCCGGCTGAGTCTCTGCCTCTGGCACCACATCCTCTTCAGCCTCCTCGCTGTCTGATGCGTGCGCCGGCTGCAAGGCTGCTGGCGCGACACCACACCAGCCTCCTCATCGTCGGGATCAGCCACAAGCCGTGCAGGCCGCTGGCGGGCCACAACAACCTGAGACTTCTCAGGAAACAACTGAATGAAAAACTGCTAGTGACCTTCTACCTCTGCGCCATAGAGAGTATTTTAATTTACTGACCTGTGTATGGTTTGCCAATTGCACAGTGGCACATAGGACAGCGCTCCAGAGGGTCAAGGTCATTGCCCAGAGAATCATTGGTTGCCCTCTCCCCTCTTTGGAAGAGCTTTATAGCTCCTGCTGCCTTAAGAAAGTTCAAAACATTCTTAAAGATCCATCTCATCCTGGGCACCCTTTTTTTGGCAGACGGTACAGGATAATAAAAACAAGGACAAATAGGCTGAAAAACAGCTTCTATCCCAGGGCGATAACTATATTGAATTCTACTATATAGTGCAATATTAATGCAATATTGGGGTTTCAGTTCAATTGTATAGGATGTGAAGGATGTGTGTTTGTGTTTTATTTTTATAGTTATAATGTACACTGAAGATGACATTTAATTTCGTTGTACGAGGTGCAATGACAATAAACTAAACTAAACTAAATTTCACTCCCAGAGAGTTTTTTTCTTCTTCTTTACCATAACTTGGCAAGTCAAATAATCTGGAATAGTTGAACTCTATTCCAGGGGTAAAATCCAGCAGGTTCTGACAGGTTCCGGAGAACCGGTAGTGGAAATTTTGAGTAGTTCGGAGAACTGGCAAATACCATCTCTGGCTGGCCCCCGAGTGGGGTGGGAATGGAGTTTTTGCAATATCCTTCCCCCAGGAGTGGGGTGAGAATGGAGATTTTGCAGTATCCTTCCCCTGCCATGCCCACCAAGCTATGCCCACAGAACAGGTAGAACCATTGCTCTATTCCCACTGGTTGACCTAGTCTACAGAGATGAAAAATCTTCCTATGCTTCAGCCCTGAACCTCCTTCTCCTTTGGGCAAATTGACTGATTGCTAGAAGCTGCAGTGCAGCCAAAGGAACATTGGTTATCCTATCCACAATGTATTACATACAGATCACATTTCTCAGAGTGTTTCAGGTTATTAACAATTACAAGTAAAGCCAACTAAGTCAGATGGAGCTAGAATAAGTCTCTGGTTTTGTATTTATCTGTCTCTCTTTCGTTCCTGTTACTTCACAAGCTCCGCTGTAGCATATTGGGCAAGATGGACCTTTGATCTGATCCAAACTGAATGTAGTCACACAACAGACCTAACCTGGTTCCTGAATTAATTGATTTTCTGGGTTTCCATTATAAAGCGAGTAATCAACTAATCAAATGGAATTGATTCGTTCTATTAGACAAGCTGAAACAAAAAAAAACAAAAACAAATGAAGGTTAAAATTATCCAAACTTAGCATGCGGGAGGGTTATACCCAGGAGGTTTTCAGCTGACTTGATTAAATGTACGAGGTAAACATAGCCAATAGCAGTTGGAATGTTTTTAGAAATCAAATGAGTAAATCTAATCCAACCTTCAACCATCCATAGCTGTGCATGCAACCTGTCCTGAATATGACAAACAAAATGACAGAAGACATAAGAAGGTCTTAATTGTTTATTTAGAGTTCCTCTCCATCTCTACTCTTTGTATTGGGGTATTTTGGATCCTGATTATTTTTCTCTGCTAAAGAAGTAGCAGAAAGGATGTTGGCATGCACAAAGAGTTCCATTATTTGAGGGGCTGCCACAAAGAAGAGGGGGACAACCTATTCTCCAAAGCACCTTAAGGCAGGACAAGAAGCAACAGATGAAAATTAATCAAGGAGAGAACCAGTGGTGGGTTGCTACCAGTTCACCCTGGATCGGGCGAACCGGTAGCAGCCGCGACGAGAGGCTCCGCCTACCCACCCGGATGTCTCTGCGCATGCACAGAAGCGTCGCACGCGACAGTACGCACATACCCACGAGCAAACCGGTAGCAAACAAATGTTGTGGTCCGCCAGCAGCCTGCGGAGCTGGCAGCAGAGTCGGACAGCGATGAAGCTGAGGAAGAACATGGGCCAGTCCTGGAGACTGGGGAAGGCCCGGATGAGGGCTCTGCGTCAGAGGCAGAGATGGGGTCAGGGCCATCGGGGAGTGAGGTGTGGACTCCGGAGCCTCCAGAGGCTGACAGCAGAGAGGCAGAGGAACAGGAGGAGCCTGTTCCTAATGCACGCATGAGAAGAACTGCCAGAAGGCAAGAGCAGCTAAAGCAAAGAGGATGACTCGGGAGTAAGGCCAAGAGATGATTGGCCCCTCCCATAAGGCTTAAAAGACCAGCAACGGCTCTTGGGCTCTGTGTCGGAAAACAACGTTGATAAACTGTTCTTGTCTTGCTGCACTTATCTCTGGTCGGTGTCTTCTGCTTCTGAACTTTTGCCAAGAGAAGCCTTTGGCAGTTTGCCTAATTATACCAAGGTTGGTGATTAGACTGAAGAATTTGTGTTATGAAGAATTTGTTTTGATTTAGTTTGGACTACGCTGAGAATGAGTTAATTCTCAGCTGTTCTAATGAAGTCTGTTTGTTTTGGGAGTGTTTGTGTCTAATACTACTTACTTGGGCCTGGGTCACAACAACGAAATTGAAACCCACTACTGCAGAGAACCAACCTAGAACTAAGGCAGTATTTCCTGACAGTTGGGACAATTAATCAGTGGAATGACTTGCCTCTAGTAGTTGTTGGGTGTTCCATCACTGGAGGCTTTTAAGAAGAGACTGGACAGCCACTTGTCTGAAATGGTATAGGGTTTCTTGCTTGAGAGAAGGTTGGACTAGAAGACCTCCAAGGTCCCTTCCAACTCTGTGATTCTGTTATTCTTCTGTTATTCTGTTAAGGCAAAGACTTCTTTAAGCTAACAGGTAAGCTATCCATCCTTGCAATAATGAACTCCAGGTTTGATGAGCACACCTGAAACCATGACTGGTAGGTATTTACCCAATGGAAGGCTGATCTTTTTATTAATTAATTTGTGTCCTTGATAATTACTTTCTTAGCATAAGCCTCACATAATTGGCTTCTGTGGGCATAATTGGACTCAGTAGCAGCAATGAGAGCTAATAGAACATACCATGTAACAGCTTGACCTACCCTGGTGAGACCACAGATTTGATTTCCTTCTGGAATGAGAAGTTTCCTTCTCTCATGTTTTGCTGCAAAGGCTGCAAGTCTCACCAGACTTCAGTAGGATCAGAGAAGGATTTATTTTCAGCTAATTTGTGAATTGGAACATAGTGATCATAATTCCAGGCAAATCTCTCTGATACAGATGGGTTCAAGAGATATACGGTAACTCTACTTGAAACAATTCCAGTTTAATTTGAATCCTTCTCTAGAGCAGGGGTCCCCAACCTTTCGGACCTCAGGGTCCACTAAATTCATAATTTTAAATCTTTTTTTTTAGTAATTTTATTTTTTTATTTTTTAAGGCAAACAAACATCAATCCTCCCTTGCCTGTGACATCTTGGTGTTATCTTCTAGAATTCTTCTCCATCTTCCATAAGTTTCTCCTATCTTCATCTTCATCCAAACCATTCTAACATTTCATTGCTAAATCAATATTATAATCATCATTTATACATAATTATGGTATCAGTCATTTATATCTCTTTTCCAACCAACTATAAAAATAATTCCATGTTTTAAAATATTCTGATTCCTCCTTATCTTTAATCATCAGGGTTAATCTATTCATTTCTGCACGATCTAAAACATTTTTTATTACTTCTTCTTCCAAAGGTATTTTCTCTGATTTCCAATTTTGAGCATACACAATTCTTGCAGCTGTTATTACATGTATGATCAAATATACATTCTCCTTACTAATTTTTTCTGGAAAGATACCCAGTAGGAACATAACCAAATGTGAACATAATTTTAAATCTTGTGGACCACTACTAATATGATCGCCTAATGACCGGCTGGGTGGGCATGGCTAGGTGGGCATGTGACTGGGTGGATGTGGCCAACTCAATATCACTCACATTGAGGGGCGCCTCACTGGCCTCTACTCACCCCTCCCCTCCCAGCCACTCCTCCCCTGCCTGCCCGGGCCGTTTAGGGCCCCTACAGGAAGCAGTTGTTGGAGCTAAGCAGCCACCATGACAAAGTGTTGGCAAAACAGCTCAGTTCAAATTGGATCTGACCAAGAAGGAGGCTCAGCAGAAGCACCTCACTGAGGACTACGAGCATAGGCTTTCCAAGCAGAGAGAAGACCTGCAGGAATACAAGGCCAGGTACCGGCGCCTGGAGGCTCAGCGGGCTGAGATGGTCAGCCAGTTCCAGGCCATGATGCAGTCCCACTGGAACGAGGCCCTCCGGCTCTTCGCCACCAGTGACGCTTCCCTCCAGCCTTTGCCCAAAACCCCGCACCAGGAGGCTGAAGCAGACCCCGAGTCGGAATTTCTGCCCCCCTCCGACCCGCACAAAAAGACCCTGAAGGGGGAGACTCTCTGCAGCAACACAAGCGTTCATTGCACATATCTGTCCTAGGGGCTGTAGTTTGAGGACCCCTGATTTAGTGCAATATAAAAAAATGCAAATATTTTTTTTGCGGACCACCAAAATTTTCTCACGGACCACCAGTGATCCACGGACCACCAGTTGGTGACCGCTGCTCTAGAGCATTCTTAATGCTTGGAGATTTGTAGAGAAATGAAACACCACTGGTCCATGTGCAAAAATGGAAACCTTCGGTTCTGCAGCTGTGCTGGACCAGTTGGCTATTTGATTTAAATATTTCTCCTTGAGATTTCTATGTAAGGAAAGCTTCCTCTGAACCATCAAAATGAAGAATATTTTCTCCATCTAAACAAGTATCTTTATCTAGGTTGGAGGAAAGCTGAGATAAAAAAACAGTGAGAAATATCCTTTAAAGACCATAGGAAAAAGGAAGATTTGAATGAAATATTTAAAGTGTGGGATTTGATAATGGTTCTCCTGATGTGCTGGCCCAATTTTCGGCATTTCCCAGGCCTAAACCTAATCCTGCTGAAACAGCAAACATCTCTCAGCAGTAAACTGGTTTTTAGTAACTTAGAAAAGCAATAGAGAATAGAAAGCAGGAAGTTGTGACATGCAGATGCTTCTCTGTGTCACACAAGCACCATAAAGGCGCTTACAGTAGGCAGTTAGAATAATTTGGGGCTGGAGAATCAATTTACCCATCCATATGAATCGCAAACAACATGGGTGTTTGGACCCTGGGGTCAGTTGTGGGAGACCTACTTTCAAATCCCCACTTACCAGTTAAACCATCATTTCTGAGCAAAACCTCTCTCACAGGACTGTGATAATAGAAACTTGCTTGTTCAGCATCTTGAGCTCTTCAGAAGAAAAAACAGGACATTAGTGCACTGCAGATGATAAAAAAGCACAGGTATGACCTATGTTCTCCTCTTCCATCTTCATAGTACTGTTAAGCTTTTAAGTTTCCAGATTTGAGAATACAAGAAGAGCCTCCTAATTAGACCGGGGTTAATAATAATCCAGTATTTTCTTTTGGTTAGCCAGATGCTTTGGAGTATAATTTGGACTTTAGGCATCCTGTTATAGCTGAAATTGCCCATCACAGACTTCAAACTCAGACTTTAGACAGGAATTTAAATCAAATCAACTTTTTAATATTAAAATAAAATTGATTGAACTCATCTTGCATTCTCTTTCCCTCCCTCCCTCCCTCTCTCTCTCCCTCCCTCTCTCCTTCCCTCCTATTAAGCTGGCTAAGCAAATATAGGGTAGTGGGAAGATCAGAACTGTCCAGTTGATCAAGGTAGATTTTCAAAATCCTCTTTATTCCACTGTTTGGAAGTAAAAAGTAAAAAGCACTTTGTTCTCTCCAAAAAGGAGAGGCATTCCTTCTGATCTTCCAAATATACAGAGGATGAAATATGTCTGACTCCTTCTTACCTGCAAATATTGGGATGAAGATAACAAGACATTCACTGATCAGTATCTTTTTCCAGAAGAAAAAATGGCTCAGATATCAACTGGATATTTCCTCTCCTTCCATGCACTCATGTCTGTCAGTTTGAATATAGCCAGATGGCCTACTTGGATACATTCATCCTGTCAGATGTAAATGCCTTATTCTCCAATGTGTAAATAATGTATATATGGAACATCAGAGGTTAACTTATTCTTTGGATTTTAATGTATTCATAACTTACCACTCCCATTCCTAGCTCCACCCCTTGTATATATAAGGAGCCACCCTCACCATTCTCGTCGCTTCTACCTTGAATATTCAGTGAATATAGAATGCCTATCATAATTAAAAAGAAATATATTTAAAGCTTTAACTTCTATTATCTTTATTGAGTCTGATCCTGAAAATATTGCAACAAGCTGGTAGCAGAGGATGGTTAATTGACTCAATAAGTAATTAAAAATGTCCAAGAAAGATAGGCCCAACACCAGGGCCTACAGCAAAGAAATAGAAACTGATCAAGAGATGATCAACGAATCCACCAATGCGATTTCGAGAGAATCCGAAGAATACACCACTGAAGAAGAAGAACTAATGAGTGAAAATAATGACCAGAAAGAAATCGAAATAGAAAATAACGAACTCAGGTCAGAGATATTAAAGATACTAAAAAGCCAAAAGAATGATGAAAGTCTCATCGCGGACCTCCAGGAGATGCTGAAGAACAGCGGAGCAGCGAGAGAGAAAAACGTCATTAAAGAAAAACCCAAAGATCAAAAAATCGTAAGTGAGATGACTACTGAGAAAATAGTTGTTAAAAAGAAAAGATGTGATCCCGCGCGAAATTTTGAATGGCAGCCATCTTGGTTTCAACGAACTTCAAAAGAGAATGGAACAGAGCCAATCAAAACGCTCAGTTCAAAATTTCTGGCGCGAAAAACACTATCAGACGAAGAAAGTGAGAAAGAAGTCTCAAACTCTTCAGATGATCCAAAATCAGAAAGTGAAGACGATTTAACAAAATCTCAAGTAAAATCAGCAATGAAAACGTTTTTTGCTGCTTTTGGGCCAAGACTGAAAATTACCAAGACATCTACAAAGAAGCAAGAAATCAAACCGGCGACTCAAGACCTGCACGCTCCCATCCTGACTTCGAAAGCGACGACGCCCGAGCCCAGAGAGCCATGCCGATTTCGCCCTACACCACAGACAAAATCGAATACCAACGCACACAAAAAGAAGAAAAGAACCGTCACCACCACCAGAACCCCAAAAACCGAGCCAGAGACCGACTCATCTGAGGAGGAGCGGATCGAGAGAGCTGAAAGGGAGAGAACCTTCCACGACGCCACCAAAGAAGAAATGAGCAACGCGCATGTGCGAAACTACGTAGACGACCCAGAAGGACTTGAACTGGCCAGAGAACCGCGCAGACTCATTGCAAGCATCCCAATGCCGTTCTGTAATTTCCTGCACTTGAGAGATCACGGACTGCCCCAGGTTGTAAGTAATGGACAGAATAATGTAGGTAACTTACCCAGTGACTTCCCAAAACTTAGAATTGATGGCATTAATTTACAAGAGTGGTATCAACAGCTTCAGGTTATTTTCATGAAAGAAAATTTACTATTCTTTATAACTAGCCCTCCAAGAAGACCTTGGACTTTAAAAATAGATTGTTTACATCATAGAGCATTTTTCATAATAATATCTAGCGTGTCTCCTGCAATGTATCATAGCATCAAACCAAACCTAACTGTATCAGAAATAATTCAATGCATGTTTAATCTATTTCACAGCGATAGCGTAGCTACAACCACAAGAATGTCTAAGGATTTCTTTTCCTCTAGAGTAAAACCAGGGGTTTCTATAAGTGAGCATTTGATAAATCTAAACAAAATAAGAGCTGAGCTACAATTGAGGGGGGAAGTGATTTCAGATCAAACAATGAAAAGTGTTATTATCAATTCACTTGATCCATCATGGGATAGCTTTATGTCACACTTAGATACAATTAATTTGGGATATTTATCCATAGAAAGTCTATCTAACAAATTGATAGCAGAAGACAATTCAAGAAAAAATCGATCCAGTAACCAAACAGACCACAAACCTTTTAGGAAAGTAGTCTTTCAAGATAAACATAATGAGGCCTTTAGATGCTACAATTGTGGATCCAGGGAACATAGTAGAAGAGACTGCCCCAAAGTCTCAAGAGAGAGACATAGACCAGAATATAGGAGCAAATATAATTACAGACAATCTTCCACAGATAGACACAAATATAGAAGCCCACCAAATTACAAAGAAGGTAGAGGGGGTAGAGAAAATTCAAAAGAGAGGAAATCTGGGTCACTGAATGGGCTAAATAAACAAGACAGCACCAGAACACAGCAGGATGAGAATAACAATTGGCTTATTGATTCTGGTGCAACAAATCACACCACCAACAACAAAAGTATATTATCTTCATTTATAGAAGATAAGTTTGTGATAAAGGTAGCTAATCAAGAAAAGGTTCAAGTACTAGGCAAAGGAAATGTGACCTTGCCTGGTCTAGGGAAAATAGAGGGGGTATTATTAATCCCAGAAATACCTCACAACATACTAAGTGCCATAAAATTAAGCAGAGAATCTGATATCAATATAGTTTTCTCAAAGGGGAAAGCAACTATAGAAAAGAACAAAACAAATGTAGGTACTGTAATGATAAAAGGAGGTCTACCCTATCTGATAACTAAAGAAAGATGTTTACATAACATTGATTCAAATATGGAAGATTGTATTGAAGCAGATGATGAAAATGTCAGTAACAGTGACAATGATGAGTGTAGAATAACTCATGATCACAAAAATACATACAAGGAAAAGAAACCAAAAATAGGTAAACCAATTCATGATGAGTGTGCTCACATCTTACACAGGAAGTTAGGACATGCAAGCTTTCCTGTAGTACAAAAAATGACTGAACACGCAGAAGGTGTCAAAATAAAAAATTGTGAAAATTATTTGGAATGCTCAGTATGTAAGTCCACCAAACTAAAAACCAGTCCCAGACCAAAAAAATCTAACAGATCAACTAACAATATTTTTGATTTGGTACATATGGACTTAGTTGGTCCATTAAGTCCCTCAATTACCTATAGAAAACGTTACTTCCTAACTATAGTGGATGACTACAGCCGATATGGTTTTGTTTACACATTAAAGCACAAGGATGAAACATTTCAGAAATTTAAGGAATTCTACAAACGTATAGAAACACAACATAATATCAGAATAAAGCAAATTATGACAGATAGGGGATGTGAGTTCATGTCTAAAGAATTCTCCCAATGGTTAAAGGATAGAGGAATGTTACATTTCACGACCAATCCTTTTTCTGCATTTCAAAATGGAGTTGCAGAGAGGAAAAATTCCACACTACAAACCATGATTAGGTGCACATTAGAGGATGCTGGTTTAGGCAAACAATTTTGGTCAGAGGCATTACATTATTCGAATTACACTCAAAATAGAACCTGGTCCAGTATTGTGAATAAGACACCATATGAGGTGATGTACAATAGAAAACCCAAATTATCACACATGCACATATTTGGAGTCACTGCAGACGTACACATACCTAAACAATTGAGGAGAAAGGGAGAAAACGTATCCAGGAGATTAAGATTCATGGGATACGAAACTGGAACCAAAGGGTACAGATTTATTGATAGTAATAACAAATTTATAGTATCCAGAACAGCTGTGTTCCATGAACAGGCCAATTGGTCAAAATTGCACCTTAATGAAATATTTCCTAATAAATGTAAAGATACGATATCCTGCGAGGAAGGAACAACAGAAAATCAAAATATTAACAAAAGTAAGAACAAAACCAAAACTTGGACTAATAGTCAGCATAAAATAAAGACAGACACATTAACAAAAAAGGAAGCTAGATATTTGCATGATAACCATAGCAAGCCTGAAAGAACTATTAGAAACAATAGAAACCAAATACCAAATAAATACAAAGATTACATAATGCATACGAATGGAGAACAAATAACACCTAATACATATGAAGAAGTATTGAAACTTCCACATGAAGAAAGAGAAAAATGGGAACTAGCTATGGAAAAAGAGATGGAAAGTTTACAAGGATTAAATGTATTCACACCTGCGATCGCACCTAAGGATAAAACAATTATAGGTACCAGGTGGATTTATAAAATTAAGAATTTAGAAGGAGGCAATACCTTATACAAGGCTAGACTAGTTGCACAAGGCTATGCACAAAAATATCCAGAAGACTATACTGATACATATTCACCCACAGTGAGAACTGAGAGTGTCAAAACAGCCCTTGTAGTAGCATCTGCACTCAATCTGGACGTATTCCAATATGACATACAGACCGCATACTTACATGCAAAATTAGATAAGGAAATATATGTAAGAGCACCACACAGTCAATACACTAATAAGAACGAAATTTGGTTATTAAATAAGAGTCTGTACGGATTAAAGCAATCCGGCAAAAGATGGTACGATTGCTTGGTAAAAGTACTTAAGACCATGGATTTCAACGCCACCACTGCTGATAACTGTTTCTTTGTAAAAAAGAGTAATGATCATATTGAATTTGTATTAATTTACGTGGACGATATTTTATACATTGGAAAGCATAAAGAGAGCAGGGAAATCTTTGTAAATAAGTTAAATGAACACTTCTCACTGAAATCTCTGGGTAAAGTGAATAAATACCTTGGTGTGCAAATTAACAAAACTAAAAGGGGATTCAAACTTACACAGAAAGATAAAATCATCGAACTCCTAAACAAATGTAACTTAAATAATGCTAAAACCTGTGACACCCCTATGCAAACTGATTTTCTTAGAAACACTGATGAATCTTCCCCTGAATTTAAAGACAACACATTTTACAGATCAGTTATAGGTTCACTCCTTTATATATCTAATTGGACTAGGCCAGATATTGCATTACCTCTCAATCTATTGTCAAGATATGTTAGTAAACCAACCTTGTATCATTGGGAAGCAGTCAAAAGAATTCTAAGATATCTGAAGGGTACATTAGATTTTTGTTTAATGTTGGAACCCAATAATGACAGAGAACCAAAAATTACTTGTTATGCTGATGCAGATTGGGCTGGTGATACATCATGCAGAAAGAGTACTTCTGGTTATGTTTTTCTATTGAATGATTGTCCAGTTTACTGGTATACTGGTAAACAAGAACTAGTAGCCACTTCTACTACAGAAGCGGAATATGTTTGTTTGTCCAAAGCTGCAAATAACCTTGTATGGTTCAATGATCTGATCACTGATGTTTGGAAGAAACCCACCTTACCATTTATTATGCATGAAGACAATAAAGCGGCCATTGAAATATCCAGATCCGATGCAATTGGACAAAGGTCCAGGCATATTGATATAAAATTTAAGCATGTGAGACAACTGTCTCAAGACGGATTCATTAAAGCAATACATTGCGATACTTCTGAACAATTAGCTGACATATTAACAAAACCCTTACCTTCTAAACAACACAAATATTTAACTTCTAAATTATATGTATTATATTGTCCTGAATCAGAATGTAATTGGTGTTGTGTAACGAACCGGCATTTAGAGGGGGATTTGTCAGATGTAAATGCCTTATTCTCCAATGTGTAAATAATGTATATATGGAACATCAGAGGTTAACTTATTCTTTGGATTTTAATGTATTCATAACTTACCACTCCCATTCCTAGCTCCACCCCTTGTATATATAAGGAGCCACCCTCACCATTCTCGTCGCTTCTACCTTGAATATTCAGTGAATATAGAATGCCTATCATAATTAAAAAGAAATATATTTAAAGCTTTAACTTCTATTATCTTTATTGAGTCTGATCCTGAAAATATTGCAACACATCCTTTAACCCTGACCCATCTATATCTATATCTATATCTATATCTATATCTATATCTATATCTATATCTATATCTATATCTATATCTATATCTATATCTATATCTATATCTATATCTATATCTATCTATCTATCTATCTATCTATCTATCTATCTATCTATCTAGCGAAAAACACTCATGTAGCATCACAAAATCTCCAGAACCGTAAAACCTTCAAACTTGAAATTTGGCACGTATGCTCCTCTTGGCTTCTAGGTGCTCGCTTAGAAAGGACTTTTCAAAACAACCATCAGATCATTAGTATTTCTTATATTATTATTAACATGCTCTGATGCTAAGGTGTTAAGACGTTCTACTCCCCCTCCCCACCTAAAAATAACTCTGTTCCAACTGCCACTTGGGCATGGCCAGCGTGTGACTCATCCGGCCTGTGGGCTGGGAATTTGGATAGGATCAATGGGGCCAGCCTGAGGCAGAGAAGGGGATAAGATAGGAGAGGCCTCTGTGGGGCAAGCCTGAGGGGGGGAAGGGGAGAGGAGAGGAGAGGCTTCTGTGGGGCAAGCCTGGGGAGAGAAGAGGATAAGATAGGAGAGGCCTCTGTGGGGCAAGCCTGAGGGAGGGAAGGGGAGAGGAGAGGAGAGGAGAGGCTTCTGTGGGGCAAGCCTGGGAAGAGAAGGGGAGAGGAGAGGCCTATCGTTGCAAGCTGTAAATGTCGATTTATCAAGCCCGATCACATAGTTTCATAGCAGAGCACAGGTATTCAGCTAGTATCCCACATTCCAACCCTTCCCTTCTCTTGCAGTTCTTATTCGAAAGCATATTATTATCCCAACTGTGATCCTGAAACTTCAAAACTACTCACCCTTGGCAGAATTTGTCCTCTATGATTCATGCAACTCTTCTTTAAAGCTTCCCAAAGGCTTTGTAATAACCAGGTCTTATGCTAATGAATTCCACAGGTTAATTATGAGTGGTAAGAAGAAATGCATTATTTTTCCTCTTTTGAATCTTTTTTGGAGGAAAGTTCCAGTTCTAAATCTCTGGGATCAGATCGCACAGCTTAATGTTCAAAGTATGAAGAATCTAATTATACCGTTGGTGGAAAGGGCGGGGAAAGGTGTCAATTTATATAACAAAAGTAGATGGGTCTTGTGAAGCTTGTGATTTTGCTCTCTCCATATAGAACCATCCAATCTAATGCAGCGAGGAAAAATCAAGGCAGCAACAACGACGTAGACTTCAGTAAGGTATCTTTAATGCTAGTCTTGAGATAAATCATAGAAGCTGCAAGAGGAATTCCCAACCTTCTTTTATATGAGCCATGGTGGCGCAGTATTTAGAATGCAGTATTGCAAAGCGCATGCGCGAAGCGAACCGGTAGTAACACTGGTTGAAACCCACAACTGTCTATCATCTAACTATCTCTCTGTCTGTCTATCTCTCTCTCTCTCTCTCTCTCTCTCTCTCTCTCTCTCTCTCTCTCTCTATCCATCCATCCATCCATCTATCATCTATCATCCATCAATCACCCATCATCTATCT
Organism: Pantherophis guttatus; assembly: GCF_059756535.1. NCBI lineage: Eukaryota > Metazoa > Chordata > Lepidosauria > Squamata > Colubridae > Pantherophis > Pantherophis guttatus. The sequence continues at coordinate 14,984,294 of NC_142072.1, read as the reverse complement.
ATCATCTATCTATCATCTCTGATCTATCATCTATTTATCCATCCATCCATCCATCCATCCATCTATCATCTATCATCTATCATCTATCTATCTCATCATCTATCATCTATCTATATCATCTATCTATATATTTCTATTTATCATCTATCTCTATCATCTCATCTATCTATCATCTATCATCTATCTATATCTATCATCTATCTATCTATCTATCTATCTATCTATCTATCTATCTATCTATCTATCTATTCTTTTTGACAGCCAGTTGCTTAGGAAAAGAGGGAAGAAGGTTTCAAGGATCTCCTTATGGTGGACTTTTCCTGATTCACGTGTCACTGAACCATAAACCAACTGCACAGGTTGGGTTGCCATAAGGCAGTTGGCAAGTTTGTGACTTGCCTTTCAAATCCTGCCGCACCACTTCTGCTGAAGGCTTTCTTTCTCCTTCTGACCATCTGAACCCCCTCCTGCTTCATCTGAATGAGCGGAGAAGCTAAAGCAAACAAATAAAACACTTATTCCAAGGAGGCTTCAAACTGCTGACAGTAGAAAGCAGTTGCTGAAGAGGCTGACTTCCAAGCCCTGCTCCCGAATTTAATGTGCCCCCTGTGATCACCACCTGAGCCAAGGGAGATCTTAGCTGTGATTGCATTCTACTGTTTTGGACATCTCAACAAATGAGGCAGAACTCTCGAGCTCAAATCTTTCTCCGTTTCGTCTTCTCTCCAATAATCAACCCTGCCAATCAAGGCTAAGGTTACTTCTATTCTGCTGGAATTCTTATGGGTGGAAAACCTGCACCAATTATTTGTGTGTGTGTTTATAATAAAATATGAAAGTGAGAATGAGGGAGAGAATGCTACAGGGGAAAATGGGAGAGACTTTAATATTCCTGTGGATAGAATTGGTGGAAGATCAAAGCAAAAGGCACTGATGGGAATGAACGACACATTGCCTTTATTAGAAGATAAAGCCCGATTGGATTAAATTTATAAGCAAGATGTTATATGGAATGGAATGGAATGGAATGGAATGGAATGGAATGGAATAGAATAGAATAGAATAGAATAGAATAGAATAGAATAGAATAGAATAGAATAGAATAGAATAGAATAGAATAGAATAGAATAGAATAGAATAACAGAGTTGGAAGGGACCTTGGAGGTCTTCTAGTCCAACCCCCTGCCCAGGCAGGAAACCCTACACCATTTCAGACAAATGGTTATCCAATATCTTCTTAAAAATTTCCAGTGTTGGGGCATTCACAACTTCTGGAGGCAAGTTGTTCCACTTATTAATTGTTCTAACTGTCAGGAAATTTCTCCTTAGTTCTAAGCTGCTTCTCTTCTTGATTAGTTTCCACCCATTGCTTCTTGTTCTACCCTCAGGTGCTTTGGCTCCCTCTTCTTTGTGGCAACCCCTGAGATATTGGAACACTGCTATCATGTCTCCCCTGGTCCTTCTTTTCATTAAACTGGACATACCCAATTCCTGCAACCGTTCTTCATATGTTTTAGCCTCCAGTCCCCTAATCATCATTGTTGCTCTTCTCTGCACTCTTTCTAGAGTCTCCACATCTTTTTTACATCGTGGCGACCAAAACTGAATGCAGTATTCCAAGTGTGGCCTTACCAAGGCATTATAAAGTAGTATTAATGCTGAAGTGAAGATCCCATTTTTCTCCTTTCTACAAGGAGCTCTTCATAGGTCTTATTTTGAAATGCCCACCTCAGGGCCCTATCTAGCCAACTTTGCAGGACTGAACATAGTTAACATTTGAATGAGTAATCACCAAGAAATCTAACACCTATAGATTGTGTGTGGGGGGGATCCAGGTTACAATGGTGTGTTACTTCCACACTTTTGCAAGAAAAGTGTTACATGGCCATTACGACTTCTTGTCACAGAAGATGATTCATTAAATGTGAATCAGGGGAAATTCCTTCTCTTGTTTTACCATGCAACTGTCTTCAGTCAGTTTTATTCATCATTGAAGGGGGGAGGGGGGTAGGTTTATCAGTTCCTTCCATATTTCAAGGAACTTCCTTCCCTCCCTCCTTTATGTATTTATGTGATTTATATTGCACCAATCTCAAACACGTGACTCTGGACAGCTTTCAAGATGAAAACAAACCCAAATCCACCAGACGTAACTCCCTGGTGCCCAAGGATAAACCATGACCCGTTCACCATCAGTAATAACAGAACTGAACTGCTTACCTGTCTCAAATACCTGGGGGAAACAGTGAAGTCTTCAACACCTTATGAAAAGCTAGCAGCCCTCTGAATGTCCCTAAGGCAGGTGCATAATGAAAATGCAGCATTCCTTTTCAAATTAGTAAGCAATGCAGTTGGTTCCGTTCTATGAAAAAAACTGTAAAAAAAAACCACTTCACAACTACAAGAGGAAAAAAACTAGTAATTTATTCATCTCCAAGGTGTGTTGGAACAATGCAGGGTCCCCCTGCCTTCAATACCCATCTACAGATAATCCTCCACTTACGACCTCAATTGTGCCCAATATTTCTGTTGTTAAGTGAGACATTTGTTAAGTGAGGTTTGCCCCATTGTATGACCTTTCTTGCCACGGTTGTTAAGTGAATGACTGCAGTTGATAAATTAGTAAACCGGTTGTTAAGTGAATAGCAATAGCAGTTAGACATATATACCGCTTTCCAATGCTTTCCAGCCCTCTTCTAAGCTGTTTACAGAGTCAGCATATTGCCCCCCAACAATCTGGGTCCTCATTTTACCGACCTCAGAAGGATGGAAGGCTGAGTCAACCTTGAGCCTGGTGAGATTTGAACTGCCAAATTGCAGGCAGCCGGCAGTTAACAGAAGTAGCCTGCAGTACTGCACTCTAACCACTGCACCACTGTGGCTCATAATCTGCCTTCCCCATTGACTTTGCTTGTCAGAAAGTCGCAAAAGGCAATCACATGACCTGGGGACACAGCAACGGTGATAAATATGAACCAATGGCCAAGCATCTGAATTTTAATGACATGATCATGGGGGATGCTGCAAAAGTCGTAACTGTGAAAAACAATCATAAGTCCCTTTTTTCAGAGTCATTGTAACTTTGAATGGTCACTAAACGAACTGGTGTAAGTCAAAGACTACTTCTATAGGCTGTTTGTGCTGAATTGGGCGTACATGAATTAGGTGACCATGATGCCATGCAGAAGTGGGTTCTACTTACCTTTACTACAGGTTCGCAATGGGATCGCATGTGCGCCAAGCTTCTGCGCATGTGCAGATTGCCTATGATGACATCCGGGGCAATGGGCGGAGCCTCCCGCCGGTTTTACTACCGGTTCTTGTGAACCGGTCCGAACTGGAGGCAACCCACCACTGCTGCCATGCAATCAGTCGTGAAATGTAAAATTTGTTACTACCAGTTTTGTGGGCGTGGCTTGGTGGGGGGGTAATGTGACTGGGTGGGTGTGGCCAACTTTTTTTTTTTAAGCATTTTTTTACAACCTATTCGGGTGAATAGGTTGTAAAAAAATGCTTTTAAAAGATAAAAAAAAAGGCTCTGACGATCACAGCTGTGGCGTGCGATCTTCAGAGCCTTTTTTTTTAACCTTTTAAAAGCAGGAAGTAACAACACCCGGGCGGGTGGGAGGAGCCTCGCGCCACCATCGCTACCGGTTCTCCGAACCATCTGCCACAATCGCTACCAGATCGCCTGATCTGTTCCGAACCGGGAGCATTTCACCCCTGCATACAATGTATATACTGTATGAGTCCCATTCCATTCCCTATGTGCATGTGTGAAAGGAAGGGATGTCAGTAGGAAAACAGAAACCAGCAATGAAGGCTGTTTTCAAAAGAAAACAGTCAAAAGAAGGATAAATGGGTGCTGTAATTCTCCAATACTTTAGGAAAGCATTGGGGAATTACATTATCTGATGCAGCACAGAAATAGACAGAGGCACGGAACTGCATCTCCTGAGGTTTTGTTTCTTTGAATTGAAATCTTCCAGCTCAGTTCAAGAGAAGCATCGTTGATCGTGTGAACGATAATGATTAGATAACTTCTTCACTGCCTTCAAAGACGACAGATCCAGGAGACAGGTGATTATTTTGTTATTCTAATCTATTTGCAATATACACTCAGAAATGACATTTCATTTATGCGTCTAACGTACATTATTTCCACAAGGAATTTCTAAAATAGATTTCCCCCCCCCATTCTGCGCATTCCTAATTCCGTGAAATATCTATATGGCAAGGCCTTTCTCTATTTCTCCCTGCCAAGAGAAGAGACGCTACTGAAATTGTCACATGTTGTTGAATAAATTGTCCGTGAAACTCTTGATATTATATTAGAGATTAGAGAATGTCTTGCAATATTATTTGCAAGCCATTCTCTAATCTACACGTTGTTCACCTGGTCTGAGAAAGCATACTAGATGTCAAACTGGATTAGAAAGAGAAGAGGGCTAAAGTGAGACTCCCTCCTTCCCTTCATCCTTCCCTCTTTCTCTAGGGTCCATAAAAGGGGGCTAGAGTCTTGGAGGAATGAATGGATTTTATGCAAAGTTTTTGCTTTTAGACATGAAACATTCCAGGCCCCGCACAGAAACCAAAAACTGTGTAACTGCAGTGAAAATAAAAATGAAGCAAGCAACAGATGATAGCCATATGACCAAGTTCTTATTTTTTAAAGGAAATATGCGTGTTTGTAATATTGCTGATGGTTGATCATAAATAAAGACAAGGAGCATGCAACTTCATCATGTATACTAAATGAAACAATGTCTGTTCAGATCAAATTATCTACCTACTATCTATCCATCCATCCATCTATCCATCCATCCATCCATCCATCCATCCATCCATCTATCTATCCATCTATCCATCTATCTAACCCCACTGAAAGGAATCAAGTAAGATGCAGAATATGTAAAGGATTTTCCCAGCCCTCCTTGATTATATGGCGAAACTATAGTTTCTAAATATTGTTACCAATGAATAAGAGAACACAGTATTGAACTTAACAAAATATAAATTGCTCTAGAAGACTAAGATTAGAATCATGTTCAATTTGGGAATATCCTAACCCATCTAAAAACTACATCTGTTTGGAGAAGATAAAAATAAGTAAAATGTAATCATCCCTCCTCTTGCTCCTCCTTCTCTTAATCATCTAACAAGGTTGGGATTTAAATTTGGAACACCTAAAAAAGAAACTAAAGGAAGAATCAAGAATAAATTCTGCAAACCACTATCATCAAAGCAAAATTGAAAACCTATTTTCAGCAGCGTCAAATGCTAACTAGGTACATTACTGTTATGCAAAAGAAAAATTGAGAAATCAGGATTTCTCAACCTTAGCAACTTGAAGAAGTGTGGATTTCAACTCCCAGAATTCCCCAGCCAGCAATTGCACATAGTCACATTGATGGAATACTGCGGGAGAAAATAACATAATATTGTGATTTACAAATTAAGGTTGACGGAGGATGGGAGGGGGAGATTGGTTATTATATCTACTGGAATTAGAGTTCTTCGTGCAATGCCCAAAGAACTCATGAAATATTTGGATCCGTTAAACTTGCTGGACTTTATACCACTAAATACTTGCAAAATATAACTGTATTTGGAATAGCATGCGTTTTACAGAGAGATCCAACCTAGAACTAAAGCAAAATTTCCTGACAGTGAGAACAATTAACCAGTGGAACGGCTTACCTCTGAAAGTTGTGGGTACTTCTTTTTTATTTATTTATTTATTTATTTATTTATTTATTTATTTATTTATTTATTTATTAGTTCGATTTATATGCTGCCTTTCTCTGGAGACTCTGGGCGGCTTACAATGCATTAAGCAATAGCCTTCATACTTTTGTATATACCTGCTTAGTAGGGCTTTCGGGGCCCCCCAAGCGGTGTTCTTTTTTATACAAAGTCAGCTTATTGCCCCCACAAACCGGGTCCTCATTTTACCTACCTCAAAAGGATGGAAGGCTGAGTCAACCTTGAGCCTGGTGAGATTTGAACTTGCAGTAATTGCAGGCAGCTGGCAACTAAGTGCCACTTTAACAGCACTTAATCCACTGCGCCACCAGGCTCTTTTAAGAAGAGATTGGACAGCCATTTGTCTGGAATAGCATAGGGTCTCCTGCTTGAGCAGGGTTTGGACTAGAACAGGGGTCACCGACCTTTCGGACCTCAGGGACCACTAAATTCATAATTTTAAATCCTGCGCACCACTAATAGGATCTGCTTAATGACCGGCTGGGTGGGCGTGGCTAGGTGGGCATGTGACTGGGTGGGAATGGCCAACTTGATGTCACTCACGTCAAGGGGCACCTCGCCGGCCCCTTCCCTCCCAGCCACTCCTTGCCTCCCTGCCTGGGCACCTTAGGGCCCCAACAGGAAGCAGTTGTTGGAGCTAAGCAGCCATCACGAGAAAGATTTGGCAAAACAGCTGGGTCAATTCAAATTGGATCTGACCGAGAAGGAGGCTCAGCAGAAGCACCTCACTGAGGACTATGACCATAGGCTTTCCAAGCAGAGAGAAGACCTGCAGGAGTGCAAGGCCAGGTACTGGCGCCTGGAGGCTCAACGGGCTGAGATGGTCAGCCAGTTCCAGGCCATGATGCTGTCCCACTGGAACAAGGCCCTCCGGCTCTTTGCCATCAGTGGCACTTTTCTCCAGCCTTCGCCCAAAGCCCTGCACCAGGAGGCCGAAGCAGACCCCAAGTTGGAATTTCTGTCCCCCTCCAACCCACACAAAAAGACCCCGAAGGGGGGAGACTCTCCGCAGTAACACAAGCGTTCATTGCACAAATCTGTCCCAGGGACTGTAGTTTATAGTGCACTAAATCAGCACCCTGATTTAGTGCACTATATATAATGCAAATAATTTTTCTGTGGACCACCAAAATTTTCTCTGGGACTACCAGTGGTCCATGGGCCACCAGTTGGTGACCGCTGGACTAGAAGACCTCCAAGTTTCCTCCCAGCCCTAGGATTCTATGTTCTACAGTAATACCTATAAAGTCCTTGACCAATTGATGTCAACGCCCAGTCCATCAGATGGGGATATTCATTTGGACAAATAGAATAATCATACATATTATTTTGTAACGTTGGCAGCAAATTAAGGAAAAACCTTCATTTATCTCAAGCTTGTAATGAGGCCTCTACTGAAAAATGAAATTAGTCACTAACGCTTCATATCAGATTTACTGTTTGCTTCCAGACAAGCAATCAGTGCATATTTTTCCCCCTTAAGCAGCTTCATAATTAACACTCTCATCTCCCCTGTGCTTCCGTCATGATTTACATTTTCAGTCACTTCTGGCGCTCTTGGGCGCTTTCGTACGCCCTCTTTGCAAAACCTTTGCCTGAAGGAGGGGAAAATGTTATTCTTTCACAGGTCCCTCCCTTCCTCTCTCACCCCGCCATGCAAAGTGGGAATTTAGAGTTTGAACAATTCCTGATGATAACTGTTTATCTCAAGCGATCAATCAGTATAAGGAGTGTTGATTTCGCCTTGCCAGCCCCCATCATTATGCATCTTCTCTGCAGTGATATCTCGCACGAATATCCCTCTTCAAGCATTTGCAGGAATCCTGTGTTTACCTCTCCAGGAGGAGGGTGTCATAGCAGTGGTGGTTTTCCAAATTTTTTACTACCGGTTCTGTGAGTGTGGCTTGATGGGCATGGCAGGGGAAGGATACTGTAAAATCTCCATTCCACCCCATTCCAGCGGAAGGATACTGCAAAATCCCCATTTCCTCCCAATCAGCTGGAACTCAGGAGGCAGAGAATAGATGGGGGCGGGGCCAGTCAGAATTTTTATTACCGGTTCTCCGAACTACTCAAAATTTCCGCTACCGGTTCTCCAGAACCTGTCAGAACCTGCTGAAACCCACCTCTGTGTCATAGCCAATAGATAGTCATAGATGCCCTGTTTTGCATCCCTTAGAACAGGGGTGTCTAACCTTGGCAAATTTAAGACCTGTGGGCGTTAACTCTGGCTGGGGATTTTTCAGGAGGCAACTGGACTTAGCGTAGGCTTTAGTGTCCTAACGCTAAGAGTGAAAATCTTATTATCTGTTGGCATGATCTTCTAAAGCAGGCGTGTACAACCTTGGCAACTTTAAGACTTGTGGGCTTCAAGTCCCAGAATTCCCCAGCCAGAAATCTGTAGAGATTCTCATTCATGTAGGTCATGGTTGTCCCAAAGGTACTTCTTCAGAAGGCAACTGGACTTTCTTGTTTTTTCTTTTGAAGACTGCTCGCAAGAAAACACCTTATGCCACCAGACTCGAAATTTTGGGCTTAGACAACTTAGAACTTCGCCGTCTTCGGTTTGACCTAAGCATAGTACATAAAATCATCTGCTACAATGTCCTACCAGCCAATGACTACTTCAGCTTCAACCAAAACAATACAAAAGCACATACGAGATACAAACTCATGGTAAACCGATCCAAACTAGACTGCAGAAAACTTCAATAGAAGACTTCAGTAACAGAGTTGTCAATGCCTGGAATGCACTACCTGACTCTGTGGTTTCTTCCCCAAATCCCCAAAACTTTAACCTTAGACTGTCTACTGTTGACCTCACCCCATTCCTAAGAGGTCTGTAAGGGGCGTGCATAAGTGCACCAGCGTGCCTACCATCCCTGTCCTAATGTTTTCCTTTAATCACTTCCTTCTCATGTGTTTATAATTATAATTATGTTTACACTTGTGTCTGTCATAAAATACATGCTTGATGAAATAAATAAATAAATAAATAAATAAATAAATAAATAATAAATAATAAAGTGCTATTGCTATTACCCAGCTGGCTTCGTGATCAAGGCTGGACTAGAATTCCCAATCTTCTGGTTTTTAGCCTGATGCCTCAACTACTACACCAACCTGGCTCTCATTCTGTAAATGGGACCATGTAAAATTTCTACTTGCTTCAAGATCATTCACGGGTTTATATAGATACGCTTATATAGATATATAGATATATACTCATTCACTCATTCATTCTCAACAATCGGGGGTGTAATGAAGGTGATTGCCATCGTCACCAATCGGATGACATTCAGCACTGCCACTGAGTATTTTGTTCTGACCCTCAACTCAAACATTCAGCTGGGTTTTAATGGCCTCTTGGAAAAAGTCTTGTTAGTCATCATTGGGCACAAACAAAGAAAGTGGCATGTTTATTAATGCTTGCTTGTTCGAATTGGGAGGCCGAGAGCTGTACGAGAAGTAAATCTCCATAAAGGCCTCTATAGAAGGTATTCATTTCTCTAAATCTTGATGCAAATTGAAAGCGAACCAGTAGAGACGTGCTATCAAGTGTAAGTGAAAAGAGTGCCATAAACTCAACCCTTGGGAAATTTAAAGCCAGGCATGTTCTAAGTACTATCTAGAAGCTTGATTGTATTCACGTCCATTCAAACATTATGAAAATCACTCTGTTGGATCAAGTCCACGGGCTATTCAATCCAACATTAAATTTCACACAGTGGTCAGTTATGCAGCGAGGCATATTTTACCCCACCTTAATCTACCTCATAGAGTACTGTTATGACTAAGGCCCAAGTAGTGATTACCAAACACAATTCAATCCTCAACAAACTTATTTTATTAAATCAGCTGAGAATTAATTCATTCTCAGCTTAGTCCAAAACAAAATTCTTCATAACCAGTCCGTTGGCCTTATCACCAACCTTTGATGTCTTTGGAAACCTGCCAAAGGCTTTTCTTGGCAAAAAACCCACAAAGTTCAAGAGACACTGACAAGAAGCACTGGAATCAACGTTGCTTTTCTACAAAGAACCCAACGGCTCGTTGCTGCTCTTTTAAGCCTTATGGGAGGGGCCAATCATCTTCTGGCCTTACTCCCAAGCTGTCCTTTTTTCTTCAGCTGCTCTTGCCTTGCGGAAGCTCTTCAAATGTGTGCACTAGGAACAGGCTCCTCCTGTTCCTCTGCCTCTCTGCGGTCCGCCTCTGGAGGCTCCAGAGTCCGCGCATCGCTCCCAGATGGCCATGGCCCCATCTCTGCCTCTGACGCAGACCCCTCATCCAGGCCTTCCCCTGACTCCAGGACATTGTCCTCCCGAGCCTCCTCACTGTCCGACTCCACTGCCAGGTCCGCAGGCTGCTGGCGGACCACAAGTACCTCGAGTTATGACTGCAGTTGAGCCCAAAACCTCTGTTGCTGAACAAGGAAGCAAAGTTACATGAATCGTGTCCCATTTTATGAACTTTTTGCCATGGTTGTTAAGCAAATCACCAGAGTTGTTAAATGAACTGTGCAGTCATTAAAGCGAATCTGGCTTCCCCGTTGACTTTGCTTGTCAGAAGCTCCCTAGAAAGGTTGCAATTGACAAAGCAGTTGTTAAGTGAGTCACGTCCCATTTTATGACCATTTTTGACATGGTCTTGCAAATGAATGCCAGTCTAAACAGAATAGAGTCTGTATGCCCTTAGAGATTCAAACGTACAATGAATGTTAGGTGTTTTTCTTTTATTGCTTTTAGGACTTTCCCCCCACTAATTGCAGTAAGCTAATTGTTAGATTGCAAACTCTATTAATTTAATTGACTAGAGTTTTAAAAATGGTGTGCTTGTAGCAATTAAAGAAAACAGCTAACTGGACAAGGGCAGAAGGAAGCAGAAAACTAACAGCGAAAATGAGCTGATTCCTGAATTTGACCCTATTGACTAAATTGGCTTTAATGCCATGAGATTTCGGTTGCCAAATTAGCAGGGAAAGCAAATACACAAATTGTGCTTTCTCTAGAACCAGGATGGCAAACCTATGGCAGGCCTGTCAGAGCTGGCACGCAGAGTCCTCTCTGTGGGCACGCGAGCCGTCGCCCAGCTCAGCTGCACTGCACATGCGGGCGCGCACCTTCCACCAGCCATCTGATTTTTGGGATGCGCAGGGTGCAGGGCACATGCGGGAGATACACACGCAGGGGGGGTCACGCGTGCAAGTGGGGAGGGGCAGGTGAGCGGAGCACAGGGGTGGGTGCAGCATGCCCCCCACAGGCCGTTTTTCAGCCCAGGAGGCTGCAGGGATGCCTGGTAGGCAAAAAACGGAGGGCGGGGGGTCATGTGCGCATGCGTGGGGGGCAGGGAGGAGTGTGGGGGGCTCACATGTGAATGTGGCCCGCCTTCCCATGGCCCGTTTTTGGGCCCAGGAGGCTGCAGGGAGGCCTGCTGGGCCAAAAACAGGGGGCGGGGGGGGGGTCATGCGCACATCCACGGGAGGTGGGGGGAGTGTGAGGGGTTAATTTGGCGGACCATCTGCGGCCAGCGACAGCTCCCCATTGCCTGGTGCGTTCCCACAGGGAGGGCCTCCTTTGGGTGCCGTCGGCCAGACAATGTCGGCTGGCGACCCCTAGGGAGCGGACCTTCTCTGTGGGCGCACCTATCCTGTGGAATCAGCTCTCCTTGGGGCTCCGGGTGGCCCCTGACCTTCGCTCTTTCCGCCATAGCCTTAAAACATGGCTATTCGGTCTGGCCAGCTTGGACTGAAGGGGTTTTAGAGGGGATTTTAATGGTTTTTATACTTTTATAGTTTTATTGGGTATTTTTAAAGGAAGGATTGGACTGTATGTGTTTTATTGTTGTGAACCGCCCTGAGTCCTTTTGGAGATAGGGCAGCATATAAGTCCAAATAATAAATAAATAAATAAATAAATAATCACTTGCACATCCAAGGGGGCAGAGGGGCGGGGGGATATGCATGCATGCACAGGGGGCGCACATTGCATTATGGGTGCCAGCACACATATGCGCGCTTTTGGCACACGACGAGAAAAAGGTTAGCCATCACCGCTCTAGAATAAACCGCATGAAAATAATTCTGGCTTTATTAGTTCTTAGTCTCTTCTTCCTTGGAAGCTGGACCAACCTTTCTTTTAATAACAGGAAAATCAAACTGCTGTATTAAATGTATATAAATCTCAACTGATGCTGGACAAGATGTTCAGATTTAAAAAGAGATTAAAATGAAATCCGCATTGCTTGCCTACTTTTGCTTTTTTAAAAAAAAAAAACTACTCTTTTAAATTGAATTGCAGCAAGGAGCAAACATAACCGCTAATGAAAGAAACAGAATAAAAAATCTCGCTTTTTGCCATAAAAAAATGTACTTACTTGCAGTTAGTGTACTGTGTGAACTCTGTCATGGTGCTTTGAAAATTGTGATTTATCGTTTATCTTGAACAGACATTCAATGAAAATGGTTCAACAGACAAAAATGCATGACACGTGAATCCAATCGCTATGTTATAGAGGAAAATGTCGTTTCTGATAGAATAAAACAGAAGTTCAGAGCTGGATGCTGTATTATGATGCTCCTTTGAGAGTCATCTCAAGAGGCTGGTACAAGTTTGTTTGGTTTTTACAGAAAACTCTATACGATAGATAAATAGATTTATTTTTTAAGTTGATGTTTGCCCTATCCATTCATTCAAGAATCAAGGCAGCAGTGTATATGCCTTTCTTTGCTCTGATTTTTGCATACCTGTTGCTAGCTAATTTCGATTTTGCCATTCAAATTTGACCAGATATCAAAGAGGGTATTCACAGGAGAAGATGCTAGGGTAATTACAAGTGATAATATGAATTTATTAATGGAAATCCAAGATTTACAGCATCAGAGAGATTTTTGCTGCAATTCTTCAGCAAGAATTGCTGAATTCTGCCGAATTCGGTCCAGCAAGAACCGGACCGAACCGGTTCCTCCCGGTTCAGTCCGGTTCTCTAGAACCGGTAGTAAAATCGGCGGGAGGTTCTGTCCCCCCTCCCGCCATAACGTCATTGTGGGTGATCTGTGCATGCACACATTCCTTTGCAAACCGGTAGTAAAGGTAAGTGAAACCCACCCCTGCTCTGCACCATGCTCGGAGTTTCAGCCTTATTGGAAGTCTAGATTTTATGAGACAGCAGGTGCTTACTAAGGAAAGCAGGAAAATTCCCAGATTGAACCTATTCTATAAAATATGCATTTATGTTCAAGAACAGTGAGGCCTCTCTTAAAAGTTTTTTTTTTTTAATTTGATTTATATGCCGCCCTTCTCCGGAGACTCAGGGCGGCTTACAATGCGTTAAGCAATAGCCTTCATACTTTTGTATATTTTTACAAAGTCATCTTATTGCCCCTACAAACTGGGTCCTCAATTTACCTACCTTAGAAAGGATGGAAGGCTGAGTCAACCTTGAGCCTGGCAAGATTCGAACTTACTAATTGCAGACAGCTGGAGTTAAATTACAATGCATTAGTCTGCTGAGCTATCCAGGTTCCTCTGGGTTTGGCTTGGCAAGTTTGAGAACCTCTGTGACAGAAAGATTAAAATTTTATTATATAAAAAAAAGTGACTGTGTTCATTTCTTGCTCAACTCTGATACCAATGAAATCTTCTGTTTTATTCATCCAGGGGAGCCGACAGAGCAATGCACAGGTTCATTTTTAATTTTAGGAGGCTGTGGTCCTGTAAAGTTTCAGAATCAGTGCTGCAAAAAACAGTTTTGCTAACAGCTTTCATCAAAGGTGCATATTTTTTTAGCCAGGGAGCCATTCTGCAAAAAAATAAAAATAAAAAAAATGAAGACAGGCTGCAAATCTTTTCTCCCTTTACAGAGAGATCCCATAAAGAAGAAATGCTGAAAGATTTTCACGGGAAGGCAGCATCTGAATGGGCAAGGGTTACCGAGTTGCCATGGAAACAACCAAACTAAATTGGTTGGCTATTGAATTTGGCAGTGCGAGGAAGGCGACTATCTCCTCGTCCAACCCCCTGCTTCAGCAAAGAAATCCTATAGCATTTCAGGCAACTGGATGTCCAATCTCTTCTTAAAAACCTCCAGTGATAAAACACCCACCACTTCTGGAGGCAAGCGGTTCCACTGATTAATTGTTCTCACTGGCAGGAATTTTCTCCTTAATTCCAGGTTGCTTTTTTCCTTGATTGGTTTCCATCCATTCTTCTTCCTTCTAATGCTTTGGAAAAGAGGTTGACTCCCTCTTCTTTGGGGCAGCCCCTTAGATATTGGAACAACCTCTAGTCTAACAACTTCTCTCTGTTAAACTATTCCTAATTCCCGCAACCGTTCATTGCACAGTTTAGCCTTCAGCCCCCTAACCATCTTTGTAGCTGTTCTCTACACTATGATTGAAATAATCCATGACTTAGTATGATGTATGAATGCAGGCTGTCTGCCTTATTATTTGATCTGCCTGGGGGAGCAAGCTTATTCTCCCTCCCCACCCCCAAATGCCTAATAGTTAAAAGGCTATGTATCTGTTCATTTCTCTCTGTGTGTTGGGGACGGGACGGGAAGAGGAAGAGAGAGAGAAAGACAGACAGAGACAGAGAGATAAACAGAGACAGAAACAGAAAGGGAGGGAAGGAGAGAGGGAGGGAGAGGGAGAGGCAGACCGACAGAGAGACAGACAGAGACAGAAACAGAGAGGGAGGCAGGGAGGGAGAGAGAGAGGGAGGGAGAGGGAGAGAGACAGAGACACAGACATAGACACAGAGACTGAAACAGAGAGGGAGGGAGGGAGAGGGTGAGAGAGACAGACAGACAGAGATGGAAACAAAGAGGGAGGGAGAGGGAGAGAGGGAGGGAGAGGGAGAGACAGACAGAGACACAGAGATAGAAACAGAGAGGGAGGGAGGGAGAGAGACAGACAGAGACAGAATCAGAGAGGGAGGGAGAGACAGACAGAGACAGACAGACAGAGACAGAAACAGAGAGAGAGGGAGAGAGACAGACAGACAGAAACAGAGAGGGAGGGAGGGAGAGAAGGAGGGAGAGGGAGAGACAGACCGACAGAGAGACAGACAGACAGAGACAGAAACAGAGAGGGAGGCAGGGAGGGAGAGAGAGAGGGAGGGAGAGGGAGAGAGACAGAGACACAGACACAGAGACTGAAACAGAGAGGGAGGGAGGGAGAGGGTGAGAGAGACAGACAGACAGAGATGGAAACAAAGAGGGAGGGAGAGGGAGAGAGGGAGGGAGAGGGAGAGACAGACAGAGACACAGAGATAGAAACAGAGAGGGAGGGAGGGAGAGAGACAGACAGAGACAGAATCAGAGAGGGAGGGAGAGACAGACAGAGACAGACAGACAGAGACAGTAACAGAGAGAGAGGGAGAGAGACAGACAGACAGAAACAGAGAGGGAGGGAGGGAGAGAAGGAGGGAGAGGGAGAGACAGACCGACAGAGAGACAGACAGACAGAGACAGAAACAGAGAGGGAGGCAGGGAGGGAGAGAGAGAGGGAGGGAGAGGGAGAGAGACAGAGACACAGACACAGAGACTGAAACAGAGAGGGAGGGAGGGAGAGGGTGAGAGAGACAGACAGACAGAGATAGAAACAAAGAGGGAGGGAGAGGGAGAAAGGGAGGGAGAGGGAGAGACAGACAGAGACACAGAGATAGAAACAGAGAAGGAGGGAGGAAGGGAGGGAGGGAGAGAGACAGAAACAGAGAGGGAGGGAGGGAAAGAGAGGGAGAGACAGACAGAGAGAAACAGAGAGAGAGGGAGAGGGAGGGGAGAGAGAGAGAGAGAGAGAGAGAGAGAGAGAGAGAAATGTGGGTAGGGAGGAACACAAAAGACACAGCTCTTATAAGCCTTTGTGTCTTTCTTCATTTGCTCTTCTCATTTCTAGCCTCAGGAATGCCAGTCATCTCCTATTTGAATCCTTACACAGTTTTTCCCTGCTCAACTACACAGCAGATTGAAAATGCATTTTCTTTGAAGTGCTGGAGGCAATTCATCGAGTCCACTACTTCCCACAGCTGCCGCTACACATGATCACAGAGGTGCCTCCAAGGTAGCTTTATCAACAGTCTTCCTTCTCTGCTCCTTGCTAGTTACTTATTAGTTCATTCCAGGCCAGACTCCTTCATCATGGTAAGACCTAACATGTTGCCATTCTCTTGACACATCGCTGTCTTTGTCCCTGGGATGGCAGGAGTAAGGCTTATGGATCTGGAGTAGGGAGCTAAGGTAAAGGTAAAGGTTCCCCTCGCACGTATGTTCCTGACTCTAGGGGGCAGTGCTCATCTCCGTTTCAAAGCCAAAGAGCCACCGCTGCCCAAAGACATATCCATGGTCATGTGGCCGGCATGACTCAACGCCAAAGGCACATGAAACACTGTTACCTTCCACCAAAAGTGGTCCCTATTTTTCTACTTGCATTTTCTACGTGCTTTTGAACTGCTAGGTTGGCAGAAGCTGGGACAAGTAATGGGAGCTCACCCCGTTAGGCGGCACTAGGGATTCGAACCGCTGAACTGCCAACCTTTTGATCGACAAACTCAGCATCTTAGCCACTGAGCCACCGCATCCCTTTTTGGTTAAGATTAGAGCCCAGGAAATCCAGAGAGATGTCTACTCTTAGCATGGAAGCTCACTTGGTAAGTTTGGAGAAGTTATTATCTCTCAGCTCAAACTACACCAGGGTAGTTATGGGAATAAAGTAAAGAAGAGACCTAAAAGAACTCTTGTCACCTTGAGCTCCTGGAGGGAAGAAGGGAATGTACAATATGGATGGATGCCTGGATGCCTGGATGGATATTTTTGTTTTCCAGTGTAGTAATTTTCTTGCACGATCCAATCTGGGTCATTCACTGGGACCAGAGGTTTCGTTTTCCGAGCTTTCAGACTCGTGCTGGAGCCCATCCTGAGGGAACTTCTCTCTACGAATAATTTTCTTGAATGTGGAGGATGATCCCAACGCCCTGGGATAAGATAGAAGTCAAAATTGCAAAAGAGCTCCTGTCCTAGGCCCGAACCTTTACGTATGCTGCAAACTACATCTCCAAGAAAGTTTGGATGATGCTGTAACCTGAGTTTTTTTCCCCCTGAATTGCTGCAAAAAGGCAAAACTTTGGAACTCTTTAATAGGTAACTATAGAAGAAGACTGCCATAAATTCTCATTAGTGTAACCTTTTACTGTAATCCAAAATGCAATTACTGCTACAGCTCCTCCATATTGTTTGTGATGTGACTGAAGTTTCATATCCATTATACAAAGCTGGGATGTTTTGAGTGATGCCCAGGGGTTTTAGATCTT